>NC_069500.1:63261048-63578548 GCF_027579735.1 Bombina bombina | reverse complement strand
GGTAGAATAGTTACTAAATAGTTATTAACTATTTAATAACTACCTAGCTTAAATAAATACAAATTGACCTGTAAAATAAAACCTAACCTGTCTTACACTAACACCTAACCTAACCCTACAATTAAATAAATTCCCTAAATTAAATACAATTAACTAAATTCAATACAATTAGCTAAATTACAAAACAAAACACTAAATTACAGAAAATAAAAACAAATTACAAGATCTTTAAACTAATTACACCTAATCTAATAGCCCTATCAAAATAAAATAAGCCCACCCAAAATAAAAATAAAAAACCCTATCCTAAACTAACTACCAATAGCCCTTAAAATGGCCTTTTGCAGGGCATTGCCCCAAAGAAATCAGCTTTTTTACTTGTAAAAAAAAAAATACAAACAACCCCCCCAACAGTAAAACCCACCAACCACACAATCAACCCCCCAAATAAAACCCTAACTAAAAAACCTAAGCTCCCAATTGCCCTGAAAAGGGCATTTGGATGGGCATTGCCCTTAAAATGGCATTTAGCTCTATTGCGGCCCAAACACCTAATCTAAAAATGAAACCCACCCAATACACCCTTAAAAAATCCTAACACTAACCCCCGAAGATCCATTTACAGTTTTGAAGAGCCGACATCCATCCTCAACGAAGCCGGGAGAAGTCTTCATCCAAGCGGCAAGATGTCCTCAATAAAGCCGGCAGAAGTGTCTTCTTGACGGGCAGAAGTCTTCCCCCGGACTGCATCTTCTATCTTCATCCTTCCGACGCCGGGCAGCTCCATCTTCAAGACATCTGGCGTGGAGCATCCTCTTCAGTTGACGGCTAACGACGAATGAAGGTTCCTTTAAGTGACGTCATCCAAGATGGCATCAGCCAATCGGAATTAAGGTTGAAAAACTCCTATTGGCTGATGCAATCAGCCAATAGGATTGAACTTCAATCCTATTGGCTGATCCAATCAGCCAATAGGATTGAGCAATAGGATTGAGCTTGCATTATATTGGCTGTTCCAATAGGATTTTTTCAACCTTAATTCCGATTGGCAGATAGAATTCTATCAGCCAATCGGAATCTAAGGGACGCCATCTTGGATGACGTCATTTAAAGGAACCTTTATTCCAGAAGATGCCGTCGATTGAAGAAAATGCTCTGCGCCGGATGTCTTGAAGATGGAGCCGCTCCGCGTCGGAAGGATGAAGATAGAAGATGCCGTCTGGGTGAAGACTTCTGCCCGTCTAGAGGACCACTTCTGCCGGTTTCGTTGAGGATATCTTTCTGCTTGGATGAAGACTTCTCCCGGCTTCATTGAGGATGGATGTCGGTTCTTCAAAACTGTAAGTGGATCTACAAAGGTTAGTGTTAGGATTTTTTAAGGGTGTATTGCGGGGGTTTATTTTTAGATTAGAGGTTTGGGCCTGCAATAGAGCTAAATGCCCTTTTAAGGGCAATGCCCATCCAAATGCCCTTTTCAGGGCAATGGGGAGCTTAGTTTTTTTTAGTTAGGGTTTTATTTGGGGGGTTGGTTGTGTGGGTGGTGGGTTTTACTGTTGGGGGGGTTGTTTGTATTTTTTTTACAGGTAAAAGAGCTGATTTCTTTGGGGCAATGCCCCGCAAAAGGCGCTTTTAAGGGCTATTGGTAGTTTAGTTTAGGCTAGGGTTTTTTTTAATTTGGGTGGGCTTTTTTTTATTTTGATAGGTTCCTTTAAGATATGAGATTAGGTGTAATTAGTTTAAAGATCTTGTAATTTGTTTTTTATTTTCTGTAATTTAGCTAATTGTATTGAATTTAGTTAATTGTATTTAATTTAGGGAATTTATTTAATTGTAGGGTTAGGTTAGGTGTTAGTGTAAGACAGGTTAGGTTTTATTTTACAGGTCAATTTGTATTTATTTTAGCTAGGTAGTTATTAAATAGTTAATAACTATTTAGTAACTATTCTACCTAGTTAAAATAAATACAAACTTGCCTGTAAAATAAAAATAAACCCTAAGCTAGCTACAATGTAACTATTAGTTATATTGTAGCTATCTTAGGGTTTATTTTATAGGTAAGTATTTAGTTTTAAATAGGAATTATTTAGGTAATGATAGTAAATTTATTTTAATTATATTTAAGTAAGGGGGTGTTAGGGTTAGGGTTAGACTTAGATTTAGGGGTTAATAAATGTATTATAGTGGCGGCGATGTTGGGGGCGGCAGATTAGGGGTTAATAAATGTAGATAGGTGGCGGCGATGTTAGGGACAGCAGATTAGGGGTTAATAATATTTAATTAATGTTTGCAAGGCGGGAGTACAGCGGTTTAGGGGTTAATAAATGTAGTATAGTTGCGGCGACGTTGGGGGCGGCAGATTAGGGTTAATAAATGTAGATAGGTGGCGGCGATGTTAGGGACAGCAGATTAGGAGTTAATAATATTTAACTAATATTTGCAAGGCAGGAGTACGGCGGTTTAGGGGTTAATAAATTTAGTATAGTGGCAGCGACTTTGGGGCGGCAGATTAGGGGTTAATAAATGTAGATAGGTGGCGGCGATGTAAGGGGCAGCAGAGTAGGGGTTAATAATATTTAACTAATGTTTGTGAGGCGGGAGTACGGCAGTTTAGGGGTTAATATGTTTATTCTGTGGCGGCGAAGTCCAGAGCGGCAGATAAGTGGTTAATAATTTTATTATAGTGTTTGAGATGCGGGAGGGCCTCGGTTTAGGGGTTAGTAGTTTATGGGTGTTAGTGTACTTTTTAGCACTTTAGTTATGAATTTTATGATACGGCTTTGTAGTGTAAAACTCATAACTACTGACTTTAAAATGCAGTACGAATCTTGACGGGATAGGGTGTACCGCTCACTTTTTGGCCTCCCAGGACAAGCTCGTAATACCGGCGCTATGGAAGTTCCATAGAAAAAAGACTATACGCAATTTGCGTAAGTTGATTTGCGGTAAGGCCAAAAAAGTGTGCGGTGCCTCTAAATCTGCAAGACTCGTAATACCAGTGGTAGTAAAAAAGCAGCGTTATGAGGCTTAACGCTGCTTTTTTACTCATAACGCAAGACTCGTAATCTAGCCGTATATATTTATATAACAGATGAAGATTTTGTGATAAGAGCTTTAATATAATATATATATCATTAAAATTTGTTGCACAGGAAATTAGCACATCTAGGCAAGTATCCCTGCTTGCTTTTACCCAGTAAAACTCCATATACACTGTTACTATTGCACAAGAGGATTCTGGATAAGATATGCAAATTAAATATGCAACATTTTTACCTAAGCAGCAAGCAGAAATCTATCTACTACTGATGAGTTCTAATAAGAACGAAACAGGCTGTCTAGTGGTGATTTCTGTATTATCTAATTTGCATATCTTACCCAGAATTTTCTTGTGCATTGGTAACAGTGTATATGGAGTTTTACTGGGTAAAAGCAAGTGGGGATAACATAGTACATAACATAGTAGATAAGGTTGAAAAAAGACCAAAGTCCATCGAGTTCAACCTATACAAATCTAAAATACTTACAAAAAGCTCCAGTTATGCTTAAATAACCCCACTAAAAGATGACTCATTTAATACTAGCAAGCATATCCATGAATTTTGTTTTTATACAGAAATGTATCCAGATTATTTTTAAATGTATCTAGGGTATTGCAATTCACTACCTCCTTTGGTAATGAGTTCCACAATTTTATTGCTCTTACAGTGAAAAAACATTTCCGTTGCTGGAGATTAAATCTCCTTTCCTCCTACCTTAAATTGTGACCTCTTGTCAGAAACAATTTTCTTGGAATAAACAGAGCTTCTGCCATCTCTGTATATGGGCCTTGAATATATTTATATAAAGTAATCATATCACCTCTCAAGCGCCTTTTTTCTAAAGAAAACAGACCCAGTTTGGCTAGCCTCTCCTCATAGGTTAAATTCTCCAATCCCCTTATTAGCTTTGTGGCCCTTCTCTGAACTTTTTCTAGTTCTGCAATATCTTTTTTTGTGATCAGTCCCCAGAACTGCACTCCATACTCAAGGTGAGGTCTTACCAGGGCTTTATATAGTGACAGAATTATGCTTTCCTCCCTTGAATCAATGCCTCTTTCAATACATGCTAGTATCTTATTAACCTTTGAAGCCGCTGCCCTGCATTGTGCACCCATCTTTAGCTTGTTATCTATTACTACTCCCAAATCCCTTTCCTCTTCTGTTTGGCTAAGTCTTGTCCCATTTAAAAATTACATTGCATGCTTATTTTTACTTCCAAAATGTAGAATCTTGCATTTTCCTGTATTAAATCTCATTTTCCATTTACTTGCCCATACTTCTAATAAAAGTAATAAAAGGATTATATATCTTTTTTAACAACAAAATTATTTTGTTGACTGTCCCTATCTACTATTGATTAGTTCTAATAAGAATGAGGCTGTCTAGGGATGATTTCTGTATTTGCTGCATTCTCCCTATTCGGGAACTGCTGTGTGTTAACACAGTATGAAGCAAAAAATCTGAGATGTTGTATATCTTATTTGCATATCTTACCCAGAATCCTCTTGTGCATTGGTAACAGTGTATATGGAGTTTTACTGGATAAAAGCAAGCAGGGATACTTGTCTAGATGTGCTAATTACCTGTGCAACAAATGTTAATGATTTACTTTTGAGACATGGAGGATTTTAATCTCAGACTTTATAAATTAACATATTAAGTGTAACATTACAGGTGGAGCGCTATTTAGTGGTCCCAATTGAGTATAAACAGCACTGGACGGAGTTTTTTGTGCGTTAAGTTGCACGTATTACAAGTTAAAAGTAAAATGTTTCTGCGTGAGCGATAACCCGACACACACAAAAAGTGGAACTGTGGAATATTGTGAATGGATTAACGTATTCCCCGCTAGACTTCAATGGAGCGCAAACACTGAGAAAAAAAATACCCGCGCACTAACCCGATCATGTTTAACCAAGTGCAATCAACCAGACATGAAATATGAATATTTTACATTCTAAAGTTCTTCACATAAAAGAATATGTTCTATTTATTCTTAAATAAATATTTCTCTATATATGTGATAATGTTTGGGTAAAATATCTATCTCTATCTCTCTATATCTATCTATATATCTCTATCTATAGCTATATATATATATATATATATGAAAGATTATCTATTTAAAAATACAAAGAATATATTCCCCTATGTGAAGAACATTGGAATGTAAAATATTCACAGTACATACCATACACAGTTAAACATATTGGGCTCCATGTACAAAGCAGCGATAGCTGCTCTGGAGCCCTTGCGCGGCAGGTTCGCATATGCGAGCCTGCTTTCCCGCAATGTAAGAAGCAGCGATCATTAGACTGTTGCTTCCTACACCTTACACCACCTCTGAGGTGGCGAGGGAAAATCACAGAGAACTCGCTCGCTCTCTGTGATTGACAGCCCCTTCAGTCGCGTGATTGGTCGCGCGAATCAAGGGACTGGCATTACACACTCCGATGAGTGTGTAATGATACGTACGGGCAAGTGGATCAACAGATCCTCTGCCCGTGTGTAGCGAAGGCGGGCGGACAGCTTCGCGAGTTGAGAAGCTGTCCGCCCGCCGCTTAGTAGATGGAGCCCATTATTTGATATTAATAGTCAATAAAAATGTTTTTAGAAATTTGTATTTATGTGTTTTACTGTATATTTACTGTACATATTTATCATTCAAATGTTCTTCACTTACAGGATAATGTCCTTCTTATTATAAATACATATTTCTTTATACCTATACTTGCATATCTTTTCCTATAAATAAGTGTATGTATTTTACATGAATAGTATCAGATATATATAGAAATATATATTCAATAATACAAAGTAAAACTTTAGTATTCTTAAGACGCGTTATTGAAATTTTACATATAATGTAATAAATAATGTAATATATATTACAAATAAAAAAAAAAATTATCATTAATTATTTAGAATTTAAAGGGACACTAAACCCAAAATATTTCTTTCATAATTCAGGTAAAGAATACAATTTTAAACAACATTCCAATTTACTTCTATTATCTAATTTGCTTCATTCTTTAGATATCCTTTGTTGACGAAATAGCAATGCATATGGGTGAACCAATCACACGAAACATCGATGTGCAGCCACCAATCAGCAGCTACTGAGCCTATCTAGATATGCTTTTCAGCAAAGGATATAAAGTGAATGAAGCAAATTAGATAATAGAAGTAAATTAGAAAGTTGTTTAAAATTGCATGTTCTTTCTAAATCATGAAAGAAAAAATTTGGGTTTCATGTCCCTTTAAGAATACTTTTTCCATGTCCGCTAACCCGACCGCTTTAAGATCTAAACTGCGAAACACGATGCACAAAACGCATATTTTACATTCCTATGGCCTAGATTACGAGTTTTGCGGTAACTGAAAAAGCAGCGTTAACAGGTGCTAACGCTGCTTTTTTCCTACCGCTGGTATTATGAGTCTTGAAGGTTTAGGGTCACCGCTGCCCGGCTTGGATGAAGACTTCTGCCCGTCTGGAGGACCACTTCGCCCGGCTTGGATGAAGACGTTTCCCGGTAAGTCGATCTTCAGGGGGTTAGTGTTAGGTTTTTTTAAGGGTGTATTGGGTGGGTTTTATTTTTAGGTTAGGGTTTGGGCTGCAAAAGAGCTAACTGCCCTTTTAAGGGCAATGCCCATCCAAATGCCCTTTTCAGGGCAATGGGGAGCTTAGGTTTTTTTAGTTAGTATTTTATTTGGGGGGTTGGTTGTGTGGGTGGTGGGTTTTACTGTTGGGGGGTTGTTTGTATTTTTTTTACAGGTAAAAGAGCTGATTACTTTGGGGCAATGCCCCGCAAAAGGCCCTTTTAAGGGCTATTGGTAGTTTAGTTTAGGCTAGGGGTTTTTTTTTATTTTGGGGGGGCATTTTTTTATTTTGATAGGGCTCTGTAATTAGTTTAAATATCTGTAATTTGTTTGTTTTTTCTGTAATTTAGTGTTTGTTTGTTTTTTGTACTTTAGATAATTTAGTTTCATTTATTTAATAGTATTTAATTTAGTTAATTTATTTAATTATAGTGTAGTGTTAGGTGTTAGTATAAGTTAGGTTAGGTTTTATTTTACAGGTACTTTTGTATTTATTTTAGCTAGGTAGTTATTAAATAGTTAATAACTATTTAATAACTATTCTACCTAGTTAAAATAAATACAAACTTGCCTGTAAAATAAAAATAAAACTTAAGCTAGATACAATGTAATGCAGCAGATTAGGGGTTAATAAGTATAATGTAGGTGGCGGCGGTGTCCGGAGTGGCAGATTAGGGGTGAATAAATTTAATATAGTGGCGGCGACGTTGGGGGCGGCAGATTAGGGGTTAATAAATGTAGGTAGGTGGCGGCGATGTTAGGGACGGCAGATTAGGGGTTAATAATAATAAACTAATGTTTGTGAGGCGGGAGTCCGGCGGTTTAGGGGTTAATATGTTTATTATAGTGGCGGTGATGCCAGGGGCAGCAGATTAGGGGTTAATAAGTGTAGGTAGGTTGCGGCGACATAGGGGGCGGCAGATTAGGGGTTATTAAGTATAATGTAGGTGTCGGCAATGTTGGGGCAGCAGATTAGGGGTTAATAAGTATAATGTAGGTGGCGGCGGTGTCCGGAGCGGCAGATTAGGGGTTAATAATTATAATGTAGGTGTCGGCGATGTTGGTGGCGGCAGATTAGGGGTTAATAAGTGTAAGGTTAAGGGTGTTTAGACTTGGGGTTCATGTTAGGGTGTTAGCTGTAGTCATAAATGTTATTTCCCCATAGGAATTAATGGGGCTGCGTTACTCAGTTTTATGCTGATTTTTTGCAGGTGTTAGACTTTTTTTCAGCCTGCTCTCCCCGTTGATTCCACGTTACACCAGCTCAACGCTCACTTAAACTGGTATTGGAGTGAGATTTGGAGCAAAATTTTGCTCTGCGCTCACTTTTTGTCTTTTAATGCCGGGTTTATGAAAACTCGTAATACCTGTGTTGCATGAAAGTGAGCGGTGAGAGTAACGTGCAAGTTCATACCTCACCCCTGTTATATCTATCTATCTATCTATCTATCTATCTATCTATCTATATATATATATATATATATGATATTGTTCATGTAAAATACATATTTATACCTACAAATCAATAGGAATAGATATATAGATATACTGTAGGTATATACAGATATATATTTAGAAATATTTTTTTAAGAATAAAAAGGACATTTTCCTGTAAGTGAAAAAACATGTGAAATATGTACAGCAAACATACAGCAAAAAAACACATAAACACTAGGGATGGGTGAATGTTTTGCAACATTCCAAAAATTAAACTAATTTTAACCCGTTTGTTCGTTTGTTTAACATTTTTCGTTTAATGTAATAGTATTTCTCATGCTTTCTTTAAATGTAATATTCGATTTGAATTTTTTTAATAATTCGATTCTTTAAAGGGACAGTCAACACCAGAATTTGTTTTGTTTAAAAAGATGGATAATCCCTTTATTACCCATTCACCAGTTTTGCATAACCAACACAGTTATAATAATATACTTTTTACCTCTGTGATTAGCTTGTATCTAAGCATCTTCTGATAGCCCCCTGATCACATCACATTTTATTTATTATCTATTGACTTAGTGCAGTGTCTGCCACAAGCCACGGGCAGGATCACAATGTTATTTATATGGCTCACATGAACTAGCTCTCCCCTGTTGTGAAAAGCAAATAAGAGGCAGTCTTCAAGGGCTTAGAAATTATTATATGAGCCTTCCTAGGTTTAGCTTTCAGCTAAGAATACCTAGAGATCAAACCAAAATTGGTGATAAAAGTAAATAGGAAAGTTGTTTAAAATTACATGCCCTATTTGAAATATGAAAGTTTTTTTTGGACTTGACTGTCCCTTTAAATGTAAAATTTGGATTATGCAATATTCAAAATAGAAACATTCAAATTGATATATTTGTATCTATTATGTTTCAATTTACTAAATTCCCTACCACATGAACTATTGAACTTCCGAATAGTGTTTGTTTAATTGAATGTTACATTCAAAATTTCGAATGTGGATATTCGATCTAATTATGAACATTCAAAAACCCAATTTACCCAATTTTAATGGATTTTCCTTCTTATCAACATTCAATTGTCCAAAATGAATGTCCACAGAACATGTATATGTATGTATCTCTATGTTAAAGACCGTTGCCTGCCTTTTTTTTTCTAACACCCGAAACCTCATATCTTTGAGCCCTTATAACTATTTAATGCTATATTTTAATTTAAGTGTTATTATGAGTGTAAATATATTTTTAAAGTTATTTTTGATGTTTTTTGTACAACATTTTTGTCTTGCTTAACAGTTAACCAGAGTTCTGAAGTCACGTTAACCCAATGCACGTTAAATTCAATTGCGCTCAAAGGAGTGCATTTACTTTTAAATCGTAATATGCACTATACTTAATATGCGCGCAAAGAGCCGCAATATACCCCTTATTGGTCACATGCAGCAATTATGTCTAACTTTATTTACAACCGGCCAAGATGTACATTTTGAAGGTAAGTGACTGCACCCTTGGAAGTTTGAAGAATAACAATAATAATAACTTTATTAGAATCAAATAAAAAATACATAAAAATGTAAAAATTTAAAATAGTTGTATGTGTTGCGTGGCCCTTGCTGGTATTCAATCATAGATACTGTTATAACAATGTTTTTAGATTGTTGCGCTCTATAAGGCAGCACTGTTTGCAGCTATAAATAACATTGTTACAAAATTTGTTACAAACACTGCTGCAGTATAATGTTCCCGATGCGCACACTCCTGATACTATGTAGGTATGATCTTCAACAAAGAATACAACATAAATTTGATAATAGAAGTCAATTGGAATCTTGGTATATATTGTATGCTCTTATCTGAATCATGACTTTAGTTTCCCTTTAATCTAGTCCAAGTCCATGAAATAAGCAGTTCTTCAAATGGTCTGGAAAAGCTTTAAATTTGAAAAACCTGCAAAAAAAAAAACAATGTGAACCATTTTACACAGCCATTCTGAGCTGGAATAACATCACATACGTTACAAAATCTTACAGATAGAGTACATATTATTCTGTTGCAGAGGCAGAATAAATAATAATACATTTGATCTGAGGCTCCTGAACCATTCTGCAACATCTGGTGTATACTGTATATGGCTAAACCCACCCCCACCCCCCCAGTGCATATTAGCTATAATATTCTTTTTGTGGTTCAATATTTTTTATCAAACTAAAGTGTATTTATTTTTTGCTGATACATAGGCTAGTTTGCTATCTTTCCTTAAAGGGACACTGTACCCAAAAAATTTCTTTCGTGATTCAGATTGAGCATGAAATTTTAAGCAACTTTCTAGTTTACTCCTATTATCAAATTTTCTTCATTCTCTTGGTATCTTTATTTGAAATACAAGAATGTAAGTTTAGATGCCGGCCCATTTTTGGTGAACAACCTGGGTTGTCCTTGCTGATTGGTGGATAAATTCATCCACCAATAAAAAAGTGCTGTCCAGAGTACTGAAACCAAAAAAAAGCTTAGATGCCTTCTTTTTTCAAATAATGATAGCAAGAGAACGAAGAAAAATTGAAAATAGGAGTAAATTAGAAAGGTGCTTAAAATTGCATGCTCTTTCTGAATTACAAAAGAAAAAATTTGTTTTCAGTGTCCCTTTAAGGATTATAGTTACTGTTATAATAAAGATCTAGTACCAAACATCCTAGGATTTTAACATTTCCATTTAGCCAAAATGTAAATGTGTTTGTTAATTATTACACATCTTTCATTTTTTGGGGCAAAACTACAAATAAAATTGTACCTCAAAAATTTGTGCTTTTTGTAAATAATGAAGAAATAATGGGGTAGTTTCACATCTTTCCTGTCTAGTTTATCAGCTGTTTTTCGGCTTACATGTTTTTCAAGTTCTGATCAGGAACAATGCAAATGATCAAACCTTTTTCAGTATGGTAAAAGGTTTGGGTTGGGAATGAGCAGAGAGCAAAAAAATCATGGAAACCATTGACTTTGGCAATCACAATGCACTCGACTACAGGCTAGATTACGAGTGTTGTGCAAACTGTTGCAAGCCCTTTGCAGTCAAATATCTGAAAACAAGAAAAATCATATTTATGCAATATTTATATTTAATAAAATGTTTAACTGTGTATTGTATGTACTGTAAATATTTCACATTCCAATGTTCTTCATATAGGTAAATATGTTCTAAGTTTTTAAAAATAAATATTCCTATATATACTGTATATATATATATATACCTATAAATAATTATATATATACTGTATATGTATAGATATATATTTTACCAAAAAACATTTATATATATATATATATATATATATATATATATATATATATATATATATATGTATGTATATATAAACATAAATATTTATTTAAGAATAAACATAATATATTCGGTTGTGCAATAACTTTTTACTTTCAACTTTTAATACGAGCAAAACACGATGTGCATAACAAGCCTCCGTCTAGCGAAGTTAACGGGCAAACGGGAAGGCAAAACAGCACTCTACTCATAATCTAGCCCTACATGTTTAGCACGATGAGGCCGAATTATCAAGCCGTCAACTATGCTGCATTAGACGGCACCAATATGCTCGCCTAACATCGCCTAACATCGTGGCCACGGACCTGAATACGCTCTCCATATTTATAAAAAAAGCTGTCAAAAAGCCGCGCACCAAGTACTGGTGCGATGAGCATTGGATGTTGTTAACTAACAGTCATCAATCTCGCTGCTATTTGGCTTTTTCCCAACTTTATTTATACCCTGTCACCAAACACCGCCACTATACGAAAATGTTTAACCCCTATCCCGCCGCTCCTGGATACCGCCGCAACTCTAATAAAGCTATTAACCCCTATCCCGCCACTCACGGAGCCCACCGCAACTCTAATAACATTATTAACCCCTATCCCTCCGCTCCCGGAGCCCACTGCAACGCTAATAAAGTTATTAACCCCCATCCCACTGCTCCCGGAGCCCACTGCAAATCTAATAAAGTTATTAACCCCTATCCCTCCGCTCCCGGAGCCCACCGCAACTCTAATAAAGTTATTAACCCCTATCCCTCCGCTCCCGGATCCCTCCGCAACTAAATAAATGTATTAACCCCTAAACCCCTGGCCTCCCACATTACTACCACTTACTAAACCTATTAACCCCTAAACCGCCAGCCCCCCACATTGCCATAAACTAAATTAAGCTATTAACTACTAAACCTAACAACCCGCTAACTTTACATTAAATATTAACTCATCTCTATCTTATAATAAATTTAAACGTACCTTTAGAATTAAAATAAACTATATTAAACTACTAATTAGCCTACCCTATCTATTGATTGCAACAGCCAATAGGATTTTTTCCACCTTAATTCCTATTGGCTGATAGAATTCTATCAGCCAATCGGAATGTAAGGGATGCCATCTTGGATGATGTAATTTAAAGGAAATTTCATTCTGCAACAGACGTCGTAAGAAGAGGATGCTCCGTGCCGGATGTCTTGAAGATGGAGCCGCTCCGCGCCGGATGGATGAAGATAGAAGATGCCGTCTGGATGAAGACTTCTTCCTGGTTGGATGAAGACTTCAGCCCGCTTGGATGAAGAATTCTGCCTGCTTCGCTGAGGACTTCTGCTGCTTGGATGAGGATGGATGTCCGGTCTTCGAAAAGTGGATCTTCGTGGGTTAGTGTTAGGTTTTTTTAAGGGTTTATTGGGTGGGTTTTAATTTTAGGTTGGGGACTTTGGGCTGAAAATGAGCTAATGCCCTTTTAAGGGCAATGCCCATCCAAATGCCCTTTTCAGGGCAATGGGGAGCTTAGGTTTTTAGATAGGTTTTTATTTGGGGGGTTGGTTGTAAGGGTGGTGGGTTTTACTGTTGGGGGGGGTGTTTGCATTTTATTTTACAGGTAAAAGAGCTGATTTCTTTGGGGCAATGCCCCGCAAAAGGCCCTTTTAAGGGTCATTGGTAGTTTATTGTAGGCTAGGGTTTTTTTATTTTGGTGGGGGGGGGCTTTTTTATTTTGATAGGGCTATTAGATTATGTGTAATTACTTTAAATATTTGATAATTTATTTTTTATTTTGTGTAACTTATTGTTTTTTATTTTGTGTAACTTAGTTGTTATTTTTTTGTTACATTAGTAATTCTTTATTGTAGATTTAAATAACTTGAGTAGGGTTAGGTTTTTAGAAATGTAATATAGTTAATTTAATTTGTAGTTTAATGTAATTTTAGTATAATAGTTAGGGTAGGTTAATTAATAGTTTAATATAGTTTAATGTAATTGTAGGGTAATAGTTAGGGTAGGTTAATTAATAGTTTAATATAGTTTATTTTAATTCTAAAGGTAAGTTTAAATTTATTATAAGATAGGGATGAGTTAATATTTAATGTAAAGTTAGCGGGTTGTTAGGTTTTAGGGGTTAATATCTTAATTTAGTTTATGGCCCTGTGGGGGGCTGGCAGTTTAGGGGTTAATAGGTTTAGTAAGTGGTAGTGATGTGGGAGGCCAGGGGTTTAGGGGTTAATACATTTATTTAGTTGCGGCGGCATCCGGGAGCGGCGGGATAGGGGTTAATACATTTATTTAGTTGTGGCGGTGTCGGGGAGCGGCGGGATAGGGGTTAATAACTTTATTTATTTACTGTGGTGTCGAGGAGCAGCGGAATAGGGGTTAATAACATTATGTAGGTTGCGGCGATGTCGGGGCAGCAGATTAGGGGTGTTTAGACTTTGGGTTTATGTTAGGGTGTTAGGTGTAAACGTAACTTTTATTCTACTATAGAAATCAATGGGATATCTGGCAGCATCGAACATAAGCTTTCGCTGCTTTCAGACTCCCATTGATTCCTATGGAATCCACGGCCTCCAGGGTGGCGGATTGAAAACCAGGTACGCTGTGCCGGAATAGCGTACCTGTTAGAAATTTGATAACTTGCAAAAGCTGTCAGATAGTGCCAAATGTGTATTCGGAACATCTGTAATGACGTAAGCATCGTTCTGTGTCGGATTGAGACCGGCGGATCGTATGTTACGTCACAGATTTCAACTTTTGCCAGTCTTTAGGCTTTGATAACTAGGTTGAATCAAGCTCGCCACAATTACGCTGCGGAATTCTGTCGTATTTGCGGTTGACAGCTATAAATATCCCTCTATATATTGTCAACTAAATGAATACATTGGCCTCTATTTAACAAGGTCTGGTGGACCTGATCTGACAGTGCGAATCAAGTCCGCCAGACCTCGCTGAATACGGAGAGCAATACGCTCTCTGTATTCAGCATTGCACCAGCAGCTCACAAGAGCTGCTTGTGCAACTCTGCCCCCTGCAGACTCGCGGCCAATGGGCCGCCAGCAGGGGGGTGTCAATCAACCCGATCGTACTCGATCGGGTTGAATTGCGGTGATGTCTGTCTGCCTGCTCAGAGCTCCATCCGGAGCTTGATAAATGGGCTTCATTGTATTCAACAAACAAAGGGTGTTGATAAAGTAGAAACTATCCTTTTTCAACGTGTTTATGAGTTTGTATTAATTCTATTATCTTGTACATGTGCAATACACAGATGCCATTTTTAGATGTATATATTAATATATGGCCTAGATTCATTAAACCTATATTAAAGGGACATGTAACCCATTTTTTTCCTTCATGATTCAGACAGAGCATACAATTTAGGAAAAAGAAACTTTACAGTTTACTTCTATTATATAATTTGCTTCATTCCTTTGTTAAAGAAGTATCAATGAACTACTGGGAGCTAGCTGACCCCATCAGGGGATCCAATAGCATAAGGCATATATGTGCAGCCACTAATAAGGGTTTCATGTCCCTTTAAGCACTATTGTATAATCCCACAGTAGTGGACAGGACAGATATTTAAATATGTAAATGTATTTAATAGACTTATACATTACATAGGGCACAGCTAATGAGATCTGCAGGTAACAAAAGAACACAGAGATCACTAAAAGTAACTCGGAGCTCCTATGAAACTGCCAATCGGAATGTAAGGGACGCCATCTTGGATGACGTCATTTAAAGGTAAACTTCATTGTAAAGAAGACGTCGGAAGATCAGGATGCTCCGCGCCGGATGTCTTGAAGATGGAGCCGCTCCGCGCCGGATGGATGAAGATAGAAGATGCCGTCTGGATGAAGACTTCTGCCCAGTTGGATGAAGACTTCGGCCCGCTTGGATGAAGACTTCTGCCGGCTTCGCTGAGGACTTCTGCCGCATCGTTGAAGATGGATGTTGGGTCTTCAAAAACTGTAAGTGGATCTTCGGGGGTTAGTGTTAGGTTTTTTTTAAGGGTTTATTGGGTGGGTTTTAATTTTAGATTATGGACTTTTGGCGGAAAAAGAGCTAAATGCCCTTTTAAGGGCAATGCCCATCCAAATGCCCTTTTTAGGGCAATGGGGAGCTTAGGTTTTTAGATAGAATTTTATTTGGGGGATTTGGTTGTGTGGGGGGGTGGGTTTTACTGGTAAAAGAGCTGATTTCTTTGGGGCAATGCCCCACAAAAAGCCCTTTTAAGGGCCATTGGTAGTTTATTGTAGGCTAGGGTTTTTTTTATTTTGGAGGGGCTTTTTTATTTTGATAGGGCTATTATTTAT
This sequence comes from Bombina bombina, assembly GCF_027579735.1. Classification (NCBI taxonomy): domain Eukaryota; kingdom Metazoa; phylum Chordata; class Amphibia; order Anura; family Bombinatoridae; genus Bombina; species Bombina bombina. The sequence goes on along the minus strand of NC_069500.1, from coordinate 63,562,837 downwards.
TTTTTATTTTGTGTAACAGTGTTTTTTTATTTTGTGTAACTTAGTGTTTTTTATTTTGTGTAACTTAGTTGTTAGTTTTTTGTAACTTAGTAATTCTTTATATTAGATTGAAATAACTTGAGTAGAGTTAGGTTTTTAAATATATAATATAGTTCATTTAATTTGTAGCTTAATGTGGTTTTAGTATAATAGTTAGGGTAGGTTAATGAATAGTTTAATATAGTTTAATGTAATTGTAGTATAATAGTTAGGGTAGTTTCATTAGTAGTTTAATATAGTTTAATGTAATTTTAGTATAATAGGGTAGGTTAATTAATAGTTTAATATAGTTTAATGTAATTTTAGTATAATAGTTAGGGTAGGTTAATTAGTAGTTTAATATAGTTTAATTTAATTCTAAAGGTAAGTATAAATTTATTATAAGATAGGGATGAGTTAATATTTAATGTAAAGTTAGCAGGTTGTTAGGTTTAGGGGTTAATAGCTGAATTTAGTTTATGGCGATGTGGGGGGCTGTCAGTTTAGGGGTTAATAGGTTTAGTAAGTGGTAGTGATGTGGGAGGCCAGGGTTTTAGTTGTTAATACATTTAGTTGCGGTGGGCTCCAGGAGCGGCGGGATAGGGGTTAATACTTTTAGTTAGTTGCGGTGGGCTCCTGGAGCGGCAGAATAGGGGTTAATATATTTATTTAGTTGCGGTGGGGTCCGGGAGCAGTGGAATAGGGGTTAATAACATTATGTAGGTGGCGGCGATCTCGGGGCGGCAGATTAGGGGTGTTTAAACTCGGAGCTTATGTTAGGGTGTTAGGTGTAAACATTACCATAGAAATCAATGGGATATCTGGCAGCATCGAACATAGCTTTCGCTGCTTTCAGACTCCCATTGATTCCTATTGCATCCGCGGCCTCCAGGGTTGCGGATTGAAAACCAGGTATGCTGGGCCGGAATAGTGGCGAGCGTACAGAAGTTTGATAACTTGCAAAAGTTGTCAGATAGTGCCGAATGTGTATTTGGAACATCTGTAATGACGTAAGCATCGATCTGTGTCGGACTGAGACCGGCGGATCGTATGTTACGTCACAAATTTCAACTTTTGCCGGTCTGTAGGCTTTGATAAATAGAGCGATTCAGGCTCGCCACAATTACGCTGCGGAATTCCAGCGTATTTGCGGTTGACGGCTTGATAAATAGGCCTCTTATACTTTATGTTAAGGAGAGACACTTACTTTCCAGTATAATGATCAGTGAAATAAGATAGTGATTTCTATCAATGCCTGTGAGTTCTTGAGATGGGCCCTGACATCACTTCTAGTTTTTGAGCATTGATGTTATTTTAAAATAAATGGGCCACATTTAATTAGTTTGGGGGTCTGAACACTACCCCCCTATTCTACAGCTCAGCACCATTATTTATGCAGTGAATTATTTCAAAAATATATTAAAGGACCAGTAAATACAGCAAATTTGCATAATCAACAAATGCATAATAAAAAGACAATGCAATTGCACTTAGTCTGAACTTCAAATGAGTTGTAGATTTTTTTTTCTAACAAATTTCAAAGTTATGTCTATTTCCACTCCCCCTATACCATGTGACAGCCATCAGCCAATCACAAATACATATATGTATATTCTGTGAATTCTTGCACATGCTCAGTAGGAGCTGGTGACTCAAAAAGTATAAATATAAAAAGACTGTGCACTTTTTGTTATTGGAAGCAAATTGGAAAGTTATTTAATATTGCATGCTCTAGTTGGATCATGAAAGTTTAACTTGAGTGTCCCTTTAAGTGTGGCCTCTTCCTTCTTCCTCTCTCTCTTAGAACTGAGAAGTGTTGTTTCCATCATATGGGATCTCCTAGTGACATCAGTGGGTGAGATTCATGGATCGAAGTAAAGTCTTCCCACCATTGACTTTTGCTTTCAATGTATGTTTTGATTCACTTCTGCTTAATAAAGCATTATTCACTATATGTGCTGCTGCTATCTACATTTTATTCAATATCACTAATCACATCAATCCTTGATTCTGCAGCTCAGACCAATCAACCACTCATCAAAATAAATTGCTAGCCCGACCACACGCTAAGCAAGGGAACTAGTTTATTATTATGAACACACTGCACACCAAGTAGATTAGTAGTAGAATCTAGTAGATTCCAAAACTGTTGTGATATCCAATTTCCTTTCCAGACAGTAGTGATAATGAAATTAAAGTTAAAATAAATATAAACATATATTATGCATAATAATAGTCTGCACTGATACAGTGGCCTCAATTAAAAAAAATAAGATGATTGAGCTGTGTTAAAAGAAGATCAATTTTGTGTCCAAGTTCAGATGTTCTTATGCTTGGTGTACATATAAGCAGATCACAATGATAAACTCCTCAAAAAATGATTCTCTATCTTACTAAAAAAAATGCTCACCCCTGCTGTGCACTAGACACACATCTGGACCTTTTCAGAACCACATTTTGGGCTGCAGGTACCTATTACCCCATATATCTTAGCTCCGACCAGGCTCTGTACTGGTTGACAAAGAGCAGGTCCAGTGTCCATATCCCAACTCTGACCATGCTCTGTATACATTCACCCAAGGCTTCCCATTTAAAAGTCTACTGGATGCCTATATTTTCCAGATGAAAGTCAAGTGAGCTTACCTGACCTAGTTGTCATCAGAGTTACAAATAAATGGTGTCAACATTCGAAAGACAATTACATAACCTTGTTGTTAAAGCAGTGGCTTGTGAAATTATTTTATAAACTGATACATCACTCATGTGCTCTTTTACATAAGGGCTCCATGGCTGTGTCACCTGTATAGATATGCAAAGCACAAGGTTAAACGTTCATCCAGTTACTCAACACAACTGGAAAAATTAGGATTGCATCCTTTCTGCAGACCTATAGAAGACAAGTCAATAAGATTGTATCCTTTCTGTTTGAATTTCTCAATCTAAGTGAAATTAGCCTGATGTTGTTTTGTATCCTGAACATTTAACCTGACAGTGCTGGAAGCCCGCTTTAAATCTGTCACCTCAAGGTCAATGGTAAGTACTTACAAAGTCAAGAACAATTCATGTTTTATACAATAGGAACTTCTTTACTTTTACTTGTAAATAAATCACTTTTAGATGTAGACTTTAAAGCTAACAATAAAAGAACTATTTCTTTTAATTTCTTTTCTTTTTTTTAGTTTTTATTTAACTATTTTTTATTTTTTTTTACAATTTTACAAATAGGGGTATGCAAAAATGATAGGTTAAAATTCTATTTTTTATTTCCCCTTTTCAGGTAGATTATATAAAGCAAAGCACATTTTTTAAAAAAAATAAGATTATTACTCATTAGGTTTAAAAAAAAAAAAAAAAACATCTTACAATGTAAAAGGCCCTCTTTAGCTGCTATACGACCTACTTAAAATCAAGCATACGGGCAAACTTGTTTGAAATATATGTGAAATATGGATAGCCAGTACCACTATTCCAAATCACATGAAACAGCACAAATAGCTCCCTTAGGGGCCGAATGATCAAGCTCTGAATGACTGCTGCTCCATAACTGGTCCGCTGTCTCTGACGCTGCGGTCTGCCATCCGCCTGATCCTATACGATCGGGCTGATTGACACCCCCTGCTAGCAGCCGATTGGCCGCAAATCTGCAGGGGGTGGCATTGCACAAGCAGTTCTAGTGAACTGAGTGTGCAATGTTAAATGCCGACAGCTTAACATGTCAGACAGACATTGATAAATTGGCCCCATAGTGTTGTTACACTTTGGTTCACACATTTAGCTAAATTCATAGATCCTCATGAGGTTTACCCAGAGGCTTTGTTTTGAAGGTGAGAAATTTATTGAGCTTCTCTTATATTTCCCACATATTCTTTAGTGAACAATCCTGTCATTAACATCTATAGATGTGTAAAGTGCCTAAAAGATTACATCTTGCACATGAATTGAGAACCTATTGCTGTGTGGTTGAAAAAACTGAAACCGCAACTGCATAAAGGGACATAATACTCATCTGTAACTGTAAAAAGCTGACATGAAAATTTCACCTGAACTTCTCTATGTAAAAAGAGATTTCTTCAGTTGACCAAAGTGCTCTGTGAACAGTTATACTTCAGCTGCTGTCCAGCTGCAAGTTGAAAGAAAAAAAAAAACAATAGCCAATCAGCATCAGCTGAGGTAATGCTTTGCCTTTGCTGATATCTCCTGCGATTTCGCTGAAATCTCATGAGATTTCATAGTAAACTTCCTTGAACTGAATGGGAAAATAACAAGACTGCGCCACACATGCCAGATGTACACTTCCTTGCAAGTCCTGGGACTAGCATCCTGATTGGCTGCTAAAAGTCTCTTTACAGTGGGGTGGGAAATTTTGAGGTAAATATCTTCCTTTTTTACATAGAGATGTTCAGGTGATATTTTTTAGTTAGCTTTTAACAGCTATGCTGCATCACTTTCAAAATTTAGGTATCATGTCCGTTTAAGACACATGCTTGAAACAAAGTAAATGTAAATGTTTGTTAGTGTCAAATATTAGCATGTGTGTTTTGCTGGATAGAATTAGAGATATCTCACAGACTTTAACAAGGGGTTGATAGTTGTTAAAAAAAAAACTATACTAACACTAAACTAAACTATTGCAATAGCCCTTAAAAGGAATTTTTAGATGGCATTGCCCTAAAGTGATTTAGCTCTTTTCACCAAAATAAATACTACCCTATTCTAACTAATTCCCCCCCATTCTGGCAGCGGTCTTCTAATTACATCCATCTTTTTTTCCATCCTCAATGAAGCGGCAGAAGTCCTCATCGAAGCCCATAGAAGTCTTCATCCAAGCGGCCAAAGTCTTCATCCAAGCCCGCAGAAGTCTTCATCCAGACAGCATCTTCTATCTTCATCCATCCAGCACGGAGCAGCTCCATCTTCAAGACATCCGGCGCGGAGCATCCTCTTCAATCGACTTCTTCTTGCTGAATGAATGTTCCTTTAAATGACGTCATCCAAGATGGTGTCCTTTGAATTCCGATTGGCTGATAGAATTCTATCAGCCAATCGGAATTAAAGGTGAAAAAATCCTATTGGCTGATGCAATCAGCCAATAGGATTGAGCTTCAATCCTATTGGCTGATCCAATCAGCCAATAGGATTGAGCTTGCATTCTATTGGCTGATTGGAACAGCCAATAGAATGCGAGCTCAATCCTATTGGCTGATTGCATCAACCAATAGGATTTTTTCACCTTTAATTCCGATTGGCTGATCGGAATTCAAGGGACATCATCTTGGATGATGTCATTTAAAGGAACATTCATTCAGCAAGAAGACGTTGATTGAAGAGAATGCCGTAAGTCTTGAAGATGGAGCTGCTCCGTGCCGGATGGATGAAGATAGAAGATGCCGTCTGGATGAAGACTTCTTCAGGCTTGAATGAAGACTTCAGGTGCTTGGATGAGGACTTCTGCGGGCTTCAATGAGGACTTCTGCCGCTTCATTGAGGATGGATGTCGGGTCTTCAAAACTGTAAGTGGATCTTCGGGGGTTAGTGTTAGGCTTTTTTAAGGGTTTATTGGGTGGGTTTTATTTTTAGATTAGGGGTTTGGGCAAACTTTTAACCTTTTAAGGGCAATGCCCATCCATATGCCCTTTTCAGGTATTGTACTTTTTTACAGGTAAAAGAGCTGATTTCTTTGGGGCAATGCCCCACAAAAGGCCCTTTTAAGAGCTATTGGTAGTTTAGTTTAGGCTAGGGTTTTTTTTTTTTTTTCGGGGGGCTTTTTTATTTTGATAGGGCTATTAGATTAGGTGTAGTTAGTCTAAATATCTGATAATGTCTTTTTTTATTTTGTGTCATTTAGTGTTTGTTTGTTTTTGTAATTTAAGTAATTGTATTTAATTTAGGTAATGTATTTTATCGTAGTGTAATGTTAGGTGTTAAGGTAACTCAGGTTAGGTTTTATTTTACAGGTAAATTTGTATTTATTTTAGATAGGTAGTAAATAGTTAATAACTATTTAGTAACTATTCTACCTAGTTAAAATAAATACAAACTTGCCTGTGAAATAAAAATAAAACCTAAGCTACCTACAATGTAACTATTAGTTATATTGTAGCTATCTTAGGGTTTATTTTACAGCTAAGTATTTAGTTTTAAATAGGAATTATTTCGTTATTAATAGTAGGTTTTATTTAGATTTATTTTAATTATATTTAAGTTAGGGGGTGTTAGGGTTAGGGTTAGATTTAGGGGTTAGTAAATTTAGTATAGTGGCGGTGATGTTGGGGTGGCAGATTAGGGGTTAATAAATTAAGGTAGGTGGCAGCGATGTTAGGGGCGGCAGATTAGGGGTTAATAATATTTAACTAGTGTTTGCAAGGCAGGAGTGTGGCGGTTTAGGGGTTAATAAGTTTATTATAGTGGCGGCGAAGTCCGGAGCGGCAGATTAGGGGTTAATAACATTATGTAGGTGTCGGCGATGTCAGGGGCGACAGATTAGGGGTTAATAAATGTAAGATTAGGGGTGTTTAGACTCGGGGTTCATGTTCGGGTGTTAGGTGTAAACATAAAGGCCTCTAGTTATCAAGCTGTCTACCTCAAATACGCTGGAATTCCGCAGCGTATTTGAGGCGAGGCTGATTCGCCGTAGTTATCAAGCCCTAGACACCGGCAAAAGTAGAATTTTGTGACGTAAGCTTCGATCCGCCGGACTCAGTCCGACACAGATCGATTCTTACGTCACTCCAGATGTTCCGCACACAAGTGCAGCACTATCTGACTACTTTTGCTAGTTATCAAAAAACTAGCAGGTACGCTCGGCACTTTCCCGGCCCAGCATACCTGGTTTTCAACCCGCCGCCCTGGAGGCGGCGGATCCCATAGGAATCAATGGGAGTCTGACCATAGCGAAAGTTCATGTTCGCTGCTGCCAGATATCCCATTCATTCCTATGGGAGCTGTCTACATCTAACACCCTAACATGTACCCGAGTCTAAACACCCCTAATCTGCCCCCCCTACACCGCAGCAACTAAATAAAGTGTTTACCCCCTAAACCGCCGCTCCTGCACCCCGCCGCAACTATAATAAACTTATTACCCCCTAAACCGCCGCTCCCGGAGCCCACCGCCACTGTAATAAATTTATTAACCCCTAAACCGCCACTCCCGGACCCCGCCGCCACTATAATAAACTTATTAACCCCTAAACCGCCGCTCCCGGACACCGCCGCCACCTACATTATACCTAGTAACCCCTATCCTGTCCCCCCTATACCGCCGCCACCTATAATAAATTTATTAACCCCTATCCTGCGGATCCCGTACCTAGCCGCAACTGAATAAATAGTTTTTTACTTAGAAAACATAAGGGGAGTAGGCTGTTTTTGGAACTAGGCTGGGCCTTTAAACTGGACACAGCTGAACCTGTTTAAAGGATTGAAAATGCAGACCCTTAAAATGTATATATTGAAAAAACTGTGAGAAAAAGAGAACTGTAGATATCGAATAAATAACTACACAAAGGACAGGGATATCAGCATTTTCATTTTAATAGGTTAAATAACCTTTACAAATAACCCAAAAATAGGGAAAAATTACAAAGCGGTGCAGCACAGCTCGTCAGCTCCTGCAGGCCTCCACCAGACAGGGACCCTGATACTGGCTTACACAGGAACCACATATTAAATTGCACAGAGAACTACAGGTCACACAGTCCTAGGACATAAAGCCGCAACATGCATTCATACATTCAGTAACCGACTAGGAATAGCAAACAACACCTCTAACAGAGGATGGCAGTGCAATCCCTGCACTAAACGGCCAACATGTTAATCAATGAGGATCTATGTTTGCTAAGTCAGGTGTTAGTCACAATTATACAAACAAGAGAGTGTATGTCTGTTGTGAACATATATGCATGAAATGTTAAATACATAAATAAATATTGACTGAAAAGAGGTAAATGGAAACCTAGTGGGAAGCCAAGCAACACCTATTTCAGAGGGCACCCGTAACATATAGGAAGGATATGGTGTCATGAAAATGTTAATCAGGATCTATGCTTGGTCTTCCTAGTATCAAGGTGACAATACCGCTAGATGAAATGACAAGTATAATCAAATGTCAAAATTATTTGCGAGGAAACAAAAAGGCAAGTGATATATCCATATAACATATTAAATCACATGGCAAGTAGTTGAATGTAAGTCCTCCGAATGTATGGTATAATTTTCACACACTGTCCAGAGTTCAAACGCCATATATTTACTCTCTCAGAGGGGTGAAAATCCTTCCCTCTATCAAAGTGCAGGCATAATAAATTTTGAAGCCTTCCTTCCGAGCAAAAAAGAAATCAGCAATCATGTATCCATACTGCTCATGTTAGTTACCAGTTGTTTCCATTAAGTTGCAGACTTTGTTTGTTCCAGGGCCGAGCGGCCCGCTCCGTGCACGTCACTGCCGACGAGCGTTTCACCCCCACGTGACCACTGCGTCAAGGGGTTTCCTCAGGGCAAGCGAATAGGGATCATAGGCCATGTTTGGTATTTATCATTTGTAATCCACACTGATTGGGTAAGCACTTCTACATTGCAGCCAATGTGTCAGCTGCAAACATTTTATATGAGGAAAGGTGAAAAATTATACAGAAAAAAATATATAAAACAACACACTTACTAAATATTAATGTGTATTAAAAAACCATACATACAGATTGCATAATACATACATCTATTAGCGGCAAAAATATAGCTGCCGATATATTCCATATTTCATAAGGAAGATGTATAATCATACAAGGTGCATAATTAGTGGTTATCCTGGGTGTAGCCAAAAGGTATTTGATAACTTTATTAGATAAAATATTTGAATTTACATTAACGTTATGAATATAGAGTGGGGCTAAAAATAAGACCCAAACATATAAACGTGTATTTTTCTCTCACTTCTTCAGCTAGCTTTATCAAAACAAAGCTCAAATAAAGCAAATAATTAAAATAAACAAAAACTCACACACTTGCATGAATTGCCTCTAAACAGAACATCCATAAGTAAATGGTAAAAAATACCTAAATATATACATCTCTCTAATGTAGTAGTAAGAATGAGGTAAATAGCCCAGCATTTACAAGAATGCAGCAAACTCGAACTTCTCATTAAGACCCCTTGGGGCCAGTGTTTGTAATTTATACATCCAAGCTGTTTCCTTTTTAAGGAGTATTTTATCAATATCTCCTCCTCTACCAAACAGAGAACAAGTCTCTATACCTGTAACTTTTAGATCAGTTACATTCGAATTATGGTGTAGCAAAAAGTGCAATGCTACCCCACTTTTGATGTCCCCCTCTTTAGTTGCTTTTATATCATCTCTATGTTCGGACACTCTGTCCTTCAGCATGCGTCTAGTTTTGCCAATGTAAAACATCGGACAACTACAAGAGATAAGATAAATAACATTTTCTGTTTTACAGTTTATAAACTGTTTTATGGGAAAAACAGTACCTCCAGTTGAGAAAGATTTTGAACGTACAATGTATCTACAATAGACACAGTGTCCACATTGAAAACATCCTTTAACTTTTCTGTGGTTCACCCAACCAATCTTTAGAACTTGGGCTTTTTACATAGAAACTTTTGACAAGCTTGTCCTTTAGATTTGGAGCTCGTCGAGCAACCAAAGAAGGTTGAACCCCCACGAGCTTTGAGACAACCTCATCTGCTTGTAGGAATTGCCATTTTGCATTCAGTATATGCCTTATCATTTCCCAATGGCAGTTATATTCAGTGACAAACCGAATTGTTTGGTCATTTGACTTGTCCCTGGTCTGGTAGAGCAGGTCATCTCTGTTTGCTTTTCTTGCTCTATTTCTAGCAAATCTCAAGTTACGTTTTGAGTAGCCTCTCTTTTCAAACCTGCTGAACATCTCTCCAGCATGTTGATCGTACTTATTCAGACTTGAGCAATTTCTCCTTAGGCGGAGAAACTGCCCGACCGGAATGCCTCTAATTAGAGACTTGGGATGATGACTTGAGGCTTCCAAAATGTTATTGGTGGCTGTCTCTTTACGGTATATTTCTGTAGCCAGCACAGTCCCTTCTTTTTTGATTTTTACATCCAAAAAGGTTAATTCACTAGTGCTGTAATCGAAGGTCAGAAGAATATTAAAATCATTGACATTGGGACTCTTCCGTGCCTCTCCAAAGGAGAAACACGTCGTCCACATACCGAAGCCAAATTAGGACGTGTTCATCTAACCAGTCTTGCAGTTCACCAAAGACCACCTGGCTTTCCCATAGGCCAAGGTGAAGACAGGCATAGGATGGGGCACAGGTGGCCCCCATCACTGTTCCCCTTATCTGTTTGTAGAATTTTTGGTCAAAAAGGAAGACATTGTTTGTCAAAATAAATTGTAACAAATTAAGGACAAACTCAGTGTGTTTACTGAAGGCGGGACCTCTACTTTCAAGAAAGTATCTTACCACTCTCAATCCAACCTCATGAGGTATGGATGAGTAGAGTCCTTCAACATCTAATGACACAAGAAGCGTGTCTTGTTCTATTGCCAGACCATCAATCTTTCTGAGCAGGTCACTAGTATCCTTCACGTAAGACGTGAGGGATGTAAGGAAGGGTTGCAAGAATTTATCCACATAGTTTCCCAGGTTCTCTGTGATGCTTCCAATCCCTGAGATTATGGGACGACCCGGAGGGTCTCTTAGATTTTTATGAAGCTTAGGGATACAATAGAAAACCGGAACTCTGGGAAACTTTGCATAAAGATAATTGCATTCCTTCTTGTTGATAATACCATTTTTTCTAGCATCATTAAGCAGGTGTAGCAAATCAGCCTGTATAGATTCGATGGGGCAACCTGGTAACTGGAGATACTGATCTTTATTACGAAGTTGTCGTTTTACCTCATTAACATATTTTGTCTCATCCATAATCACCAGGTTGCCCCCCTTATCCGCCTGCTTGATGATTAGACCTTTCTGATTGGTTAAATCAAACAATGCCCTTCTTTCCGGAACTCTGGGAAACTTTGCATAAAGATAATTGCATTCCTTCTTGTTGATAATACCATTTTTTCTAGCATCATTAAGCAGGTGTAGCAAATCAGCCTGTATAGATTCGATGGGGCAACCTGGTAACTGGAGATACTGATCTTTATTACGAAGTTGTCATTTTACCTCATTAACATATTTTGTCTCATCCATAATCACCAGGTTGCCCCCCTTATCCGCCTGCTTGATGATTAGACCTTTCTGATTGGTTAAATCAAACAATGCCCTTCTTTCATCTTTCCTTTGATTGTCATTAGGGATTTTGTCAATAGAGATTTTATTTATCTCTTTTTCGACTTCCCTTACAAACAAATGGACTGCTGGTACCAAAGCCAGTGCAGGCATGTATTCAGATCTCCTTTTTAGGCCTGAATTAACCACCATCTGTGGGGTAGAAATATCCTCCTGTAATAATGGGGGAATATCAAATGGGGGTTCATCCAGCGGTGTTTCCTCGTTCAGTAAACTTACCAAACTTTCCACTGCGATGTTATCATCTTTATCCAAGGTCAAGGTATTAATATTAGCCCCTTCGTGGGCAACATTAGTTGTTTTAGCTTTCATAACATGCGAAAGGACCACTTTACGGGCAAAAAGGTGTAAATCCTTAATGACTGTAAATTTGTCCAGACTATTTGTTGGGCAAAAGGAAAGACCTTTTTTTTAAAAGTTTTACATGTGCAGTGTTAAGTGGGAATGAGGAAAGATTTACAATCTGTAACTCTTCACTCTTAGTGGACAATGGATCACCTAGAAGTCCCCTCTGTAATCCCTTTGTGTCCTCATTTTCTCCATACCTCTCCTCATCCCCCTTCCTCTCCTCTGGAATCTGCCCCTTGTTCTGAAAGTCTGACCCTCCATAGAGTCTATTTTTGTTTCTATTTCTTTTCCTTCCTCCACGTTTCCTTTCTTTTTTACGTGCATACCTGCTACCTCGTTTTTTGATTTTTGCTCCCCTTCTATGTCTGAGCAGTCTGTCCCAGAATCATATGAGTTTCTATTTAGAAAATAGGTATAGACTTGATTCTTTTTGTAATCCTCTTGATCACGTCCTAATTTTCTGCATTTACGCTGTTTAATTTCCTGTTGTAATTTTGAAAATGCCTCTTTGGTTTCCTAATTTAACTTAGCAAATTTTGTATCACCTTCAAAGCTATTAACTAGCTTCAATGTCTCATCTATTTCAACTTTTAAATTGTCTAATTTAATTATATCTTTATTAACCATTTTTTGCATAAGATCTAAAGAACAATCAGAAAGTCTGTTGTTCCAGTCTTCCATAAAGTTATCTTCCTCATCCTCCTCATTTCTCATATGCATACCTGGGTCAAGATGTAACCGAAGACCTCTCGGTATTATTTTCAATTTAATGTAATTTTCCAAGCTAAACTTCTCAGCTCTCATTCTAATTTGTTTAGTAACTAAATTACGATATTTTTTAAAAGCACTGTAAATATTTACATTTCCATCTCCATCTTGTGGAGTGTTGTTAAGGAGGGACTCACCTAGTTCAACCTCCCATTGTTCATCAGAAACCTCAAAGGCCATAGCAAACAACAAAGTGTGGATATTCTATCCAGAGGCTATAAAAACATGCAAGTGCGTTAATATTAGTAATTGTCTTAAAGGCAAGGAAAATTCAAGAGAAAAAAACAATTTTAAAGAAAAAGATTTGTTTTATTCAGGAGTCTATCCCTGATGCAAGCAAACAGAAGCAAATGGAGCACCGCTTTGATTATAAATTAGATAGCAACTATTAATATAGTGTATATTGCTAGACAGCCATAAACTCACCCTATAGTTAAGTTACAAAAAGTATCCACTAGTCGACTTAGATTAGAATTTTACTTAGAAAAAATAAGGGGAGTAGGCTGTTTTTGGAACTAGGCTGGGCCTTTAAACTGGACACAGCTGAACCTGTTTAAAGGATTGAAAATGCAGACCCTTAAAATGTATATATTGAAAAAACTGTGAGAAAAAGAGAACTGTAGTTATTGAATAAATAACTACACAAAGGACAGGGATATCAGCATTTTCATTTTAATAGGTTAAATAACCTTTACAAATAACCCAAAAATAGGGAAACATTACAAAGCGGTGCAGCACAGCTCGTCAGCTCCTGCAGGCCTCCACCAGACAGGGACCCTGATACTGGCTTACACAGGAACCACATATTAAATTGCACAGAGAACTACAGGTCACACAGTCCTAGGACATAAAGCCGCAACATGCATTCATACATTCAGTAACCGACTAGGAATAGCAAACAACACCTCTAACAGAGGATGGCAGTGCAATCCCTGCACTAAACGGCCAACATGTTAATCAATGAGGATCTATGTTTGCTAAGTCAGGTGTTAGTCACAATTATACAAACAAGAGAGTGTATGTCTGTTGTGAACATATATGCATGAAATGTTAAATACATAAATAAATATTGACTGAAAAGAGGTAAATTGAAACCTAGTGGGAAGCCAAGCAACACCTATTTCAGAGGGCACCCCTAACATATAGGAAGGATATGGTGTCATGAAAATGTTAATCAGGATCTATGCTTGGTCTTTCTAGTATCAAGGTGACAATACCGCTAGATGAAATGACAAGTATAATCAAATGTCAAAATTATTTGCGAGGAAACAAAAAGGCAAGTGATACATCCATATAACATATTAAATCACATGGCAAGTAGTTGAATGTAAGTCCTCCGAATGTATGGTATAATTTTCACACACTGTCCAGAGTTCAAACGCCATATATTTACTCTCTCAGAGGGGTGAAAATCCTTCCCTCTATCAAAGTGCAGGCATAATAAATTTTGAAGCCTTCCTTCCGAGCAAAAAAGAAAGCAGCAATCATGTATCCATACTGCTCATGTTAGTTACCAGTTGTTTCCATTAAGTTGCAGACTTTGTTTGTTCCAGGGCCGAGCGGCCCGCTCCGTGCACGTCACTGCCGACGCGCGTTTCACCCCCACGTGACCACTGCGTCAAGGGGTTTCCTCAGGGCAAACGAATAGGGATCATAGGCCATGCTTGGTATTTATCATTTGTAATCCACACTGATTGGGTAAGCACTTCTACATTGCAGCCAATGTGTCAGCTGCAAACATTTTATATGAGGAAAGGTGAAAAATTATACAGAAAAAAATATATAAAACAAATGTTTGCAGCTGACACATTGGCTGCAATGTAGAAGTGCTTACCCAATCAGTGTGGATTACAAATGATAAATACCAAGCATGGCCTATGATCCCTATTCGTTTGCCCTGAGGAAACCCCTAAAAAACTTTGTTAAGATACTCAATGTCAATGATTTTAATATTCTTCTGACCTTCGATTACAGCACTAGTGAATTAACCTTTTTGGATGTAAAAATCAAAAAAGAAGGTACTGTGCTGGCTACAGAAATATACCGTAAAGAGACAGCCACCAATAACATTTTGGAAGCCTCGAGTCATCATCCCAAGTCTCTAATTAGAGGCATTCCGGTCGGGCAGTTTCTCCGCCTAAGGAGAAATTGCTCAAGTCTGAATAAGTACGATCAACATGCTGGAGAGATGTTCAGCAGGTTTGAAAAGAGAGGCTACTCAAAACGTAACTTGAGATTTGCTAGAAATAGAGCAAGAAAAGCAAACAGAGATGACCTGCTCTACCAGACCAGGGACAAGTCAAATGACCAAACAATTCGGTTTGTCACTGAATATAACTGCCATTGGGAAATGATAAGGCATATACTGAATGCAAAATGGCAATTCCTACAAGCAGATGAGGTTGTCTCAAAGCTCGTGGGGGTTCAACCTTCTTTGGTTGCTCGACGAGCTCCAAATCTAAAAGACAAGCTTGTCAAAAGTTTCTATGTAAAAAGCCCAAGTTCTAAAGATTGGTTGGGTGAACATAGAAAAGTTAAAGGATGTTTTCAATGTGGGCACTGTGTCTATTGTAGATACATTGTACGTTCAAAATCTTTCTCAACTGGAGGTACTGTTTTTCCCATAAAACAGTTTATAAACTGTAAAACAGAAAATGTTATTTATCTTATCTCTTGTAGTTGTCCGATGTTTTACATTGGCAAAACTAGACGCATGCTGAAGGACAGAGTGTCCGAACATAGAGATGATATAAAAGCAACTAAAGAGGGGGACATCAAAAGTTGTGGACGCAGTGGTCACGTGGGGGTGAAACGCGCGTCGGCAGTGACGTGCACGGAGTGGGCCGCTCGGCCCTGGAACAAACAAAGTCTGCAACTTAATGGAAACAACTGGTAACTAACATGAGCAGTATGGATACATGATTGCTGCTTTCTTTTTTGCTCGGAAGGAAGGCTTCAAGATTTATTATGCCTGCACTTTGATAGAGGGAAGGATTTTCACCCCTCTGAGAGAGTAAATATATGGCGTTTGAACTCTGGACAGTGTGTGAAAATTATACCATACATTCGGAGGACTTACATTCAACTACTTGCCATGTGATTTAATATGTTATATGGATGTATCACTTGCCTTTTTGTTTCCTCGCAAATAATTTTGACATTTGATTATACTTGTCATTTCATCTAGCGGTATTGTCACCTTGATACTAGGAAGACCAAGCATAGATCCTGATTAACATTTTCATGACACCATATCCTTCCTATATGTTAGGGGTGCCCTCTGAAATAGGTGTTGCTTGGCTTCCCACTAGGTTTCAATTTACCTCTTTTCAGTCAATATTTATTTATGTATTTAACATTTCATGCATATATGTTCACAACAGACATACACTCTCTTGTTTGTATAATTGTGACTAACACCTGACTTAGCAAACATAGATCCTCATTGATTAACATGTTGGCCGTTTAGTGCAGGGATTGCACTGCCATCCTCTGTTAGAGGTGTTGTTTGCTATTCCTAGTCGGTTACTGAATGTATGAATGCATGTTGCGGCTTTATGTCCTAGGACTGTGTGACCTGTAGTTCTCTGTGCAATTTAATATGTGGTTCCTGTGTAAGCCAGTATCAGGGTCCCTGTCTGGTGGAGGCCTGCAGGAGCTGTGCTGCACCGCTTTGTAATTTTTCCCTATTTTTGGGTTATTTGTAAAGGTTATTTTCTCACAGTTTTTTCAATAAATAAATAGTTTAACCCCTAAGCCGCCGCTCCCGGACCCCGCCGCAACCTATATTAAACTTATTAACCCCTATCCTGCCCCCCCCCTACACCGTCGCCACCTATAATACATTTATTAACCCCTATCCTGCCCCCCCTACACCGCCGCCACTGTAATAAAATTATTAACCCCTAAACCTAAGTCTAACCCTAACCTTAACACCCCCTAACTTAAATATTAATTAAATACATATAAATAAATTTAACTCTTATTAACTAAATGAATCCTATTTAAAACTAAATACTTACCTTTAAAATAAACCCTAATATAGCTACAATATAAATAATAATTACATTGTAGCTATCTTAGGATTTATTTTTATTTTACAGGCAACTTTCAATTTATTTTAACTAGGTACAATAGCTAATAAATAGTTATTAACTATTTAATAGCTACCTAGTTAAAATAAAGAGAAATTTATCTGTAAAATAAATCCTAACCTAAGTTACAATTACACCTAACACTACACTATACTTTAATAAATGAATCCTATTTAAAACTAAATACTTATCTGTAAAATAAACCCTAAGATAGCTACAATGTAATTAATAATTACATTGTAGCTATTTTAGGATTTATATTGAATCAGCCAATCAGATTGAAGTTCAATCCGATTGGCTGATCCAATCAGCCAATCAGATTGAGCTCGCATTCTATTGGCTGTTCCGATCAGCCAATAGAATGCGAGCTCAATCTGATTGGCTGATTGGATCAGCCAATCGGATTGAACTTCAATCTGATTGGCTGATTCAATCAGCCAATCAGATTTTTCCTACCTTAATTCCGATTGGCTGATAGAATCCTATCAGCCAATCTGAATTGAAGGGATGCCATCTTGGATAACGTCCCTTAAAGGAACCTTCATTCGTCGTTAGTCGTCGGGAAGAAGAGGATGGATCCGCGTCGGCTCGTCTGAAGATGGCTCCGCTCCGCTCCGGATGGATGAAGATTGAAGACGCCGCCTGGATGAAGATTTCTATCGGATGGAAGACCTCTTCAGCGCCACCTGGATGATGACTTCATCGGATGGAAGACTTCTTCAGCGCCCCTTGGATGATGACTTCTGCCTCTCCGGATCTCCTCTTCGGTTCCATCGGTGGTCGGCTGGCTGAAGACGACTCAAGGTAGGATGATCTTCAGGGGGGTAGTGTTAGGTTTATTTAAGGGGGATTTGGGTTAGATTAGGGGTATGTGGGTGGTGGGTTTTAATGTTCGGGGGGGTTGTATTTTTCTTTTACAGGCAAAAGAGCTGAATTCTTTGGGGCATGCCCCGCAAAAGGCTCTTTTAAGGGCTGGTAAGGTAAAAGAGCTGGTAACTTTTTAATTTAGAATAGGGTAGGGCATTTTTTTATTTTGGGGGGGCTTTGTTATTTTATTAGGGGGCTTAGATTAGGTGTAAGTAGCTTAAAATTGTTGTAATATTTTTTAAATGTTTGTAACTTTTTATTTTTTATTTTTTGTAACTTAGTTTTTTTTATTTTTTGTACTTTAGTTAGTTTATTTAATTGTATTTAATTGTAGTTATTTGTAGCTAATTTATTTAATTAATTTAATGATAGTGTAGTGTTAGGTTTAATTGTAACTTAGGTTAGGATTTATTTTACAGGTAATTTTGTATTTCTTTTAGCTAGGTAGTTATTAAATAGTTAATAACTATTTATTAACTATTCTAACTAGCTAAAATAAATACAAAGTTACCTGTAAAATAAATATAAATCCTAAAATAGCTACAATGTAATTATTAATTACATTGTAGCTATCTTAGGGTTTATTTTACAGGTAAGTATTTAGTTTTGAATAGGATTCATTTATTAAAGTATAGTGTAGTGTTAGGTGTAATTGTAACTTAGGTTAGGATTTATTTTACAGGTAAATTTCTCTTTATTTTAACTAGGTAGCTAGTAAATAGTTAATAACTATTTAATAGCTATTGTACCTAGTTAAAATAAATTGAAAGTTGCCTGTAAAATAAAAATAAATCCTAAGATAGCTACAATGTAATTATTATTTATATTGTAGCTATATTAGGGTTTATTTTAAAGGTAAGTATTTAGTTTTAAATAGGATTCATTTAGTTAATAAGAGTTAAATGTATTTATATGTATTTAATTAATATTTAAGTTAGGGGGGTGTTAGGGTTAGGGTTAGGGTAAGACTTAGGTTTAGGGGTTAATAATTTTATTACAGTGGCGGCGGTGTAGGGGGGGCAGGATAGGGGTTAATAAGTTTAATATAGTTTGCGGAGGGGTCCGGGAGCAGCGGTTTAGGGGTTAAACTATTTATTTAGTTGCAGCGTGGTACGGGATTGGCAGGATAGGGGTTAATAACTTTATTATAGGTGGCGGCGGTATAGGGGGGGCAGGATAGGGGTTACTAGGTATTATGTAGATGGCGGCGGTGTCCAGGAGCGGCGGTTTAGGGGTTTATACATTTATAAGAGTTGCAGCGGGTCTAGGAGCGGCGGTTTAGGGGTTAGTAACTTTATTTAGTTGCGGGGGGCTCCGGGGGCGCCGGTATAGGGGGTAGAACAGTGTAGTTAGTGTGGGTGCTTAGTGACAGCTTGTCAATAAAGCTGTAAAAAAGCCGAAGAGCAGCGAGATCGGATGAGTGATAACTATCACAATCTGCTGCTCATCGCCCCGTACTTGGTGCACGGCTTTTTGACAGCTTTTTTGATAACTTAGGCGAACGTATTCAGGTCCGCGGCGGCGATGGTAGGCGAGCTTAGGCGGGCATATTGGACCGGCGAAGGCAGGTAAAGTAGACGGCTTGATAACTACCCCTCAAAATGTGTTTCCCCATAGGAATCAATGGGGCTGCGTTACGGAGCTTTACGCTGCTTTATTGCAGGTGTTAGGCTTTTTTTCAGCCGGCTCTCCCCATTGATGTCTATGGGGAAATCACTCACGAGCACATACAACCAGCTCACCGCTGACTTAAGCAGCGCTGGTATTGGAGTGCGGTATGGAGCTCAATTTTGCTCTACGCTCACTTCTTGCCTGTTAACGCCGGATTTATGAAAACCTGTAATACCAGGGCTGTAGGTAAGTGAGCGGTGACAATAACGTGCAAGTTAGCACTGCATCCTTCATAACGCAAAACTCGTAATCTAGCCAATAGAAAATTAATAAATACAACTTCTTGGTGTGGTTGGGATTTTTTTTTTGCATTGGGCCCAAAAGGTAATATAAAGACCAAATTGCCCTAGTTAAGTATCTTGTCTAACTTTCATGTGTCCCTATTTTTAAGATAACAAGGTTGTCTCATTAATATATTTTTTCTTTTTCTTTTAATTGGTTTGTTCTGTATTTAAAATGTGTTTTTTGTGATGCCTGTGTCCTTCACTTTTTAATTCATTCCATGCACCAAGAGGTGAACAGTTATAAGACAGATGCTCAACTTGCAGATGTGACGAGGGCAAGGTACAAATCCTTATGAATTCTGCAATTTTCATGTTGCGCTATTGCTGCAAGGTTTTTATTTCCTGCAAGATATTAGTTTCGCCAATGGGTTTTATTCAATATATGCCAATATGTTTTTTCTAGGGACATAACATTTGGTGTAATGTCACTTTTACTTTTTAGTTTATAGAATGTGAATTTGCAGAGAAAAGGGAATACAGGGAAAAAGAGAGAGAAAGAGAGATAGAGAGAGAAAGAGAGAAAAGAGAGAGAGAAAAGAGAGAGAGAGAGAAAGAGAGAGAGAGAGAGAGAGAGAGAGAAGAGAGAGAAAAGAGAGAGAGAGCAAGAAAGTAAAAGAATATGAGTTCTGTGTTAAGAAAATCACACACACATATACGTATGTTAGATAAATCTGACAACAAATTATGTGAGCTTGTCATTAGGCTTCTGTTCAATTCCACAAATTAAAGGGACAAAAAACCCAAAAAATGTCTTTCATGATTCAGAGAGAGAATACAATTTTAAACAATTTTTCAGTTTACTTCTATTATTTAATTTGATTCCTTCTCTTTGTTATTCTTTGCTAAAAGGTTTATCTAGGTAAGCTCAGGAGCAGCAAAGAACCTAGGTTCTAGCTGCTGATTGGTGGCTGCAGATATATAACGATTGTTATTGGCTTACCCATGTGTTCAGTTAGAAACCAGTAGTGCATTGCTGCTCCTTCAACAAATGATACAAAGAGAATGAAACAAATTAGATAATAGAAGTAAATTAGAAAGTCATTTACAATTGTATTCTCTATCTGGATCATGAAAGAATTTTTTTGGGTTTCATGTCCCTTTAATGTGGACAAGGGACAAATACAACTGTTGCACTGAATTAAGGTCCTGCTCAAGAACATTCCTTGAGATACAAAACTAATTCAAAGATCTATCAAATAGGACACGATTTCTTTTCAGGAGCTGTTTATTGTTGATATTGTGAGATGATCAGCAGGTTGTAGAGATGGGTAAACAAACCTCAAACTCATCTCCTGAGAGATTTGTAAAGCAATAAAATGTCTACATTCCATGAATTAGCTCCGCAGATTAAACTACTTTTTACACAGGGTTGTAGTACACAGCCTCTAATACTGGTTACACCTCACACAAATTAAAAGGACATGGTAATATTATAATAAAATGTTCTTGTAGTTATATTTTATTATCACAGGAATGATCCTTACAAATAATCAGCTAATCCTCCACAAAGTAGTTCAATGCATAGTTACACTCATGCTCAGGAGCAGCAATGCATCGCTGCCACTGAATAGGAATGGCTGGTGAGCCAATTAGGATTGGCATACACATGTAGCCACCAATCACTGGTCATGTAGCATTCAAAATGTGTTTTCTGAGAATTTAACCCCTTTTGTTTGGGTTAATAAACACATAGGGCTCCATTTATCAAGCTGCGTATGCAGCTTCGGAGGCCCTTCACTGCCGGCTTGCGTGATGGAGGCTGTAGTCAATAGTTAAGGAGCAGTGGTCATCAGAACCTGTACACCAGCTCTTAGATGGCAGATTAAAATCACTACTACTCACACCCCTTTTGGTTAGCATGAGCAGGGGGCAGCATTGTAGAAGCAGATGCTTGTGCAATGTTTTATCGCTCTCTAAGATCCCAGGTGGACAGGTTCACGGAAGAGAAACTTGTAAGCCTTGGCTTTGATAAATGAGGCTTATGGTTACCAATGGACTTTTGCCTAATTATAAAATACTCAACATCTCTTTTAAAAAGGAAAGTAAACTCAAAATTAAAACTTCCTGATCCAGATAGAGTGAGCAAATTTTAAACAACTTTACAATTTACGTATCAAATTTTCTTTGTTCTGTTTGTATCTTTTGTTGAATGATAACCCTTGGTAGGCTGATAGGGGCTTAGGAGTGGGCACTTGTCTTTAGCATTCTATGGCAACAGTATTTGAAGCAATGTTTAACATCGCTATAAACATTGTTGCAAGCACTGCTGTTAGATGGCATGTGCTGCTAGAAGACCCGTGAATGCTCCTGTACTCACCTAGGACTACTCTTTAACAAACGATACAAAGAGAAGTATTGATGGCAGAAGTAAATTGGAAAGGTGATTAAAATTTAATATTCTATCTAATCCATTTGTTTAATTTTGACTTATCGGTCCCTTTAAGTATATCACAAAAAGAAACATGAACCAAATAAATCATAACAAAAATGGAGATGAATAAAAAAGCTGGATAACTTATACAATGTATCTGGTCTCTTAAGTTTATTCTGTTTGATGGTCCTAGAAAGCAGCAGTAAATGCCTGCTTTTCATGTAATTGTCCTCTGTCCTCTGTGCCTGTTACATAAAATTACCATGTTTAGTACAATGGGTGTTTTCTACTTCAGAATTCCGTTTTTCTGATAATGTGAAGCACAGCTCACTTCTTCAAATAAGCTGGTGTTGCTAAGGCACAACTATAAAGTATGTATCATTCTTAAAAGGGTGTTAAAGTATTTTTTATTGATGCATTGAAAATGAATGAATACATTAGAAAATGTACACAAAAAATGTTTGAAAGCATTTAAAACTATAATTTTGTAAAAAAATTTGCATTGTTTTTATCAATCCAGGGACATGCCTGCTTTAAAAGCCTCTTTAGTGTTATTTATATCATCTACTTTACTGTGGCTATTTGGGGACAGATATAAATATCACCCTGTGCATATGAAGCAATCACTGTGCAGTATGTGCGTGATCAGGGTTCTGAATTTCAATGAATGTACTCCATCCTCTCTGGGGACCATAGAAAACTACAATCTTTAAATTTAAATTACAAGAATAGTTGGAAAAAATAAAAAATGAAAGTATATTACAATTTTTTAATTAAACATTTTTGGGTAGACTACAAGGGGAGCTACCATTAAAAATGTATGGTAAAAAATTATTACATGCAGATGACATTTTATTGAGCACTCTTTTAATGGAGGTAGCACTAATAATACTTGTGCTCGAATGCAGCACAACATACTGCTGAAAATCATTGCACTTCTGGAGACCTGACATAAAGTGTGCATAACAAATGGAACATATATTAAAATATTTCACATATACACAGGAAGAAAAAACTTTATCCATATTGCTTGGGACCACAAAAAGGTTTGGATTTCAAAATAATTTGAGTTTTGGAAAATTTGCATCTAGAAAATGTGACAGTAGAGAAAGGACATGTAACCAAGTGTAAACAATGTCTTGTGTCATTTAGGCAATATTATATATAATACAGCTTATACCTGTAACCTAAAGGTAGTTTTATATAATTTTAAAAATGTTGTATATATAGTACCATACAATGCAAAGATATTATTTTCCTGGCACTAGTTAAAGAGTAATATAAGGAATAATGGAGTAAACTCCGGTGCTACCCCCCAAAATATTATAGTATTTACAGAAAGCTGGGAAATGACCAACCAAAGTGGGGGTTTAATCATAAGCACTCTTCCCTATTAGGTGTGTGATAGTGTAGATAATAAAAACTACAAGGCTTTAATATAAGTAAGTTAAAATAAAGAGAGAATAAACATTCTCATAAAGTACCTAGAAAGTCAATAAAAACTAGAGGCTGGTATGTTCAGTCACCCCCCTGTTTCCTGGCCGATATCTGCAGCCGTCGGCGTCAGGTTACAGGGGTGACAGACATATAAAAACTTCTAATGTGAGTTACAAACGTGTTTCGGCTGTCTAAGCAGCTTTCTCAATGTTAACAATTTAGCAAACCGAAGCCTGGCTGCCACCCGATTAAGCACACCCTAACTCAGAGCTTTCCAAACTTTTCATGTTGGCGACACACTTTTTAGACCTACATAATTTCGCGACACGGTAATTCAGTTGTACTGGCAAACAGGAGGTTAAACTAACTTGTTTTAAGAGATACGGACACATACATAAATGATATTATAACATGTATTTACAAGTAACAGTATGTATGTGCATAATAGCTACTTACTATTTTAATGGGATGTATGAGGTTGATGGGATGAACACAGTTTCTGAATATTTGGTGGAATATTAGATAAAGACACTCACATTTCATCATCAAGCATTTTTAAGCTTCCACTTCCTATCCATATATCAAGAGCAGCAGCAGCAATGCACTACAGGTTGCTAGCTGCAAAAAAAACCCCACTGACTTCTGACTTCAGCTCAGCATGTAAGCTGCCGCCCACAGAGCACTGCGAGTCTGACTGGCTAGTGCCCGCACTGCAAACACACTGCTGTCCCACTCACTGACTACACGTGCAGTCACGAGCCAATTAGAGAGACACACGTGCAGTCAGGAGCCAATGTGCAGCCAAAGCCGCCAATGGCAATAGTTTCAGTTCCCACTGAGCTGCGCCAATAGGTTAAGATGATCTGTGATCCCTAGGTATCAATCACGTGTCAACCATGTGATATGCATAGCATGCAGGCAGAAAGTCAGAAACCAAAAAAAAAATTAAATTTAGAAAAAAAATTGTGCTGAAGCAGGGACACACCTACACACTGCTGCCGACACACTAGTGTGTCCCGACACACAGTTTGGAAAGCACTGCTCTAACTGTTAACTGACAAGCCTATCGGGACATCCCGTGCCAGACAATGCCTCCTCTTCTGCCAATCATCTCACTGGAACTATGCCACCAATCGGAGCTATTCATTTCCGACCAAGCCCCCTATCTGACCAATCCTCCTCACCCGTTTAGTATAGGGGCGTATAATACTCATTATAGTGATAATAATAGGTGGATTAACGTCATGTAAGAAACAGGGGGTTGACTGAACATACCAGCCTCTACTTTTTATTGACTAACTAGGTACTTTATGAGAATGTTTATTCTCTCTTTATTTTAACTTACTTATATTAAAGCCTTGTAGTTTTTATTATCTACACTATCACACACCTAATAGGGAAGAGTGCTTATGATTAAACCCCCACTTTGGTTGGTCCTTTCCCAGCTTTCTGTCAATACTATTATTTTTGGGGGGATAGCACCGGAGTTTACTACATTATTCCTTATATTACTCTTTAACTAGTGCCAGCAATATTATATCTTTGCATTGTATCATAGTAATTTTTGAGAAGCATTGCAGCCTCTCTGTTTCTTTCCATATTGCTAGAGCACAGTTTACTATACACATGGCGACCTTTGATTTAGGTGCAGAAATGGTCAGATGATATTAAAAATTTAACTTCAGATTTAAGAAATAAAAACACCTCGGAACCAGACAGTATGGGGGAAAGGTTAAAATTACTAAAAGACAAAGAAAATCAAGAAAAAACAGATAAAGGAACAGTGAAACATAGGCATGTATGATTTTTACCAGAAAAATAGCGATACCTAGATGCCTACGCATAAAAATGTTCCCTACATTCTGTGATCTTAAACCTGAACTTAAGTCTAAATGGGAAGGAACATTAACTGAATGCTCCCTCAAATTGATTGGGTATTTAGTAGAGCATGAGACTGATCAATTAAAAGAAGTGACTGAGGAAATTACCAAAATTAGTGAGGAAATGAAACAATTTGAGCTGAGAGATGACTTCCAAAAATCATATATCAAAACCAAGAGTGAGGTGGAAAAATTTGCTAAGTTCATATCCGATAAAAAGGAGAGAAAGATTGACAGAGACCTGATAGATTATGCTCAGGGTAGAGTGTACCAATGGAGTCATACGCATAATAAAAATCTAGATTTATCAGATAAGGAATATGACACCACGGACGCTGAACTATCTGATGGTGAAAATCCATCTAGATCCATACTTAGCAAAAAAAACAAGCCCCTCATTAACATTGGTAGTGCCCCTTTAGGAGGAGAATGAGGAGGGGAAGATGGAATCCAACCTCGTACAAGGAGACAAGTACGGTTCAGTCAGAAAAATCAGTAAAAAGCTTTTATATGTGGGTCAGTCCTGTCACCTGACGCCGATGGCTCCAAATATCGGCCAGGAAACAGGGGGGTGACTGAACATACCAGCCTCTAGTTTTTATTGACTTTCTAGGTACTTTATGAGAATGTTTATTCTCTCTTTATTTTATATTAAAGCCTTGTAGTTTTTATTATCTACACTATCACACACCTAATAGGGAAGAGTGCTTATGATTAAACCCCCACTTTGGTTGGTCCTTTCCCAGCTTTCTGTCAATAGTATATATAGTACCCTCAGAAAGATAGTACAGTACTGTAATCAGAAAGGTAATAGTGGTTTTAAATAAATATAGTCTATTGTTTGCATGTCTCAGTCCCCAAATGCTCGGCGTGTGACGTCATCTGGCTCCAGTCACGTGTGAATCTAGGGAAAGCCTTACTGGTCAGGATCCGTGATTGGCCGAAGCGGTGCTCACTCCCATCCAGTAACGGAACTCACATTTCTGTTCTACTATAAAAGCTTTTATTTCATAGTTTCAAGGTCAATGTTAGGTGTCCCTTGGTTGATCTGTGAGAATAATCTTTTGTTATGTAAACTGATTACTCAATAAAGCTAAATTATTATTTTTTTGTCTGTTAATATCTCTAAATAAAATGTTTATATTATTCATAAGAAAGTGTGTGATTTTGTGCATATTAACAACTCTTCATACAAAAGTTTTGTAATACTGGCTGACTAGACTCCCTTTGCAAACCCATCAAATATTTCTAAATAGTTTTATTTGTTTATAAAAAAAAAATACCCATTTAAATCAATGGGCAACTTATAAAAATCCTGGTTGGTTCAACAACAACAAAAATCCTATAAAAAAACTAAATCTATTGGAAGTACAAGGCTTAAGTGAATAGTGCAAATACTGCTTTAGTTATTTCTTGGTATTTTTTACAACTGCAGTGTTCTCTTTGCATAAGCATTGCAAGATCTTCTAGCAATGAAAAGGTTAACCCAGGATCTAGTATTATCTCCATCTGAGGAACAGAAACAGATCTTAGCTATCAATTAACCTTTTGTGCCAGAGTTAGTCTAGGTTGTGTAGGTTCTGACATTATTACATACCATGAATAATTGATCATTTACACTAAACAAACAATTGTCACATAGCCCTAACCTTCCTCTCTTGTTGTTTTATGTTGTACGGGCTCTTTTTTTGTCATTGATTGATCCCACATTTAAATAGGTAGCTCCCTTTATCTGGATGGCTTGATTTGCGTGTTCCTAGCAAATTAAGCTGGTAAGTAGCCAACAGCCTTTTGTGTTAACTGATGTCAAAAATTGTGAAATTCATATAAAAAATACTGCATTTTGATAATTGATAGATTATACTCAAACTGATTGAGATTTCAGTATAAGGCTAAATTCAAAAATTAAAAGCTACCCCCAGGGGGTAATTTTTAGCAAATGATATTATTTAGACACTTTCTGCCTTGTTGAACAAGCTGTCACTTGAGACTGGCATGCCATTTATTATCTGCAGAGGCTGAAAAGCCCCTGTAGAACAACAACGCAATACAGATGTAAAAAAATACTCCTGGACACAGTTTGTTCAACTTGCTTTTATAGATATGAGGGCTGTAAATGAGACACAGTTGCATTTTATATAAATATATTCTATGATGTATAAAATATATCAGTCCTAAATGTTATTGAGCCAGCATAAATCTACCACACAAAAACATCAAAACATGCATTGTTGTCAAAGGTTCTTATTAATCTTACAAAACCTAAATATGGTGCCTTAATAATTTATTATTTAGAGTTTATCACAACCTAGTTTTGGGGTTGTTTTGTTTGCTAAAGAATTCATTTTTATTCCATAAAATATATGAATATACAAAAAGATTCAGATGTATATTTAATTAAAAAATACTTCAGTATAATATTTTATTATTATAGGTTCATTGTGCTTAGCATTGCAGAATCAGTATTAAATTGGTTTGCCAAAGCATTTTTCTGCCCTGCACTTTCATTATAACAGAAAGCACTAGTTATACGCTCATTTCACTCACATAAGTAATTGTGTAGCATGGACATGACATCCAAAATGCTGCTTTCTTTTAACTTTTTTGTATTATTTAAATCTGGTATTAACCCCTTGAATGCTAAACACTTTCCCACCTGGATGCTAAGATTTTTTAATGTTTTTTTAAATTTTTTAACAATTTTTTTTAATTTTTTTTCATTTGTTTTCAGACCCCAATACTTACACTGTTTGGCGATTACCTTTTCAATGGTGGGTCTTGGGGGTCTGTAGCTGCTTAGATGCCTGAGATACAGGCTTCTAAGCAGCATGCCCCCTGCTCCTATACTTAACATTGTTAAGTATAAATAAAGTTGTGCGGTGACATCATCACGTTATTGCGCGTGGCGTCACCACGCAAAACAGGAAGCCCTGGCAATGTCTGTCACTCTACAGGCATGATCGCCGGGGTAGGAGCGGGTGGGAGCCCCCATATCTCCCTCAAGGTGGGAGAGTGCTAGTGACGGCTCTGAGACGTCATTAGCACCAGAGTGGGAAACTTTGTGACGGCTCAGAGCCGTCATTAGCACTCAAAGGGTTAAATTATTTGTGCTTCCTTTGGCACTCTATAATGCATTAGAAAATGCTATATAAAATAAGCAAATAAGGCTTAAAGGGTTAATACATGGGAAACATTTGGAAAGAAAAAAAACTTAAAGGGATAGTCTACTCCAGAATATTTATTGTTTAAAAAATAGATAATCCATTTATTACCCATTCCCCAGTTTTGCATAATTCACACGGTTATATTAATATACTTTTTACCTCTGTGATTACCTTGTATCTAAGCCTCTGCAGACTGCCCCCTTAGTTCAGTTCTTTTTACAGACTTGCATTTTAGCCAATCAGTACTGACTCATAAATAACTCCAGAGGAGTGAGCACAATTGTATCTATATGACACACATGAATGAGCACTGTCTAATCAGTTTGAGCCTACCTAGGTTTAGCATTCAACAAAGAATACCAAGAGAATAAATCAAATTTAATGATAAAAGTAAACTGGAATGTTGTTTAAAATTGTATGCCCTATCTGAATCATGAAAGTTTAATTTTGACCTTACTGTCCCTTTAAGGTGTTGGGGAAGTCACACAGGGATAGGGAAGTCACAATGGAATAATGTATATGAAAAGTTGCAAATGGAAAGTGAACAGTAAATGGTGCATGTATACAAGTGTTTGAGGGCACGTGTACAATCCTGAGCCTACTTCCGTATGCTTTTGTGGAAAGGAATTAACATACAATAAAGGATAACAAAAGAATGATGTAAATTTGATAATATAAGTAAATTTTACCTTTTTTTTAAATGGTATCCCCTATCTGATTCATGAATCCCTTAAACCCCAAACTGTACCCCATTCTTTAACCTGCTACTATCTCTAACCAGGTCTCATTTAAAATATTATTCAAAATATGAGTATAATTTTTTTGCTATAAATAAATATACACCATGCACATGTATTCATATTAACAGTTTTAATACGGCATGTTCCATATGTTGGTTGTAATTTTGTGTATCTATATTTGTGAGTGTACTTGTTGCTGATATTTCTGCAGGAAAGCATTGGATTCAGCATCTGAGTATATAGAGAGGATACAACATCTCAATTAGGAATAGTTATACATTGGTCAGTAGACTGTGCAGCTAATGGCTGTCTGGATTATAGCACTGTTAATGGAGCATTAAATGCTTTTTGCTTTTGTGTATAAATTGTGCTTTTGGTCCACACTCCCTAATGCTGCAAATTGCTTAAACCAGCTATTTGATGTGCAGCATTTGCAGATTACAGATTTTGCTTTATATCCTCTGAAGACTATTGTTGCCAACAGTGGAGCCGAATTACCAATGTCGGGCGGACATGATACGCTGTAGCGTATCATGTCCGCCAGACATTGCTGCATGCCGACAGTATACGCTGTCGGCATTTAGCATTGCACAAGCAGTTCTAATGAACTGCTTGTGCAATGCTGCCCCCTGCAGATTCGCGGCCATTCAGCTGCTAGTAGGGGGTGTCAATCAACCCGATCGTATTCGATCAGGTTGATTGCTGTCCGCGTCTCAGAGGCGGCGGGCCAGTTAAGGAGCAGAGGTCTTAAGACCGCCGCTTCTTAACTGCTGCTTCCGGCGAGCCTTCACAGTGACATCAGGGGCCATTCGGCACCAATGACTTAATTTCAAGGGAACTAACTTATTTGCCCAAACATTTTTTTTACAGTCTCCCAGGCTCCCTTATTTATCTGCTCTTAGAACATTTAGCCTGTAAAATCTTAATTTTAGACATGTAATTGTTCTCTTTTATAGGGCCAGATTACGAATGGAAGGCAAACGTTTGCGTGCAAGAGATAAAGGGTTTGACGCGGGTGTTTGCACTCGTGGGGCTTATCCCTTGTATTAGGAGTTGAAAGTAAATGTAATCAATTAAGAGCAATCACGATTTACGCTAGAATGATTACCGCGAATTTAGAGCTAGATAGATATATATTGTATCAAAATACAATTTATATATATATATATATATATATATATAAATATGTATATGAATAAATAAAACATATTCGTGTATGTGAAGAACATTGGAATGTGAGATATTCATATTTTTATGTCAGGTTAGTGCACATGAGAATATACGATCGGGTTTGCGAGAGAGTGGATGCACGTTAAATTCAATTGTGTCACTCGTTATCTGGCCCAAAATGTTTTACTAATTAAAATAAAAAAAACTTTGCAAGTTAAATTTATTTTTGATTTTGCTGATTTTGTTACAAAATATGTTTGTTACACCCTCTGTAGAGTAACTAGAGTTAGAGCTTAGTTTTGTACTTTTGTTGCCTGAAGAAATATTGTTAAAGCTAGTTTAAATGTAAATGGAGATTTAAAAAATATAAAAAAATAATTTTGAAATATGCTCTTTTTAGACTATATAAATAAAAAATATAATATAATGATCTTTTATGTATTTCTGCAGTTTATCTGACCCAGCTACATCATGCACAGTGACTGCTTAGGGCAGTGCACATACACATTTATAGTTATAGGCATAGATTACAAGTGGAGCGGGGTGTAATATTAATGACCCTTTAAACATATTCACCAGTGTTTTGTGCTGACAATGTAACAGTATTAATTGATTTTATGTAGATCCTTTGTTAGCTAGTGTTTAATAAATGACATGCATATTTTAAAAGTTACTTTGATGCTGTCTAAACTCCAAGTTTTTTAACAAATACATACTAACAATCTCCATAACCAAAAGCTTTTTTTAACACAAGTGATTCTGCACTATTGTGAGAATAGTTTAAATATTGGCCTAGGTTCAAAACTGAAACTAATATCTCCCTAGAAAAAAATTCATGGCAACATTGGAATTCAAACATTGCAGAATTCATAAAGACAACCTCATCAGGCTTTTTGAAAATAGCAAGGCACAAACATGAGATGAGTTGCTGTACAAGGACAATTGCATCTTTATCAATTGCTTGTGCTTGAACAAGGTTTAGGTTAAAAAAAAAATATGACTATGGGGGAAATGAATAAAGCTGCAAGATGCAGATTTATGCAGCTTCAGTGCAGGCTGGCATAAGTGAGCCTGCAGCAGATAGTTAAGAAGCATCAGACCACTGCTTCCTAACCTGCAAGGGGCGGCATTGCACTAGCAGCTGCTGGTGCAATGATAAATGTAGGCAGCGTATTGCTGCCCACTGGCTGTAATACTGGGCAGACAGGTTTGCTGGAGCAAGCCTTGTCCACCCAGTGCTTGTTAAATGTCGACCCATGTCTCTAGAATGCATCAAAACAACCAGGTGCCCATGGTTCTCATTCTACCCAGAGAGACTGGCATGCATGTTGCCTTGGTAATTGTTGCATTTGTGCATTCATAGTGTATTCAAAACCCATTTAACATGCATGTTGCCCTGGTAATTGTTGCTTTTCTGCATTGCTGTGCAAGACATCATGCACTGGGGCACCTAACACAACAACACTAAAAAAACATTTAAAACAGTAGGTGAAACAAGCCTCATTGAATTTTAAACGTGACATAACCTTTATAATGAGACCCTAGGGCAGCCTATGGGCCGTGCATGGCTTACCTAAGGAACCTTCACTGGCTCCCCATCAACAAGAGAATCACCTTCAAGCTCCTTACCCACGCGTTCAAGGCCCTACACAACATCGGACCCGAATACATCAACCACCGCCTTAAACTTTTACACCCCGCCAGACAACTCTGATCGGCCGACCAAGCACTCGCAGTGATCCCCCACATCAGCAAATCCACAGCGGGCGGAAGATCCTTCTCCCACATGGCAGCAAAGACATGGAACACCCTCCTGCGGCACCTCAGACAATACACCACCCTTACAAAGTTCAGAAAGGACCTCAAAACCTAGCTCTTCGACTGAACGCCCATCCCCTCCCCCCCTCCTCCTATCCGCCTCCCATAGCCCCTTGAGACCCTCACGGGTGATTAGTTTGCGCTCTATAAGTACCCGATAGATAAATAGATTGATAGATAGATAGATAGATAGATTCTGAAAAAAGAGCAGAGTTAGCAGAAATAAATATTGCGCTTTACCCATTATCTTGAGTTTAATTATTTGTGTATATTATATTTAATATTGTATACTATATATTATAAGAAATGAATGGATTAGTCATACTAGTAATTATAGATAATTTCTAATTGTATATTGTATTTATTTTTATATAAAAAAATCCTTTTTTTTATAAATTAAACTTTATCTCACAGATAGAACTATCATGTTTTCCATTAGTAAAACTGGTCAGAATCTATTTTCTTACACATCTCAAATGGCCAAGTATTTTCAGTTTCGTTAAACCCCTAGGCAAGAAAATTTTGGACAGAGATTTTTCATTCCTTTCCATAAACATTTCAAATGTTTTTTTTAGATTCATGGGTTATAGAGCCTTCTGGGCATTGATAATATAACTACACTTTATGCTCTGATGGGTACAGAAATATTCAACTGTGGTGTCCACTAAAATATTGGCACATAATCAGAATTGTGCTTCAGATAAGAAATACTTCTCCTACGTGTCAGTATAAAATCATTTCTAAATTTTGTATTGCTTTATGATAGTTTTAAAATTTAATGTATATGGGAGATTTTTGCCACACAATTCAACATAAAAAATCCCTAATTACAATTTTAATGGCTCAAAAATGTATCCTATAAGCAAGGATTTAGGGCAAGATTACGAGTGGTGCGCTGTTGGGCACAAGCAAAAAGGGGTTTGTCACTGATGTTTACTGACGTTGGGTTTTTCGCTCATATTACAAGTTGAAAGTAAATGCGATCGATTGAGCGCAATTGAGGTTAAGTGCGTTGGGTTAGCACGACCTTAGAACTCTGGTTAACTGTTTTGCAAACAAATAAGTCTCACAAAACACATTAAAAAGTACAGTTACACTCATAACACCATCTAATAAAAATGATTCAAAAAATATTGCACAAAAAAGTTATAAGGGCTCAGCATATGATGTTAGAAAAAAAAGCAGACAAAGGACTTTAACATAGAGTTACATACATACACATATCTAAATATGTATATATATATCAAAAGAAAAAAATAAAATTGAGGTGCTACACAAAAGTTCTGATGCGTTCTAAACAGTGCTAGCAGTCCCAGAAGTAACATATAAAATATTATTGAAAAGAGAAGGACCGAGACCAAAAATTCGTTTCAGTCAAAGAAGGACAAAAAGGCTGCACAGACTTTTACAACGCTTTATTACTACAACTAGACTTGGCTAAAGCAGGTTGGACGTCTATCCTCCACCCTTAATTCATATAATCACCATATATGCTGAAATAAAATGCATTAATAGGCAAAGTAATATATATATATATATATATATAATACAACAACCAGCTGGCTGTCTAATCAAGCAAACAGGAGGTGTATCAAGTCCGAAGCTGCATATATTATTAGCAGAGATAACTGTGGGGCCCCAGAAATTAAAAAAATTGATTTTTATGTTCTCCAGAGTCCATGATATAACTTGTGAACCAGGCTCTCAAGTGTTGAAAAACAGTCAAAAAGACGGCTTGATTGCGCTGCGCGCATTAACTTGTAACATAGCACTGGTAACAACTCGTATATGTATATATTTATATATGTCTGTATGTGTGTACATATGTATTTATGTATTTATATGTGTATATATATATTTATGTATTTATATGTGTATATATGTATTTATGTATTTATATGTGTATATATGTATTTATGTATTTATATGTGTATATATTTATATATGTCTGTATGTGTGTACATATGTATTTATGTATTTATATGTGTATATATGTATTTATATGTGTGTATATGTATTTATATGTGTATAATATATATGTATTTATGTATTTATATGTGTATATATGTATTTATGTATTTATATGTGTATATATTTATATATGTCTGTATGTGTGTACATATGTATTTATGTATTTATATGTGTATATATGTATTTATATGTGTGTATATGTATTTATATGTGTATATATGTATTTATATGTGTATATATGTATATATGTCTGTATGTGTGTACATATGTATTTATGTATTTATATGTGTATATATATATATATATATATGTCTGTATGTGTGTACATATGTATTTATATGTGTATATATGTATTTATATGTGTGTATATGTATGTGTATATATGTATTTATATGTGTATATATGTATATATGTCTGTATGTGTGTACATATGTATTTATGTATTTATATGTGTATATATGTATTTATATGTGTATATTTGTATTTATATGTGTATATATATATATATATATATGTCTGTATGTGTGTACATATGTATTTATGTATTTATATCTGTATATATGTATTTATATGTGTATATATTTATATATGTCTGTATGTGTGTACATATGTATTTATGTATTTATATGTGTATATATGTATTTACAGACATATATACACATATAAACACATAAATACATATTTACACATATATATATGTCTGTATGTGTGTACATATGTATTTATGTATTTATATGTGTATATATGTATTTACAGACATATATACACATATAAACACATAAATACATATTTACACATATAAACACATAAATACATATTTATATATATATATATATATATATATATATATATAAATATTTGCATTGGAGCCCTTTGCAGTTATGTAGATGAAAACATGAAAAAACAGCTAGGTCCCATTAGTTCGTTGATGCTCTGATGCTGACTTTTATTAATTTGTTTAATCCCTTTGCAAGGTTTAAACACAAGGGGGTATATTTATTTAAGTACGAGCTGACATGATACGATGTAGCGTATCATGTCTGCTGCACATGATAAATGCTAAGAGCATACACTGTCGGCTTTTATCATTGCACCAGTAGTTCTTGTGAACCGCTGGTGCAATGCCGTCCCCTGCAGATTTGCGGTTAATCGGCTGCTAGCAGGGGATGTCTATCAACCCGATCGTATTCAATCGGGTTGATTTCTGTCCGCGACCTCAGAGCAGGCGGACAAGTTATGGAGCAGCAGTCTTTAGACCGATGCTTCATAACTTCTGTTTCCGGCGAGCCTTCAGGATAAATTGACCCCATAGTCTTATGCAAGCAACAGTGCAACAATAAACCACAAACACATATTCTTTATGCCCTTTTATGTTCTTTTAATTTCTGTTTTAAAAGGACATGAATACAATTTTTTTTTCTTTCATGATTCAAATGGAGTATGTGATTTTAAACAACTTTCCAATTTACTTTTATTATCTCATTTGTTTTGTTCTCTTGGTATCCTTTGTTTAAAAATTATACCTAGGTAGGCTCAAGAGTTGCTGCTTGGTGGCTGCACATATATGCCTTAAGTTAATTAGGTAGCTTGTAAGGTAATTTTAGCTTTAGTGTAGAGATTACCCTCCCACCTGACACTTCCCACCCCCTGATCCCTACCTGATCCCTCTCAAACAGCTCTCTTCCCTACCTCACTCCCCACTGGTCACCACTATCTTCAGTACTGGCGGACAGTCTGCCAATATACAAATTTAAGGCTTTTTCTTTTTTTCCTGCAAATCCCGCTCCGGTTCTATATTCGGGCAGATGCCTGGAGCTCAGGAACTCCAGCTCTTGAGACTGCTGGAGCTTCCTGAAGCTCAGATGTATAAATACGTCTTGTGGTACGATAAGCAAAGTACCGCAAGACGTATATATACGTTAAAATGTTATTCTCAAACTGAATTACAAAATAAAATATTTTGGTTTCATATCCCTTTAACCCAACCATGCACACCTAATAAATCTGTATATGTGCACACTCACAACAAAAAAGATAATGCACATACTCTCAAACTACATGCACACATATCCACAAGCACAAATACAGATCCACATTCATTCACACATGTGTAAGCATCACAAATAAATACATACAAGCATACAGATACGTCATACTCACGTGCACACATAAATATCCACATGCACAAATACAGATCCACATTCATTCACACATGTGTAAGCATCACAAATAAATACATACAGGCATACAGACACATCATACTCACATGCACACATATCCACAAGCACAAATACAGATCCACATTCATTCACACATGTGTAAGCATCACAAATAAATACATACAAGCATACAGACACGTCATACTCACATGCACACATAAATACCCATATGCACAAATACAGATACACATTCATTCACACATGTATAAGCATCACAAATAAATACATACAAGCATACAGACACGTCATACTCACATGCACACATAAATACCCACATGCACAAATACAGATACACATTCATTCACACATGTATAATCATCACAAATAAATACATACAAGCATACAGACACGTCATACTCACATGCACACATAAATACCCACATGCACAAATACAGATCCACATTCATTCACACATGTGTAAGCATCACAAATAAATACATACAAGCATACAGATACGTCATACTCACGTGCACACATAAATATCCACATGCACAAATACAGATCCACATTCATTCACACATGTGTAAGCATCACAAATAAATACATACAGGCATACAGACACATCATACTCACATGCACACATATCCACAAGCACAAATACAGATCCACATTCATTCACACATGTGTAAGCATCACAAATAAATACATACAAGCATACAGACACGTCATACACACATGAACACATAAATATACACATGCACAAATACAGATACACATTCATTCACACATGTATAAGCATCACAAATAAATACATACAAGCATACAGACACGTCATACTCACATGCACACATAAATACCCACATGCACAAATACAGATACACATTCATTAACACATGTGTAAGCATCACAAATAAATACATACAAGCATACAGACACGTCATAATCACATGCACACATAAATACCCACATGCACAAATACAGATACACATTCATTCACACATGTGTAAGCATCACACATAAACACATGATGCAGTGATCAAGTGCGCAGCCGCACAAAAAGCGTCTGTGTGGAGCTCCTGTTCACATATCTGAACTAAAATCTGTTTTTATACTGACCGGAGGATGAATATGATGTTTTTATCCTTTTTTTGAAAATAAAACATTTATTTTTTATATTACTGGAGTTGATCTGTGCGCCCCCTTTCTCACTTGGATTTCCAAATAAATACATACAGACACGTCATACTCACATACACACATAAATATACACAAGCACAAATACAGATACACATTCAAGCACACGTGTAAGCAATACAAATAAATACATACAAGCATACAGACACGTCATACACACATGCACACATAAATATACACATGCACAAATACAGATACACATTCAAGCACACATGTGTAAGCAATACAAATAAATACATACAAGCATACAGACACGTCATACACACATGCACACATAAATATCCACATGCACAAGTACAGATACACATTCAAGCACACATGTGTAAGCAATACAAATAAATACATACAAGCATACAGACACGTCATACACACATGCACACATAAATATCCACATGCACAAGTACAGATACACATTCAAGCACACATGTGTAAGCAATACAAATAAATACATACAAGCATACAGACACGTCATACTCACATGCACACATAAATATCCACATGCACAAGTACAGATACACATTCAAGCACACATGTGTAAGCAATACAAATAAATACATACAAGCATACAGACACGTCATACACACATGCACACATAAATATGCACATGCACAAATACAGATACACATTCATTCACACATGTGTAAGCAATACAAATAAATACATACAAGCATACAGACACGTCATACTCACATGCACACATAAATATGCACAAATACAAATACACATTCAAGCACACATGTGTAAGCAATACAAATAAATACATGCAAGCATACAGACACATCATACACATATGCACAAGTACATATAAACATTCTCAAGCACAAACTCATTTACAAACATGATCAAGCACTCACACAATGAATAATTGCATTAAAAAAAACACACACACTTTTCCCTATTGACTCAAATAACATTTTAATCTGTGATCCAATAATCAACATTTCTTTCTATGGTTCTTGGCAGCAAAAGGAAATAATCAACTTTTGTTCCTACAGTCACAGCCTGTTTTAAGTTAGCAAGATTTGACTTTTATTGGACATCAATAATTTGTCTAACATTATGCATAGTAATTAAATAGTACTGTAAATATTTTGCCATTGGTTTTTAAAATTGTATTTACTGTACGGATTTATAAATTTTTCATGATTAAAAAATTGCCTTAATGGAAAACATAACTATTTTATCTTAATGCCTTATCTATATTGTACTAAAAACAGATACGTTTGAGGAACTGTCACCTTGAAATAAATATTACATGGAGATATAGCTAAGCAAAGTAATTCCCTGTGCTTTTTTAACATTTCTATTTAACCAAGGCTACAGAATTCAGCATTTTGCTGCCACTGGCAAAAAAATACCCCTCTATCAAAGTAATATGTTTCTAGAGCACCTTCCGGCCCTCTTAATGATTATTGTTTTTTGTTCAATGTTTGAACAAATATATTTTAAAATATATAAGCCTGTATGTTGTGCTAGCTGTACGTTTAAAGGGATAGGAAACCCTAAATGTTTCTTTCATGATTCAGATAACAAATAATATTTTAAACAACTTTCACATTGTCTTTTATAGCCAAATTTGCTTAATTCTTTTGTTATTCCTTGAGCAACTGATCACATTAGATGAGCAAATGGAAGGAGGAATATATGTGCAGCCAACAATCAGCAGCTAGCTCCCAGTAAGGCATTTTTGCTCCTGAACCTACCTAGGTATGCTTTTCAACAAAGGATATCAAGAGAACATACCTACTAAGATAACATAAGTCAATTTGTATTCTCTATCTGAATCATGAAAAAAACATTTTGGGTTTCATGTCCTGTAAAAATTCATATATTTTATTACTATCTAACTACGTTTTAAATATGCTTAATTCTTGTTTTAACATTACAACTTCTAGTATATTTCCTACACAGATATAAAGCTTTATATATATACATTTTGCATTCAGAAATGCATTTAACTGTTCAAAACAGCAGTTTGTTCCCTTTGCAATTTGTGCTGCAGACTGGGTAGGTCAGAGAAAAGACTCCCACCAGTCCACCACCTTCTTTGTGCAAACCGTGAGGCAAATAAAATAGTGACGGTAAACATAGGTGGCTCAACTGGCTCTACCATTAAGCCAAACAGGCGGTCACCTGAGGCCTCTCTTAACCAGGGGCCTCACAGTCGGCTAGATTTAGAGTTTTGTCGGTAAAGCGGCTAACGCTGCTTTTTTTCCCAACGCACCTTTCCAACAACGCTGGTATTTAGAGTTGTCTTAGGGGCTGCGTTAGGCTCAGAAAAGGGTGCATTGAGCCTAACTTAGCTCCACTTCAACTCTCAATACCAGCGTTGCTTACGGTAGCGGTAAGTTGGGAAAACGTGCTCGTGTACAATATCCCCATAGAAAACAATGGGGCTGAGCTGGCTGAAAAAAAACCTAACACCTGCAAAAAAGCAGCGTCCAGCTTCTAACGCAGCCCCATTGTTTCCTATGGGGAAACACTCTCTAAGTCTGCACCTAACACCCTAACATGAACCCCGAGTCTAAACACCCCTAACCTTACACTTATTAACCCCTAATCTGCCCCCCGCTATCGCTGACCCCTGCATATTATTATTAACCCTTAATCTTCTGCTACAGACACCGCCGCAACCTGCAATATCCCTATGAACCCCTAATCTGCTGCCCCTAACACCGCTGACCCCTATATTATATTTAATAACCCCTAATCTGCCCCCCCCAACGTCGCCGCTACCTTACCTACACTTACTAACCCCTAATCTGCCGACCGGACCTCGCCGCCACTATAATAAATGTATTAACCCCTAAACTGCCTCACTGCTGCCTCGCAACACTATAATAAATTGTATTAACCCCTAATCTGCCCTCCCTAACATTGCTGCCACCTACCTACAATTATTAACCCCTAATCTCCCGCCCGCACCATCGCCGCTACTATAATAAAGTTATTAACCCCTAAACATAACTCTAACCCTAACCCTAACACCCCCCTAACATAAATATAATTTATATTAAACGAAATAATATATATAATATAAAATAAACCCTAATATAGCTACAATATAATTAATAATTACATTGTAGCTATTTTAGGATTTATATTTATTTTACAGGCAACTTTGTATTTATTTTAACTAGGTACAATAGCTATTAAATAGTTAATAACTATTTAATAGCTACCTACTTAAAATAAATACAAAATTACCTTTAAAATAAATCCTAACCTAAGTTACAATTAAACACTACATTATCATTAATTTAATTAAATAAATTACCTACAATTAAATACAATAAAATAAACTATTCTATAATACAAAAAAAAACAAACACTAAATTACAAAAAATAAAAAAGAATTACAAGCAGTTCAAACTAATTACACCTAATCTAAGCCCCCTAATAAAATAAAAAAGCCCCCCAAAATAAAAAATTCCCTACCCTATTCTAAAATACGAAAGTAATCAGCTTTTACCAGCCCTTAAAAGGGCTTTTTGCGGGGCATGCCCCAAAGTAATCAGCTCTTTTGCCTGTAAAAAAAATTCAACCCCCCCCAACATTAAAACCCACCACCCACATACCCCTACTCTAACCCACCCAAACCCCCCTTAAATAAACCTAACACTACCCCTTGAATATCTCCCTACCTTGAGTCGTCTTCACCCAGCTGGGCCGAAGTCTTCATCCGATGGGGCAGAAGAGGACATCCAGACCGGCAGAAGTCTTCATCCTATCCGGGCAGAAGAGGACATCCGGACCGGCAAACATCTTCATCCAAGCGGCATCTTCTATCTTCATCCATCCGGAGCGGAGCCATCTTCTTCCCAGCCGACGCGGATCCATCCTCTTCAACCGACGCCTACTCGCTGAATGAAGGTTCCTTTAAATAACGTCATCCAAGATGGCGTCCCTCGAATTCCGATTGGCTGATAGGATTCTATCAGCCAATCGGAATTAAGGTAGGAAAAATCTCATTGGCTGATTCAATCAGCCAATCAGATTCAAGTTCAATCCGATTGGCTGATCGTATTGAACTTGCATTCTATATAAAGTTAGGAGCTTTATATTCCGGCGTTAGCCCATAAAGCTCTTAACTACTGACTTTTTTCTGCGGCAGGAGTCTTGTCGGTAGAGGGTCTACCGCTCACTTCTCCCAAGACTCCAAATACCAGCGTTAGGCAGATCCCATTGAAAAGATAGGATACGCAGTTGGCGTAAGGGGATCTGCGGTAGCCTGGAATCGCGGTAGGGAAGTGAGCGTTAGACCCTTTCCTGCCTGACTCTAAATACCAGCGGGTGGCCAAAACCAGCGTTAGGACCCCTTAACGCTGCTTTTGACGGCTAACGCAGAACTCTAAATCTAGGTGAGTGTGTCTCTATCTTCATATGGGGATTTTATGTTCAGTATGCACATGGCATGTGGATGAGTTAAAAAAAAAATCACTGTTGGCTAGTTGACATAGAAGCATAGGATAGGAAGTGCCTGTGAGCTCTGTCCCACACACTGCTTGAATAGAAGCAGGGAGCATGGGATAGCCTGTTTGAGTGAGCTCCAGAGGATAATCCTGTCTGTAATGCTGATAATGATTCTTTTCTCTCCTCGCTCTATCACTTGGCCCTCTCTTTTTCTTCCTCTTTTCCCTTCTCACTCTTTCTATTCACTATTCTGTCTCTCTTTATTCTTTTTCTCTATGCCCTCTTCATTTTCTTCAATCTCTGTTTTCATACTCCCCCTTATCTCTCTCTGCCCATCTTTATTTTATAAACACTCTCCCTTCTTTCTTTTCTGTTTTTCTACACTCTCTATCACTCCCTTTCTTCAATCTCTCTTTTCTATCTCCCCCTCTTTTTCTCTCTTTGCCCTCTCTTTTCCCACTTTCTCCCTCCATCACTCTCCCTTCTTCTCTTTCTTTTCTCTCCCTCTCGGTCTCTCTATTTACTTTTCTCCATCAAAACTTTCTCTTTTTTTCTTGTTTCCCTTTTCATTCTCTCTCGTCTCTCCCCACCCTCTTCTTCTCTCTTATTTCTCTCTTTTCTATCTCTCTGTATCTCC
Source organism: Bombina bombina (assembly GCF_027579735.1). NCBI lineage: Eukaryota > Metazoa > Chordata > Amphibia > Anura > Bombinatoridae > Bombina > Bombina bombina. The sequence continues at coordinate 63,520,534 of NC_069500.1, read as the reverse complement.
ACTCTCCTCTCCCCTTTCTGTTTTTGTACCTATATTTCTATTCTCCGCTCCTTTCCCTCTGTCTACTGCTTCTCTTTATTTTCTGTTCTCTCTTTTTTATTTCCCTCTTCACATTCTCTTCACTCTCCTATTCACTTCCTTTCTATTTATCTTTACTTTCTTCTTTCTCTCTCTCTTCTTTTAACTCTTGTCTTTATTTTCTTTCTCTTCTGTCTGTCCATTTAATCTCCCTTCTTTCCCCTCTTTCATTCACTATACTTTTTCTTCTCTTTTTCTTCTCCTTCTTTACCCAATTTCCAATTGACCACACTTCTTGCTTACTCCTTTCTTCACCCTCTATTCCCTCTCCATTTTCTTTCTACCTTTTTACTCTACTCTTTCTCTCCTCTTTCCCTTAACTCTCTTCTATTTTTCTCCTCTCTCAACTTTTCACTTCAATTGCTCTATTTTCTCTCTCAAATCTTTCCTTCTCTATCATTCCCTCTCTTCCCTTTCTCCACTCTCTCCTTTATATCATGTTTACTCTCTCCACTCTCTCCTTTCTATTTTTCTCTCCATCCTCCTCTCTATATATACCTCTCTTCTATCTCTTTGCTCTGTATCACTCTCTCTCATCTTTGTCTCATTCTCTTAGCTTTCTCTCTCTCCTTTTTCTATTAACTCTCTTGTACTTTCTGAAGGGGCAGATCAGAAGTCTGATTTGGGCATGGAGCTGACAGAGTGGGTGCAGGACAATGTGTTTGATTTTAGGTTTGATGTGGGTACTGGGCGGACAGAAGGGTTAGAAGTTCAGGATATAGTCTGAGGTCTATTTTAGGTATGTAGCTGATTTGTGTTTTAGGTGTTTTAGGGCCAGGGGTCAGATTTTATTTGGGCATAGTACTTACAGAGCAGCTTCTGTGTGAGGAGTTATTTTGATCTGAGCTCTGATTTAAAAAAAAATTGCCTAGCACTAGCATAGTTCTAAAGTCTTCCACTTCAGAGAAGTATTTTCTTATGGTAAAAAAAAAATGAAATCAGTAACAGACTATCCAACTCATTCCAAGTTATTGAAATGTCGAGCAAGGCACCAGATAGGGGTAAAGGAGGACTAAATAATCAAAAAAAGTAGGATTAGGTCCTCTACCCATACCTCCGGCAACCAGGATATTTAGGATTGTGGTTAAATATTTGCACACCTAGATTTTATGGTCTAGTGGAGACATTGATACAAGAGACTTATAATTTAATGTACTAGTTTGGGAACAATGTTGGGAATTGGGAATGAATTCACATTGAATAGTTGCCAAAACCCATCGAAAGTGTTTGGGTGAACATTAATGCGCAGATTTCAGTGCAATTCATACTCAGATTTATTTGGTTAATTTTTGCATTTTGTTTTGTGTCATGGGGCCTTTTATTTGTGCCTTGTCTAAGGCCTCACTAACTCAAGCGCCACCTCTGGCTGTAAAATTATGTGTGGTGACAATGATGTGTAACTTCCAGCTGCGCCCCCCCCCCCCTCGAGGAGGGATCAGTGCTGCGGCTGCGCTGATATCTGTGGAATCATACATGCAAGTAAAGTGTGGCCCAATTTCAAGACCATTTACAAAGAACTTTCGTGCATAAACAAATCACACAAATTTTTAGATCTGCTGAAAGAGACACACAGGCCTATTTATTAAAACATCAACTATGTTGCATTTGCCGGCGTCAATATGCTCACCAGACATCGCCAAACATTGCTGCCGCGGACCTAAATATAATCTCCTTATTTATCAAAAAAATCTGTCAAAAACACGCGCGTCAAGTACGGTGCGACGAGCATTGGACTGGTGTTAACTAACATTCATCGATTTTGCGGTTATTCGGGTTTTTCCCAACTTTATTTATACCATTTCATTACTGTCCATGAACAAGCACAATTTTCTAAAGCTAATCTTTTATTTTTCATCTGTTAATGTACAAGAAATAGCTACATTTATATCTCAACAAACAATCAGCTAGATTACGAGTTTTGCGCAATAAGTGAAAAAACAGTGCTAAGGCTCTTTTTCACTACCGCTGGTATTACGAGTCTTGCAGGTATTTCTGCACCGGGCACTTTTTTGGCCGTAACGCAACATAACTACCGCAGCTTTCAAAAAGTCCTTTTTCAATGGAACTTCCTTTGCGCCGGTATTACGAGTCTGCCTGGGAGCCCAAAAAGTGAGCAGTACAGCCTATACCGTCAAGATCCATACCGTAAACTGAAAGTCAGTAGTTATGAGTTTTACGCTACAAAGCTGTAACATAAAACTCATAACTAAAGTGCTAAAAAGTTCACTTACACCCATAAACTACCTATTAACCCCTAAACCGAGGCCCTCCCGCATCGCAAATAATATAACAAAATTATTAACCCCTAATCTGCCACTCCGGACATCACCACCACTATAAAAAACATATTAACCCCTAAGCCACCACACTCCTGCATCGCAAACACTAGTTAAATATTATTAACCCCTAACCTGCTATCCCTAACATCGCCACAACCTACATTACAGTTATTAACCCCTAATCTGCCACCCCCAATGTCGCCGCCACCTACCTACACTTATTAACCCCTAATCTGCCACCCCCAATGTCGCCGCCACCTACCTACACTTATTAACCCCTAATTTGCCTCCCCCGACATCGCCGCCACCTACCTACACTTATTAACCCCTAATCTGCCCCCCCAATGTCGCCACCACCTATATTACAATTATTAACCCCTAATCTGACACCCCCAACATCCCTGTCACTATACTAAAGTTATTAACCCCTAAACCTAACCCTAAGTCTAACCCTAACACCCACTAACTTTAATATAATTAAAATAAATCTAAATAAAACCTATTATTAATAACTAAATAATTCCTATATAAATCTAAATACTTACCTACAAAATAAACCCTAAACAAGCTACTATATAACTAATAGTTACATTGCAGCTAACAGGTTTTATTTTTATTTCACAGGCAAGTTTGTATTTATTTTAACTAGGTAGAATAGTTAGTAAATAGTTATTAACTATTTAATAACTACCTAGCTAAAATAAATACAAATTTACCTGTAAAATAAAACCTAACCTGTCTTACACTAATACTTAACATTACACTACAATTAAATAAATTAAATGAATTAAATACAATTAACTAAATTACAAAAAAAACACACTAAATTACACAAAATAAAAAATTAAATTATTAGATATTTAAACTAATTACACCTAATCTAATAGCCCTATAAAAAAAAGCCCCCCCGAAATAAAAAAACCCTAGCCTAAACTAAACTACCAATAGCCCTTAAAAGGGCCTTTTGCGGGGCATTGCCCCAAAGAAATCAGCTCTTTTACTTGTAAAAAAAAAAAATTCAAACAACCCCCCAACAGTAAAACCACCACCCACACAACCAACCCCCAAAATAAAAACCTAACTAAAAAAATGTAAGCTCCCCATTGCCCTGAAAAGGGCATTTGTATGGGCATTGCAATTAAAAGGGCATTTAGCTCTTTTTCAGCCCAAACCCTAATCTAAAAATAAAACCCACCCTATAAACCCTTAAAAAAAAACTAACACTAACCCCCGAAGATCCACTTACAGTTTTTGAAGACCCGACATCTATCCTCAACGAAGCCGGGAAAAGTCTTCATCCAATCGGCAAGAAGTCCTCAATGAAGCCGGGAGAAGTCCTCAACGAAGTGGCAGAAGTCTTCATCCAAGCCGGCAGAAATCTTCATCCAGATGGCATCTTCTATCTTCATCCATCCGGCGCGGAGCGGCTCCATCTTCAAAACATACGGTGCAGAGCATCCTTTTCAATCGACGTCTTGCAGAATGAAGGTTCCTTTAAATGACATCATCCAAGATGGCGTCCCTTGAATTCCGATTGGCTGATAGAACTGCCAATCAGAATTAAAGGTGAAAATATCCTATTGGATGATCCAATCAGCCAATAGGATTGAGCTCACATTCTATTGGCTGTTCCAATCAGCCAATAGAATTCAAGCTCAATCCTATTGGCTGATTGGATCAGCCAATAGGATTGAAGCGCAATCCTATTGGCTGATTGCATCAGCCAATAGGATTTTTTCATCTTTAATTCTAATTGGCTGAATTCTATCAGCCAATCGGAATTCAAGGAATACCATCTTGGATGATGTCATTTAAAGGAACCTTCATTCCAAGAAGACATTGATTGAAAAGGATGCTTCGCGCTATAGTGGTGGTGATGTTGGGGGCGGCAGATTAGGGGTTAGTAAGTGTAATGTAGGTGTCTGCGATGTCAGGGGCGGAAGATTAGGGGTTAATAAGTGTAATGTAGGTGTTGGCATTGTCGGGGGCGGCAGTTTAGGGGTAAATAAGTGTAATGTAGGTGTTGGTGATGTCGGGGGCGGCAAATTAGGGGTGTTTAGACTTGGGGTTTATATTAGGGGCTGCATTACAGAGCTTTACACTGCTTTATTGCAGGTATTAGGCTTTTTTTCAGCTGGCTCTCCCCATTGATGTCTATGGGGAAATTGTGCACAAGCACGTAATACCAGCTCACCGCAGCTCACCGCTGCTCACCGCAGCGCTGGTATTGGAGTGCGGTATGGAGCTCAATTTTTCTCTACGCTCAGTTATTGCCTGCTAACGCCGGGTTTATGAAAACCTGTAATACCAGTGCTGTAGGTAAGTGAGCGGTGACAATAACTTGCAAGTTAGTACCACGCCGCTGATAACGCAAAACTCGTAATCTAGCCGAATATCTCATAGAAAGTTATTTTTATATTGATTTGTTATACAAAAAAAATCTGTTATATGATACTTTCGCATACTTTAATGTGTATTTGTATTTCTAGACGTCATGATATGCTTTTATCTCATATTTTTTTTATAAATTAGAATTTGTACATATATCTTTGCACATACATGTATATATACAATTATATATACATATATATATATATATATATATATATATATATATATATATAAACTGTATATATATATATATATGTGTGTGTGTGTGTGTGTGTGTGTTATGTCAGAAATCTTTTGCAAACATATTTACATGTCCCTAAATTCCTTTTTTTGTTCTAAACAATTTTGTCTTTCATATCTCTGGGTTTATTTAGACCACTATATGTATACAAGAAAGGAGACAATGGCACTACTCAGTTTATTGGTGTGTTTTAACGTTCCCCTACTAATTCATAGAATAGTGAGTATACTAGGTATTGGTATACTCCAATATAATGTGTCTGATAGGGATAGGTGCTTGTACCGGTAGACAAACTTATACAAAGAATCAGTAAGAAACTGACAAAAGGGTACAAATGTAGCACTCTGTGAACGTATTAATATAGCACAGGAGGTGAAAGAAACGGAAAAATTAAAATATAACTTTTACTAGATCAAGTTAAAAACAGGGGATTTACAAACAATTTAAAAAAATGGAAATTTGGATGCACTACCTATTGGCCAGGTAATGTCACTACTGGCTATTGGAGACAAACACCCTCGTTAGGTTAATGTATAGTCTCTTGATAAATCAAATGACAAGGTTATCCCTTGTTATGTTACTCTAGGTAAAGATAGCCCCTTAATGGGGTGAGTTTAAATAAACACTCTAGACTTGTGAGTTTTGATGACTGCTGTGTAACACACAATACTACAAAGACTGGAAAGTCTTATAAACTCATATTTATTACCTGTTAATACCACAATAAATTGTATTTGGGTTTCCTTAAATATTATTGTGAGGAGTCAATAGATAAACTCTAATATTGGGTTACCTTTTATTACCGTTTTTGTTATCACTGATAAGTATATAGGTTGGTAGTGGTATTTATGGTAATACTTGCAGTACTATAAAAGGTAAAGAGTCTGATAAACTCCTTATTTTACCTATTAATACCATGATAAACTATACTTATATTTCCATGGATGTTATTATAAAGAGTCAATTAATAAACTCTAATAGTAGATTAGAACCGTTCATTAAATATCACTGGTTAGTATCTAGGTTCAAAGGAGATCAGACCTTTATATAAATATTGCCTTATTGGTACCACTAATAATGCTGTAAATAAGGTGAATTTTACCTATTTACCACTATTGCTTCTATAAATATCTAGGTATTATATAGATTTAAATAAGTCTAGTCTGATGTTTATATTACCTATGAGTAAACAAAGTTATTTGTCTAGCTAGTATAGCTAAATAGCTTGCACTAGACACCGCAAATGCGGCAACAAGATTTTTATACCATTATTCCATTGTCATTTAAATAAGGTAGTATATCAACAAATTAAGTTAAAAACAACATGTAAGGAAGAACGGGGGGACGCCACTTGAGTGGACTTAGACTAGACTTATTTAAATCTATATAATACCTAGATATTTATAGAAGCAATAGTGGTAAATAGGTAAAATTCACCTTATTTACAGCATTATTAGTGGTACCAATAAGGCAATATTTATATAAAGGTCTGATCTCCTTTGAACCTAGATACTAACCAGTGATATTTAATGAACGGTTCTAATCTACTATTAGAGTTTATTAATTGACTCTTTATAATAACATCCATGGAAATATAAGTATAGTTTATCATGGTATTAATAGGTAAAATAAGGAGTTTATCAGACTCTTTACCTTTTATAGTACTGCAAGTATTACCATAAATACCACTACCAACCTATATACTTATCAGTGATAACAAAAACGGTAATAAAAGGTAACCCAATATTAGAGTTTATCTATTGACTCCTCACAATAATATTTAAGGAAACTCAAGTACAATTTATTGTGGTATTAACAGGTAATAAATATGAGTTTATAAGACTTTCCAGTCTTTGTAGTATTGTGTGTTACACAGCAGTCATCAAAACTCACAAGTCTAGAGTGTTTATTTAAACTCACCCCATTAAGGGGCTATCTTTACCTAGAGTAACATACCAAGGGATAACCTTGTCATTTGATTTATCAAGAGACTATACATTAATCTAACGAGGGTGTTTGTCTCCAATAGCCAGTAGTGACATTACCTGGCCAATAGGTAGTGCATCCAAATTTCCATTTTTTTTAAATTGTTTGTAAATCCCCTGTTTTTAACTTGATCTAGTAAAAGTTATATTTTAATTTTTCAGTTTCTTTCACCTCCTGTGTTATATTAATACGTTCACAGAGTGCTACATTTGTACCCTTTTGTCAGTTTCTTACTGATTCTTTGTATACCACTATATGTATGTAATGTAAATTTAATATTATTCTGAGCAGGAATAATTGCGAATATAGCATGTAATCAGAGTATCATATGTATTTATTTGCAATCAATGGATATTTTAAGAGCTGGGCCAGTTTTCTCTCTGTACCTGTGTAACCCCTCCTGATTGCAATCTAGTTTTAAAAACCACCCCTTCACAGGTGTTATAAAATGGGCTAGCATATAAGATGACATTTCTTACTGAAAAAGAAATTCAAGAGAAGGAAGAAATACACTGAACATAGCATGACAGTAAAGAGGTGATTTTAATTTCTGCTGTATCTGAATCATGACAGTTTAATGTTAGGTGGGCTATCCCTTTGAGCTATCAGTTTAAGATTATATTGAATCAAACATCAATTCGAATTTTAAAATCCTTGTCTGAAATATTACACTGGGTGTCCTAATGTCAGCATCAATGTTTAACTTTTATACTAATTTCATATATACATACTTTTTTGGTATAATACCCAATATAACAATACACAATGTAACAAATGGCACTTACAAGTTCTGATGAGTGATCAAGTATCGAGCAATTTGATTTGTTAGTGATAGTTTATAATGTGTATTTGAAACAGATTGGCTGATGTCATAAATCATGTGATAATGCATATTCCAATCAAAAGTGGTGGAAAAATTCACTAGTGTGTGGGTTGTTTAGGAGTTTGAGTCATTATTGGATTCAAAAAGTGTTGAGTCAAATATGGCGCAAAGTGGAGAGTGGGACCATGGTGCACATAGATTTTTCCAAAAAATAAAAAGGAAGTTACCTATATTATGTTGTGTATTTATTTATTTTTTATCTCTTTATCTATTAGTGCAACAAGTTTGGGGCAAAACTTTGCACCAAATTTGCAGAAATAATATTGTCCCCTTGCTTTGTAATGAGAGATAAAGTTGTAGCATAATCCATAAGTAGTCATGTATTTTTCATTTTTATCCTTATATCTACTAGTGCACCAAATGTGTAGCAATAATATTGTTTGATTTAGAAAGGGTATACACATTTAATAAAGTTTCTTATGTACTTGTAATATGTCATATGCTTCATTCTCTTACAACATCGAACATAAGCGTTCTGTGTTTTCAGACTCCCATTAAGTTCTATGGCAACCTCAAGGGTGGGGGATTGAAAACCAGGTACGCTGAGTCGGAAAAGACTCAAGCATAAATGTAGAATTTTTGATAACTTAGTGAGAGGTTCAAATAGTGTTGATTAGGAGGGCGAATGAACACAATTCCGCTCGAATACCACTGTTTTCAACTCGCATTGATCTGCGTCGGATTGAGATCTCAGGATCATATTTTACCTCACAAATTTCAACATTTGACGATCTTGACCCTTTGATAACTACGGCGGATCCATTTCATGACAAATACGACGTAGAATTCCAGCGTATTTTCAGTTGATGCTTTGATAAATATGCCCCACAGTATTGTAAAATTACTTTCCCCTTGAAGTGTTTACAATAACTTGTTACACCAGCAGCAGAGTTTAAAATCTATGGTAAGTTGTTTCTTTAGGCATATTTTCTATATGAAATAGCTGGCTCTGCAAATCGAAAACATGACGTAATCAAATGAGTGAGCTTGCAGGGAGAGCTTATCTCTATATTAAATCAAAATCCTTCTTATATTTTCTCTCACTGTATGCACAGTGAAATCAGTACTTTGAGAGAACAATGGAAAATGTTATTATTTCTCTGTCGTCCCCCCCCCCCCCACACACACTGGGAGCTTGGTGTTTTCTAAACTTTCTTGTTTCCATAGCTTTTCTATAACCAGTACTTACATTAGAGGGGGGGAAATGACAGTACTGTCAGGGTTTTTTCCCTGTTGTGTTTGCCATGTGCTGCTTGCAGCCATTTTACTCACCTCTCTTCCTGACTATGGTGCATTGTGTGGGATGCTGCTCACTTCCTGCACTTCCTTATATGGCCAGACTTGTGTGCATCATCCATGTGAGACAGGATGCAGTCTCAGAATTGGGATGTCATCACTTATTATTTAAAGGGCCTCTGTTCAGTATGCTTTGCCTTTGCATTGTCTCAGACCTGTTTGTGAGAGTTCCTGTGTATTACCTGGCTGCCTGACGTCCTTCCTGGTTCTTGATCCCTGGCTTGTTCCTGACACTGCTGTTTTCCTTGTTCCTGATTCCGGCTTGTCTGACTATTCGCTTTTGCTCCTGACTCGGCTCGTCTGACTACCAGCTCTGGTTTTGACTCCTGGCTTGTTATGTGACTTGCAGACTTTTTATTATTTTTTGTTATTAATAAAGGTGTGATTATTTTTGTACTTATCATCTCAGTCTGATTCCTGGCACCCTGACAATTACACAGTTCCTTTAAGATTCAATAATCTAGATTCAATAAGGCTATTTTTGAAAGAACAGTATTCTGTGTTTTGTGTGATGACAATAACATATATATTTAGCGGTTAGAGGTTGTGAGATCAATGGTATTTATTTTAAAAGAAAAAAAAACATTATTGTTTAATTCATTTGAGCTGGTGCATTATGGGTATACAGTACATGTGTATATGATGTGTCATTTATATGCATTATACTGTAGCAATCTTAATTATTCTTTAATTTCAGCTTTGTTTATATTCAAAAAGGAGGGTTTTTTTATTTTGGTGTATTTTTGGTAAGAAACAGTATGGGATATTAATATCTTGCATAAAAATAGTTACAACTTTACCCGTCAATGTCACGTTTATTAAAACATTTCTCACTCTGTAACACATGTTTTGTAAAAATACGTTATTTATTCCATTGAAAATAATGAGCCTCTTCTTTCTCACTGTACGGACCGTGTTTATGAAACTGAATCTCACTATACCAACCATATTTATGCAATCTCACTGTGCCAACCATTATTGTATAAATGCGGTCAGCACAGTGATATTGCATAAACAAGGTTGGTACAGTGAGAAAGAAGTGGCTCATTCGATTTAATGTTAAAAACTGTTGATAAAGGCCGTTGGCCGAAACGCGTAGATCGTTGTTCATGGCTGTCCTCACTGTGTTCCAGTATTATTTACCCAAAAAATTACAAGTCTTAGACAGTTCCAGACTATTGACTGTCTTAATCAGTTACAAACATCTTTTATTCGAGCCTGCACCTTTTCCCTGTACTACCAGGAGTCTAATTGACAGGTAACAGACTATCCATAACTGTTTGGAGAAAGAGGCAATCTGTTGCTATTCAGACACACTGCAACAACTGCAACTTCCTGCATCTCATACGCCGCTTGCACGGCATGGTTTATTTCCAATGAACTTGAGCTCATCTAACAGCGCTGAATTCCCTGTTTATCAAAACATCAAACTTTGGATTTCAACCTTTGTATTGCCACTCGGTTGACTGAATACAAATACATAGTACAGTACTAAGGTACGTACCACCCATTAACGTCACCATTATTAGTCTGTTACCACATGGATCTTTTGCAACTAAAGGCTTGTCACCATTTATCAATTCTGGTCTGTTGGTTGCTATCATCCAATCCTGTTAAAGATCTTCTACACCCCATGTGACCAGGAAGTAACACGACTACACACAGATACCACACAGCCGGTTTTCCTGTATCGAACACGCCACCTGGACGACCCATTCCATTACCGCTAGTATGTTTTAAAAAAGCATTCTACCCAGCTCTCATACCTACAATTGAATCGCTGCATAGTCAGCCAAACATACAAATGTATCAAGATTTGATTTTAAACTTTATACTGCAGTATTCGTTTGTTTTTTGGTACCATCAGTTTGGTATTTTTTCTCAAACATTATTTTCGAATTTTTTGAGCTCATTTTATATTGTTATTATTATTGTATATTTTATTCGTGCTATACTCAGAAAAATATTTGTTATATTCATATAATTTGACATTGTCTATATCCATTTATTACCACATGTCTGTGGGTTAATCACCGGTTTAATTTGTTTGTCCTATACCCACTCAATCACACTCATTATATATATTTTTAATCACACTTCATATATATATATATATATATATATATATATATTGTATATAATTTTTTATATCATATCATTTTCTCATGTTTTATTCCATAAGCTAGCACTCACACATTCTATTAACACAAATATACACATATTTGTCATATTTATAGGCTATTTAGCTTAATCACATTTTTTAGCTACTTTTTCACTCATTTTTCATTACAACCATTGAGCTTAGAAACAGCTATCTCAATTAGCTACTTTTGTAGCACTCTCCCAATCTGTTTATTTTGTATCTGTTCGTTTTGACATCTGTTTGGAGGAGCAATATTAAGACTGATAGGAGTGTGTCCCTCTTACCTGTTTTTACCTATAAAAGTTAAAAATCACACCTTTTTACAAAACATGTTTTACCTGTGTGAGAAATGTTTCAGAACGCACTATCGTGACCTGGAAAAGCTCTGATAATTTTTGCAAGATATATATATGACAATTTCACTTACAAGTTTTGCTATTTTTAGAAGATAAAAAGTTAAATTTCATACTGTACAATAGTATCAATTGTAAACACTTGTATTGTAAGGGATATTCATGCCAATGGCCATTGTATTGGTAATTTGCATTTGTATAAAGTGCTAGCTTTCTGGTAACTTCACAGAGGGAACTATAGTTTACTTTAAGCTCTGGCAAGTTGGGCTAGAACGATAGTAACACTAGGGCGGGAAAGCTTCACTTTCAACTTGTAATACAAGTGGTGCCACTTTCACATGAACACAATTTATGCTACAAATCTGGCGTAAAATCTTGTTCTCAATTACCTATATTGTATTTTGTCCTAATTTCTTTAGGGTTAACAGAGTTCTTAGTAATTATATTTTGTATTGTAATTTAAATTGTTATGCAGCTTTGAATATCTGCTCAGCAAATTTAAACATTTTAACAATTGTAAACTAACAAAGGGGAACCTATTATTTTACAAAAGCAACAACATTATAAGCAGTGATATATTTAGCTAATAAATATTATTAAAACAGAATATGCAAGAGAGTTACACAGGCTTATTATTTAAAAAAGTGTTCCAATCAATCTGCTACAGAGTTTATTACATTGTTAATGTCTTTGATAGATGACATTGATAAGTATCACAAGTGACAATAACATTTATAGAATTGCATTTGTTTGGTAAGACACATATGCATTTACTTATCAAGCCGTCAACTTACTTGCATTCGACGGCACCAATACGCTCACATACAATCGCCTAACATCGCTGCCGCGGACCTGAATACGTTCTCCAAAATTACCAAAAAAGCTGTGCACCAAGTACGGGGCGATGAGCAGTGGACTGTGGTTAACTAGCAGTCATCGATCTCGCTGCTCTTCGGCTTTTTCACAGCTTTATTGGTACCCTGTCACTAAACACCCACACTATACTATATTGTTTACCCCCTATACCGCCACTCCCGGAGCCCACCGCAACTCTAATAAATGTATTAACCCCTAAACCACCGCTCACGGACCCCTGCCGCAACTAAATAAAGTGTTTAACCCCTAAACCGCCGCTCACGGAGCCCACCATCACCTACATTTTACTTATTAACCCCTAATCTGCCGCCCCCTATACCGCCACCACCTACATTATACTTATTAACCCCTAATCTGCCAACCCCTACACTGCCGCCACCTACATTATATTTATTAACCCCTAATCTGCCCCCCTACCCCGCCGCCACTATATTAAATTTATTAACCCCTAAACCTAAGTCCAACCCTAACACCCACTAACTTAAATGTAATTTAAATAAATCTAAATAAATAATCCTAGCATTAAATAAATTATTCCTATTTAAAACTAAATACTTACCTAAAAAATAAACCCTAAGCTAGCTACAATATAACTAATAGTTACATTGTATCTAGCTTAGGGTTTATTTTTATTTCACAGGCAAGTTTGAATTTATTTTAACTAGGTATAATAGTTATTAAATAGTTATTAACTATTTAATAACTTCCTAGTTAAAATAAATACAAATATACCTGTAAAATAAAACCTAACCTAAGTTACAATTACACCTAACACTACACTATAATTAAATATATTCCCTAAACTAAATACAATTAAATAAAATTAAATAAAATTATCTAAACTACAAAAAAACAAACACTAAATTACAGAAAATAATAAACAAATTACAAGATTTTTAAACTAATTACACCTAATCTAATCCCCCTAACAAAAAAAAAAAAGTCCCCCCAAAATAAAAAAAAGCCCTACCCTACCCTTTTAAGGGCAATTTGTAATTTAGTGTAGGGTAGGACTTTTTTTTATTTTGGGGGAGATTTTTTATTTTGTTAGGGGGATTAGATTAGGTGTAATTAGTTTATAAATCTTGTAATTTGTTTATTATTTTCTGTAATTTAGTGTTTGTTTTTGTACTTTAGATAATTTTATTTAATTTTATTTAATTGTATTTAGTTTAGGGAATTTATTTAATTATAGTGTAGTGTTAGGTGTTATTTTAACTTAGGTTAGGTTTATTTTGCAGGTATATTTGTATTTATTTTAACTAGGAAGTTATTAAATTGTTAATAACTATTTAATAACCTTTGTACCTAGTTAAAATAAATACAAACTTGCCTGTAAAATAAAAATAAACCCTAAGCTAGCTACAATGTAACTATTAATTATATTGTAGCTAGCTTAGGGTTTATTTTATAGGTAAGTATTTAGTTTTAAATAGGAATAATTTATTTAATGATAGGAATATTTATTTATATTTATTTAAATTATATTTGTTAGGGGGTGTTAGGGTTAGGGTTAGACTTAGGTTTAGGGGTTAATAAATTTAATATAGTGGCGGCGGTGTAGGGGGGCAGATTAGGGGTTAATAAGTATAATGTAGGTAATGGCGGTGTAGGGGGGGCAGATTATGGGTTAATAAGTATAATGTAGGTGGCGGCGGTGTAGGGGGGGGCAGATTAGGGGTTAATAAGTATAATGCAGGTGGCGGCGGTGTAGGGGGGCAGATTAGGGATTAATAAGTATAATGTAGGTGGCGTCGGTGTAGGGGGCGGCAGATTCGGTGTGTTTAGACTCAGGGTACATGTTAGGGTGTTAGGTGTAAACGTTAGCATAGGAATCAATGGGATATCAGGCAGCAGCGAACATGAGCTTTCGCTGCTTTCAGACTCCCATTGATTCTTATGGTATTCGCCGCCTCCAGGACGGCGGATTGAAAACCAGGTACACTGAGCCGGAATAGTGGCGAACGTACCTGGTAGATAACTAGCAAAAGTAGTCAGATTGTGCGGAATTTGCATTCGGAACATCTGTAATGACGTAAGCATCGATCTGTGTCGGACTGAGTCTGGCAGATTGTATGTTACGTCACAAAATTCTACTTTTGCCGGTCTGTAGGGTTTGATAACTAAGGGGAATCAGGCTTGCCAGAAATATGTTGCGGAATTCCAGCGTATTTGCGGTTGATGGCTTGATAGGTAGAAATAGATGCCATAGAATCAGTCCTTAATTAGCCAGTGGGGAAGTAATACATTATCACACATGGGTACAATGTTTTACTCTTTAAAAGGTCAATACATCTATGATGGTTGGCTTATCAACTGGTATAGTGATATATATTGCATGTGTATTACAAGCTGTTATTTTTAACCAATACATTATGAAATATGTAATTACATAATAACACTTTTTAAAACGAGTTAAATAATGTAGGTTTTGTATAACTTAGGGGTTTAAGGTCTTCTGAGGTTTGGTAGATTTTATGAGGGTTTATCTTGTGGAGGGGTGAGTAATGGTTACAGTAATTCTGAAATAGAATTATGGCATTTGGAGGTTAATTGTGTCAGTGGATCTGGTGGTTTGGCTGTTGATAGCAGTTGTTAAAGGATTTAGGGTGTTTTGTGTTGGGGTTATGACAGATGATTAATGGTGGTTGGAGCAATCTTGCTTATGGTTTATGGGGTTAGCAGGATAATTGTGTCAGTGAATCTAGTGGGTTAGGGGTTAATAGTGGGGAAGTTGTTGAGATGGGAGTTATGGAAGTCAGTGGATTAATTACAATGGAGTTATGGCAGTTTAGGAGTTAACAGTAGCTGGGGAGTTAGTAGTAAGGGGTTATTGCAAAGGTGGTCTTGGTCAAGCAGCTAGAGGGTTTTAGCAGTGAGAGTTTATTGTGATGGGGGGTTGGGGCAGTTTAGAGGTTAATACCAATTAGGGTTTTTGGATATGGAGGGTTATTCAGAGCAGTGAGGAGATGATTAGATTTTTATTACATTATGAAGACCATAATGCTGGTAAGTATTGTTATGCAACAATCAACTTGTAATGCCAAGGTAAAATTGTGTAGCAAAGTAAATACCACATTACATGTATGGGACATGCAAATCTAGTCTTTGGTTACATTGTTAACCAATAACTTATAATACCAAATTGAGCAATACAGACTATGCGCAGCAGAGTACAATGTAGTATCTCTCAACTTCAGCTCTTTGTGTTTTATGTGGTATTGTATTTGAATTTATTTGTCTTTCATTGTTTTATTTTTGATTTTCTTTATTTTATTTTATGGGAATAGTTCATATATATAAAAGAGCAAACTTTCCATCTGTAGTTTAACCTTTTAGATGGATATTGTGAAGCTTAGTACTGAGGATGTTTCTGGTAGCTCAGGGGTTAAGCATTAACATGCGTGGGTCCTCTTCAAATTTGAAAACAGAAAACAGTTAAAATGTGTCTATAAAATGATAGCCAGAAGGTATGTAAATGAAAAGCTATTATGCATTAGTGTTTGAAAGTAGTCTCTAACACTGGCAGAATTTTAAAAGCAGCATTAGAGCAGACTTGTGCAGCACTGAATAATTTGTTTTGGACTAATCATTCAGAACGAATATTCTGAAAAATTCACTTTTTAAAATATTTGTATTCTTCATTATTTTATATTTGGTACATTTAAAAAAACTGAATACTGAATGTTTGTTAACATTTACATTTGTTTTCGTTAAAAGAAAGTTAAATGCTCTCTACTCCTGTCACTTTTGATACCTACCTGTAGCGTGCTGGGGAGTCACGCTAATCCTCTTCTTCTTCACAGAGTCCTAATTCTCCTATTAGCGCAGACCTGGACTCGGTAAAGAAGGTCGTATTAGTGTGCCCCCCCACCACCTGCGCTAAAGGAGAAGGCATCAGTCACACTAATGTACCTGTAGTGCGCTGGGGAGCTGCACTAATTAGCGCCGCCCAGGAGTCTATGAAGAAAAAAAGGATTAACGCGGCTCCTCAGCACACTACTGGTAAGAAATACATCTAACATAAAGATTAACGAATATGCTCATGAATTATATTTGGTATTGTTTAATTTAGTTATAGCATTCATTTGGATATTTGTTTAGTAAACAACAAAATGAATATCTGCATGTTCCTTACAAATTGACATTCATAACGTAACAAATGCAAATCCCTACTTTAGACAGTATTAAATGGCAATACAATTTACATGGATCAACCAGATCTCCTCCCCCATTTCATTACAATACAATAGTGAAAGTAGAACTTAAATAATACAGCTACAGGAGCTGGGGGATTGTGGGTATATTGTACATGTGTATACACTATGTTATGTATATGTAGTATACTGACAATAATATGTATTTAAGTCTTTTCATTATTTAAATATGTGTTTTTAAGTTTTGCCCTGTTCTTTTCTATTTAGGAACAAGATTTTTCATTTTACTAAAGTGCACTTTTTCAATGTTTTTTGAAATTGACTGCTTTTTAAATATTGTGGGCTAGATATCAAGTGGAGCGCTAACTTATTGCGTGCCCAAAAAGGGAAAATTAACACAACAGTCTAAATAGATTCTGTTAAATAAAGTTAGAACCAAAACGATCAGCTAGATAGGGAAAATACTGCTATACCCTTAGTTATGAACACAGATAGAAGGGTACCCAGAACTTTTTAAAAGTTTTTGGAGCTATAACCAGACTAAAAGGTAGTGCAACAAACTAAAAAATGTCTGATAATGTTCCCTGAAGATTAGAATATGAAATTAAGCATCCTTAAAATCTACAGTGGACATAAAGGTACCTTGCTAAAGATAAGACAGAATAGTCGGAATAGACTCCATTCAGAAAGAATTAACACTGACCAACTTATACAGAGCTTTTCAGATCTAAAAATAATCTGAATTACCCACTTCCAAGAAACAATGAATAGATTGAATAACATTCCATACCCAGTTACCACAGCTTCTAGAACCAAAACTGATAGAAAAAAAGGACTTGACCCTTCAAAGGATACCATGGACTATGGGACAGAATAAACCTTCCTTAGGGAGGTAAAAACTATTCAATAACACTGGGAAACTATATTTTTAACACAGGGAACCAAAACAGACTGAAACCAAGCTTCTGAAAATGGCACAATCTGCCCCCAAGTAGCGCCTCTTAAATTGGGGGCAGTACACTAATGTAAACTGGAAGAAAGAAAATATTAGCTCCACTTACAACTTAGTTCCCTCCGGAGCCAGAGAAAACTTATTTATGAGAGGAGAAGTCAATTCCTGTTCCTTGATCTGATGAAAGGAACAAAATAAACTAGAAGCTTTAGATAGACTTCAGGACTTTTTTGGCCTGAAGAAAAAAGCTCTCTCACCTCCATAAAAAATAAAAATAATAATAAACAACAACTTCTTTCCTTGGAATGAAAAGAGATAAAAGTTGAGATCTTTATATCAAAATGTAAAGACCAAAGCTTAAACATAAGACTCTTCTGAAAAGAACTGCTGAAGACATCAATAAACTCATAATAAACAACTCAAAATCCTCACTAGCAGTATCATTAGAAAAACTGCTTAGACAGACTATTAAACCAGAAGAAAGCAGCAGCATCAGAAAAAGACATAGCTGACCAAAATAACCTGCTACCAAAAGGCCCTCTATGAAAGGAAACTAACTTTCAAACTACGGCCTAGTTTCCATTGAGGCAGTAAAGTTTAGAATTAACGCTGACGAACTTATACAGAGCTTTATAGATCAAAAAATAATCTGAATTACCCACTTCTAAGAAACAATGAATAGATTGAACAACATTCCATACCCAGTTACCACAGCTTCTAGAACCGAAACTGATAGAAAAAAAGGACCTGGCCCTTCAAAGGATCCCACCGGCGATGGTACTGAGGCATCCAGTTTCAAACTCTCAGGTACATGCTGAAGATGTTTTCGATTTCGACGTGTGACTGTCCCTCCATCAGTAAGGACTACATAAGATCTTGGTTCTGGAGAGCGTCCAATTACCGTAGCAGGCATCTTCCATTTCTTCTCATCATCCAGTTTAATTCTGACACTTTGCCCCGCATTCAGCTCCTGCAAGGGCCTCACAGAGTGTCTCCTGTCATAGAAGAATCAATATCCCCTTTTTGCCTCTTCATCCATCCTAAGGACCTCGTCCCGAGGAATAGAGCTAGTTGACTGGAAGACACCCACAGAGGGTAAGGTGGTGTGAATCTGGCGTCCTAGCATCAAAACCCCGTGGCTTAAATGGGAGTCGCCCTATAGAACAAGAGGGCCAGGTACAGCTCAGATTGCTTCAAAATGAACTTTGTTGTTTGAACTGCCCTTTAGCCATTCCTTTGGCCTGCGGGTAATGTGGACTTGACGTAGAATAGACAAAATCATATTCACTGCTGAAAGAACTGAGCTCTGTGGAAGCAAACTGTATTCCGTTATCGCTCATAAACCTCCATTGGTATGCCCCACCGTGCGAACAAGCTCTTGAGATGAATAATAACGGCTTGACTTGTGATCTCATTCAAGGGTGCAATCTCCAAATACCTGGAATAGTAGTCAATCACGACTAGGTACTTTTTCCCGTGCAGTTCGCACAAATCAGCAGCTATTTTCTGCCATGGGCCTGCAGGCAGCGGAGTAGAAATTCTCTGAGTAGGCCAGCGATCCCGGCATAAGGCACATTTTGACACATGGCTTGCAATATCGGAAATGATCCCAGGCCACCATACTGCCGTAGCTTCCCTTTATCTGCACTTTGTAATGCCCAAGTGGCCATCATGAATCCTGTTTAACATCTCCTGCCACATGCTAACAGGAATAACAATGCGGTCCTGGAACAGCACTAACCCATCCAGCTCCGTGAGCTGCAACCTTTCTGACTGGCAAGAATTTAAAGGCATCCAGGCTGCCCCACTCTCGGGCCAACCTTCTTTTATGTACTTAAAAACTTCTTGTTTAGATCTGTATCTAAATATGTCTCCTTTCTTATTTGTTCTAGCTTCCCCGAAGAAATGGATTTGGAGGCCAGAACTGAATCTACATACACCTTCACATCTGATTCCGTTAAAGATTCTTCAGCAGCAGCCAGCGGGAGCATGGAAAGTGTATCTGCCACAACCAGTTGTTTTCCCGGCACATGCACTGCCTGAATGTTGAACCTGAGCAGCCTCATTAGAAGTCTCTGGCATCTTAGGGGTGTTTTGTCAATATCATAGGAGTTGATTAGAGGGACTAGCGATTTATGGTCAGTCTCCAGATGAAATGTCTCTAAACCCACAAGGTAACGCTGAAAGACCTCACAGGCCCAAACTGCAGCCAGACACTCTTTCTCAATTTGGGCGTATTTCGACTCAGCAGCCATCAGTGTACGGGAACAATAGGCGATGGGCTGTAGTTTATTCTCATTCAACTGCAGGAGGGCGGCCCCTAACACATAACTGCTTGCATCAGTACTAACCACAGTCTTTTTGGAAGGGTCGTAGAACACCAACATTGGGGCAGACCCCAGCAGGGACTTGACCTGCACAAATGATTCTTCCTGTGATGGTCCCCAGACCCAGCAACTCTGTGATAGGGTGTAGTATTGTGGATAAATCTGGAAGGAACCTGCCCACATAATTTACAAGGCCCAATATTTGTCTCAGCTCATGTACATCAGAAGGACTTTTCATCTGTTCAATAGCACAGATTTTATCGGGGTCTGGCTTGATGCCCTTCCCATTGATGATATGCCCAAAGTAACATAACTCAGCTTTTTTAAAATGTCATTTCTCCTTATTTAACTTCAACCCAGACTCTCTAATAGTCTGCAGCACACAGCTCAATCGCTGATCATGTTCTTATGGATTATGGACTTTTGTTATAACTTTCGCCAGCTGAGGCTGTCGAGGCAATTTTATGAATGCTGCAAGGAACATAACAGTGATGTCTGCTCCTGTGTCAATCTTAAAGGCAACTTTGGCTCCCATTACAGTAAGAGTAACCCTCAAATCTTCTTCTGAAACCGGCCGTTCAACAACAGACCCTACAAAGTACACTTCTTGACCCTCCTGGTCGCTATCCACCTGCATCTCCTTAATGTATTCAGTTTTACACACCACTTCAAAATGGCCCATTCGGTTACATTTTCTGGTCATAGGCACGGTTGCACCGTGTGCAGTGGGCATGCTGCACCCATCCGCTTCTGGGCCTATCTGTTGCCCTTGGTCTACGGCTCACACTGTGCCTTTCCCCTGCAGCTCTCCTGAACTGCTGCACTTCATCCACAATACTCTCAGACCTCAGATCAGCACTTTGTTTTTTCACCAGTTCACTGTGGCAGCACATCCTAATAGCCCCATCCAATGTTAAATCAGCCTCTAACTGTAGCTTCAGTGAGACTTCAGCATCTGTAATTCCTACGACTATTCTGTCTCTGATTTGCTCCTCTTTAGCAACACCAAACTCACAGAATTCAGTTAGTTCATACAGGCTGCGCACAAAACACTCCACAGATTCTCCCACACTCTGGGCACGTTTGTGAAAACAAGCCCTCTAATGAATCACGTTTCTTTTGGGCACAAAGTGTACACTGAGTTTGTTCATAACTATGTCAAGTCAAATTCTTCCCCTTCTTGGAAAGCAAAGGCATTGAACACTGGCTCCACCTCTTTCCCCATAGTGTATAAAAGAGAATTAACTTGTACTTCACCACTCTTCTTGTCCAGCTTGGAAGCAATCTTGAAGCGTTGAAACTGCTGACGCCATGTGGGCCAAACTGCAGGCTGAGAGAAACCAAAAGGCTCAGGTGGGGTAAACTTCGACATCGTCATCAATCAGGAAAGAAACTGCAGGTGTTTAAACTATAGGTCTAAAAAAACAATAAACAATTAGTTGACTTATCAGAGCAAAATCTCCTTTAACAGAGAAAGGATATGTACAACTATAGAAAGCAGGATGATACTGGTTCAAGATTAAAGGAAGGCCCCTGATCAGAATAAAACCCTCTCCTCTGAGGATACATCAGAAACAGTAACATAAGCCTTAGAAAATGAATGACTAAAAGAAAGCATATGTGAACTGACCCTTACAACAGTCAGAATAAAAAAATTGAATAATTCAGTTTCAACCTCAGGAGAGGAATCCTCATTATAAATGTAAACCTCTCCTACTGAAGAATTAACAAGATTATCAACATTAATGTTAACCTCAGAAGGCATAGTACTGTTACAAAGGTAAAATATTAACTAACCTTTTAAGCTTTCATGAAGGCAACATAGCTGCCTTCATTTCAGAGATAGTAGACTTGAAAAAATGATTTATTCCAGAAGCAAAGACTGTTTAACTCCCCTGTAAGAAACAAATGGAAGAAGCAGTAATACCCATAGAAGCCTTTATGTACATCTGAATGCATTAACATAGTTAAACATGGACCACACAAAAAATGCTGGAGGAGATACTGTACCTCAGCCTTTTTGCAATAAACACATTAAACATTAGTAGGAGGTGTTCCGGGGACCCCACTTATAAGGTTGATTTAGAGGCAGAATAAGAAAACTCCATAGCATAAAACTACAAAAAGTAGAAAAGCATAAATATTAAAACACAAAAAAGTTGTATGGAAAGGAAAAAACGTACCCCTTCCTAAAATGGCTTAACAAAACTAGGCCAAAGCATGCTAAGCTGAAAAATAAAGCAGGAGATAAGTGGAGTCCAAACCCGAAACCAGTTAACGCTCATCTGAGAAGGAGAGCGAGTAAAACTAAACCGGATATAAGGGAATCAGCGTACCAAAACCCGACATATGCTGTCGGCATTTAACATTGCACAAGCATTGTGAAATGCTTGTGCAATTCCGCACCCTGCACATTCGCGGCCAATCGGTCACTTTCATGTGGTGTTAATCATCCCGATTGTAAAAGATGGCGGACAAGTTAAGGAGCAGCGGTCTTAGGACCGCTGCTTTTTAACTTAAGTTTAAGGCAGACCTAAAACTCCGGGCGGATCGAACAGGATCCGTTACTTGGTAAATCCAGCCCTTTGTCCTATTTTCATATTACATTATATTATACAATTAAGTATTTGATATTGCTTAGTTACATAGTTACATTTATTCTCTTCACATTGTTTTTGCATTGTATTATTTTCATCTGTGTGAGCAGCTATCTACGTTTATGTTTTTACTAGCTCTTTTTTATAAGTATTTAAGTGTTTATATATGTATATACTGTATGTCTGTAAATTCATATATACACATATATACACATAGTGCAAGCTATCAGTGTCTCAGTGTCATATGCTGTGCACCAACATTCAAACACCAGAGCAGCTCAAAAAGTCAGCAGTGGTTTGTATGATAGAAATAACGTCATTGGTGGTACAATATGTTTCATCACTTGGTCTCTGAGCAGTTTAAATGCTGCTTCGCCAGGCACAGCATATGTGCATATGCCACAGAAACAGCAATAGTTTTAATTAAAAGTATTTTTGCCAATGGAAGAATACATATGCTGTCAGGCAACAATAATCTAGCTTTTTGAGTTAAAAATAATCCTATTGGTTCTTATTTGCCATTAAAATCTAGGGCTTGATCACATTCATTTGTAAAATGAAATTTCATGGAAATTTTTGTTTTTACTAATAAGAGTTTTTTCAAGTTGTTTACTTGAATGTGAAATAGCCTTGTGTTTCTATGCCACTAAATTAACCATTACTACACATGAGACAAATGATTTAACATGCACTGTATTCCTGAAACTGGTATGGAACATTTTAAATGGGACATCTTTTCCAAACAACTATATATTTAATAGATTATTTTACTTTATCATACCTATAAATCTATATAATCAGGATATTTATTTGTATGTGTAATTTTCTGTTGCTGAAAACAAAATATGTTTTTTTAATTCTAATTATTAGTATTAGTAATATATATAGTACTGTATTATCAGTATCAGTACTTTATATAGTACTATATTATCAGTATCAGTACTTTATATAGTACTATATTATCAGTACTTTATATAGTACTATATTATCAGTATCAATACTTTATATAGTACTATATTATCAGTATCAGTACTTTATATAGTACTATATTATCAGTATCAGTACTTTATATAGTACTATATTATCAGTATCAGTACTTTATATAGTACTATATTATCAGTATCAGTACTTTATATAGTACTATATTATCAGCATCAGTACTTTTATATAGTACTATATTATCAGTATCAGTACTTTATATAGTACTATATTATCAGTACTTTATATAGTACTATATTATCAGTATCAGTACTTTATATAGTACTATATTATCAGTACTTTATATAGTACTATATTATCAGTATCAGTACTTTATAAAGTACTATATTATCAGTATCAGTACTTTATATAGTACTATATTATCAGTATCAGAACTTTATATAGTACTATATTATCACTATCAGTAGTTTATATAGTACTATATTATCAGTATCAGTACTTTATATAGTACTATATTATCAGTACTTTATATAGTACTATATTATCAGTATCAGTACTTTATATAGTACTATATTATCAGTATCAGTACTTTATATAGTACTATATTATCAGTATCAGTACTTTATATAGTACTATATTATCAGTATCAGTACTTTATATAGTACTATATTATCAGCATCAGTACTTTATATAGTACTATATTATCAGTATCAGTACTTTATAAAGTACTATATTATCAGTATCAGTACTTTATATAGTACTATATTATCAGTATCAGTACTTTATATAGTACTATATTATCAGTATCAGTACTTTATATAGTACTATATTATCAGTATCAGTACTTTATATAGTACTATATTATCAGTATCAGTACTTTATATAGTACTATATTATCAGTATCAGTACTTTATATAGTACTATATTATCAGTATCAGTACTTTATATAGTACTATATTATCAGTACTTTATATAGTACTATATTATCAGTATCAGTACTTTATATAGTACTATATTATCAGTATCAGTACTTTATATAGTACTATATTATCAGTACTTTATATAGTACTATATTATCAGTAACAGTACTTTATATAGTACTATATTATCAGTATCAGTACTTTATATAGTACTGATTTATATAGTACTATATATAGTACTTTATATAGTACTATATTATCAGTATCAGTACTTTATATAGTACTTTATATAGTACTATATTATCAGTATCAGTACTTTATATAGTACTATATTATCAGTATCAGTACTTTATATAGTACTATATTATCAGTATCAGTACTTTATATAGTACTATACAGGGACTGCAGAATTATTAGGCAAATGAGTATTTTGACCACATCATCCTCTTTATGCATGTTGTCTTACTCCAAGCTGTATAGGCTCGAATGCCTACTACCAATTAAGCATATTAGGTGATGTGCATCTCTGTAATGAGAAGGGGTGTGGTCTAATGACATCAACACTCTATATCAGGTGTGCATAATTATTAGGCAACTTCCTTTCCTTTGGCAAAATGGGTCAAAAGAAGGACTTGACAGGCTCAGAAAAGTAAAAAATAGTGAGATATCTTGCAGAGGGATGCAGCACTCTTAAAATTGCAAAGCTTCTGAAGCGTGATCATCGAACAATCAAGCGTTTCATTCAAAATAGTCAACAGGGTCGCAAGAAGCGTGTGGAAAAACCAAGGCGCAAAATAACTGCCCATGAACTGAGAAAAGTCAAGCGTGCAGCTGCCAAGATGCCACTTGCCACCAGTTTGGCCATATTTCAGAGCTGCAACATCACTGGAGTGCCCAAAAGCACAAGGTACTATATTATCAGTACTTTATATAGTACTATATTATCAGTATCAGTACTTTATATAGTACTATATTATCAGTATCAGTACTTTATATAGTAATATATTATCAGTACTTTATATAGTACTATATTATCAGTAACAGTACTTTATATAGTACTATATTATCAGTATCAGTACTTTACATAGTACTATATTATCAGTATCAGTACTTTATATAGTACTATATTATCAGTATCAGTACTTTATATAGTACTATACAGGGACTGCAGAATTATTAGGCAAATGAGTATTTTGACCACATCATCCTCTTTATGCATGTTGTCTTACTCCAAGCTGTATAGGCTCGAATGCCTACTACCAATTAAGCATATTAGGTGATGTGCATCTCTGTAATGAGAAGGGGTGTGGTCTAATGACATCAACACTTTATATCAGGTGTGCATAATTATTAGGCAACTTCCTTTCCTTTGGCAAAATGGGTCAAAAGAAGGACTTGACAGGCTCAGAAAAGTCAAAAATAGTGAGATATCTTGCAGAGGGATGCAGCACTCTTAAAATTGCAAAGCTTCTGAAGCGTGATCATCGAACAATCAAGCGTTTCATTCAAAATAGTCAACAGGGTCGCAAGAAGCGTGTGGAAAAACCAAGGCGCAAAATAACTGCCCATGAACTGAGAAAAGTCAAGCGTGCAGCTGCCAAGATGCCACTTGCCACCAGTTTGGCCATATTTCAGAGCTGCAACATCACTGGAGTGCCCAAAAGCACAAGGTGTGCAATACTCAGAGACATGGCCAAGGTAAGAAAGGCTGAAAGACGACCACAACTGAACAAGACACACAAGCTGAAACGTCAAGACTGGGCCAAGAAATATCTCAAGACTGATTTTTCTAAGGTTTTATGGACTGATGAAATGAGAGTGAGTCTTGATGGGCCAGATGGATGGGCCCGTGGCTGGATTGGTAAAGGGCAGAGAGCTCCAGTCCGACTCAGACGCCAGCAAGGTGGAGGTGGAGTACTGGTTTGTGCTGGTATCATCAAAGATGAGCTTGTGGGGCCTTTTCGGGTTGAGGATGGAGTCAAGCTCAGCTCCCAGTCCTACTGCCAGTTTCTGGAAGACACCTTCTTCAAGCAGTGGTACAGGAAGAAGTCTGCATCCTTCAAGAAAAACATGATTTTCATGCAGGACAATGCTCCATCACACGCGTCCAAGTACTCCACAGCGTGGCTGGCAAGAAAGGGTATAAAAGAAGAAAATCTAATGACATGGCCTCCTTGTTCACCTGATCTGAACCCCATTGAGAACCTGTGGTCCATCATCAAATGTAAGATTTACAAGGAGGGAAAACAGTACACCTCTCTGAACAGTGTCTGGGAGGCTGTGGTTGCTGCTGCACGCAATGTTGATGGTGAACAGATCAAAACACTGACAGAATCCATGGATGGAAAGCTTTTGAGTGTCCTTGCAAAGAAAGGTGGCTATATTGGTCACTGATTTGTTTTTGTTTTGTTTTTGAATGTCAGAAATGTATATTTGTGAGATGTTATATTGGTTTCACTGGTAAAAATAAATAATTGAAATGGGTATATATTTGTTTTTTGTTAAGTTGCCTAATAATTATGCACAGTAATAGTCACCTGCACACACAGATATCCCCCTAAAATAGCTAAAACTAAAAACAAACTAAAAACTACTTCCAAAACTATTCAGCTTTGATATTAATGAGTTTTTTGGGTTCATTGAGAACATGGTTGTTGTTCAATAATAAAATTAATCCTCACAAATACAACTTGCCTAATAATTCTGCACTCCCTGTATTATCAGTATCAGTACTTTATATAGTACATTATCAGTATCAGTACTTTATATAGTACTATATTATCAGTATCAGTACTTTATATAGTACTATATTATCAGTATCAGTACTTTATATAGTACTATATTATCAGTATCAGTACTTTATAAAGTACTATATTTTTACTATAAACAAAACAACTTTAAATACCACCTAACAATTTTATTCATGATAAAGAATGTATAGTTGTTGAGAGCCGTCTGGTCTGCAGAGATCATTAATAATAAAATAAGTCCCTGCATATCTGTAATTATTAAAAAGCTGCATGCAATTAAGGAGGCATTTTGCACACACATGGTAGCTGCCAGTAAATAGTTTCTACTACTGTGTATTATTGATTGCTTTTTTCTCATTACTATCCTGGTATGTAACTGTACAGGCATAACCAGTCAATTTATTTCTCCATTTTGATATTGCAATAATTACAGTGAATAAGCCAGCAGGGCATTGAAGCAATGCCAAAGAGTTTGTTTTAGATGAATGAATTCAGTGGAATATCTCATGTGGTACATCTTTATTTGAAATGCTTTGAATAATGTGTGGACGACACCAACAGTCGGAAAAAAGCCCAGTTCATCTCTAATGGTGTTTTGTTCATTTCTTTATACAGTACAGAATAGTGAATGACTTTCATTCAAAAAGGTATAAGGCACTGTCCAATTTGGATAAAATGTTTCAAAACAGTGGGCTATTCAAAAAGGTCTTTAAAAAAAAATTCTGCCTAATTACAAATCCGGCCCTGGGCCTATTCATCTCTAAGGTTTGTGCTTGAAAAATGAGCCTACCCGCACCAATTTCTCTATCTGTAGAACTTTAAAGTGTCCCTCTGCCTGACTGATCCATGGACCTATTAGCTAAATGAAGAAAATCTTCTCTTCTATGATGATACAGTGTATATATTTCAAGGTATATGTATATATGCTTCTTTGAGGCAAATGTGAAATAATAAATAATGATATATATATCACACTAAAACATTACTTGTTTTACAGAGAAATATCATAATGAAAACCACTTGTACAACCTAGCATGGCATTATTATTAAGCAATATAAGAAACTGCCTATGGGCTCCTTCTGTTAGAGGCTATGCAAACTATCATCTTACATTCTTTATTCTGACTGTACACCTGGATGCCCAGTACAGGCAAGTAGGGTACTGGCAGCGATTGTTCTAGAACCTAAGTCTGGCAAAAAGCAGTTCCACAAAGATACATAGCAAGGCTTGTAGGAGTCATCATTTTTCTACTACTTTATTTGAATCACCATTTTGCCATCATTTACCTCTCTTCTGCTAGAATTTTTTTTATGAAAAAATGGTCTCTCTTACAAATGTATAAATGTAATTTATTCACTCTCCCACCACCTCTTGGTACTGCCATTGGGCTGTGTAATCTATTGGCTATTTTTAAGTAGTGGGTTGCTGAAGGCTAGAGGGCCCAAATCTAGCCCAAATTTATCATTCTAAATTCAAGACCCAATTGACACAAATCTTGAGAGGCCACAGATATGTTCTGATCTTGTTATAGTGGGTCAGGTTAGATTCAATCTGAATCTCTGATTGTTCTCCCTGTCTGTAAGGGCATCAAATCTACACTTAGGTTGGAAAATCCTTGTCACTCTCCTTCACTTCTCCATCGAGTAACTAGTGCCAGTTGATGGTTTTTCCATTCTTGTCTCTTTCAGCATCTCATTAGCATAGTGTAAACACCAACATAGTGCTAGATTACAAGTGGAGCGCAACCAATAGATCAGGGTGTGTTTTCCTTATCGACTAAGAATAGCGCACAGTCTTGTATTACAAGCCAAAGGTAAAAATATAAAAAAGGTTTACCAGAGAATCTTACATTTTTGCTGATATGTGCATCTTAATTTTTTTTAAAAAATAGCTGCATGAAGCAGTTATAAGGGGTTAAAGTGAAGGGATGTGGGTTGTTTGTAAAAAAAAACATCACTGAAAAGTGCCTTTTCATTGCAGTCTATGGGGACTGTGTTTAAACATAATGCTTATATACATTTATATTTATGTGTTAATATCTGTTTTACACACATGTAAACACATACATGAGAGAGGCCCAGGACTGCAGCGTACAGGGTACGGCGCCGGTCGTTAAGGGGTTAAATAAATTGCATGCACTATTTGAATCATGAAAGTTTAATTTTTACTTTACTGTCCCTTTAAGATTCAGGGGAAAACAATGTGGAATAGTAGACCAGAGTTCCATACTGGGACATGAAAGATGTGTACCCCACCCCAAACTCAAAACTAAATCCCAGATTAGTAATAAATAGGCAAGAATATTTCCTAATTTGACAGAGTCTGTTTATCTCTTTGGCTTCAAAAGGGGAATGCAAAACAATTCATAGCAACACTTTCTTTCACCCTAAAGGTTAAAATGCATTGCTGCAATTTTAGTACTTAAGCTTTACAGTTCTAATATATATAATATATTTGGAATAATAGCCCAAGACATTGTGCTGCCTGGGTTAAAGAATTAAATAATTTCCCCCAATTTTCAGGCAACTACAATCTAAACCAAACCAATGTCAGTTGCCTCAAAGATTAAAGTTCAGCAGGTTAACATTTAAAGGGACATAATACTCATATGCTAAACCAAAAAGTGATACAGCATAGCTGTAAAAAGCTGACAGGAAAATATCACCTGAACATCTCTATTTAATAAAGGAAGATATTTTACCTGTTCTGTAAAAAGTTATCTTTCAGTCACTGCCAAGCTGCAGGTAAAATAAAAAAGGAAGAAATGAACAGCAGCCAATCAGCTTCAGCAGTGCTGAGGTCATGAACTTTTTTACTGTGATCTCATGAGATTTCATAGTAAACTTCCTTATACTGAGTAGAGAAATAACATTAGTGTGCAAGAGGCACGCTCCCTTGCAGGTCCCAGGACAGGCATACGGATTGGCTGCTTAAAGTCCTTTACAATGGGATGGGAATACTTAGGACTTTTTGAGGTAAATATATTTCTTTTTTACATAGAGATGTTCAGGTGATATTTTCTAGTCAGCTTTTTACAGCTATGCTGCATCACTTTCAAGTGTTTCAACATTTGGGTATTGTGTCCCTTTAACTTTAGAGCATGCTGATATCTATGGACCCCATATGAGATTCATATCTCTTAAAGGGACAATAAATACCTACAAGGTTTATAAAAAAAATGTTTAGTTATATGTAGTATAACACCTTTGCAATATGCTTTTTATTATTTACTTTTTAATGAAATTTAGCTCTGCAAAATCATGGTGTGCTAATTATCACAGTTGGAAATGCACACTGCAGACTTCTTAAGGATAACCCTGCTACATATCATTCCCTGTTTGGCTTCACCAAATAACAATTGCAAAGCAATGCAGTTTATACTAGTTACTGTGGCTAGCCTTAAAGTCAGGATTGGTCCTCCAAATGAGGTAAATGGTAAGTGGAGCATGGCTAATGAAAAAAAGATGTTAATTTGTTTTACAAATGTTTAGACTTGGCTGATATGTTATTATATAGCAAGGTGTCTACTGACACTTTAAAAACACTATTAGCTGGAGTATGCAGAAATATGTCAGAGTAAAATGTCTATGTATATGGGCATGTATGTATATGGGCATGTATGTGTATGGGCATGTATGTGTATGGGCATGTATGTATATGGGCATGTATGTGTATGGGCATGTATGTATATGGGCATGTATGTGTATGGGCATGTATGTGTATGGGCATGTATGTGTATGGGCATGTATGTATATGGGCATGTATGTATATGGGCATGTATGTGTATGGGCATGTATGTGTATGGGCATGTATGTGTATGGGCATGTATGTATATGGGCATGTATGTGTATGGGCATGTATGTGTATGGGCATGTATGTATATATATACACATGTATATATATATATATATATATATATATATATATATATATATACATACACACACACACACACACATACATACATATACATTCCACTGTCCTCTGTCTTTTTCTTTGCTACTATTCCACCTTTTTTGCTTCTGTAATCCTGTTGCCATCTTAAAATATTAAATATTAATTTCTCTTGTTCTCAGTTCTTCATGCTGCACTGCAATCCATGCATTATTGCTCTAATATCACATTACGTCCCTGATCACCTTTCCGTCTCTTCTCAAGGCTGTCTCTTCTCTGTCCTTTCTCTTCAGAAACTGGCTCTGCTTGAAGCATTTACCATTCATTGCTTCCTGATCCTTCTCTACACTCAATACCCTTTTTTTCTCTGTGTTTATTAAAATATTTCAATATGTATCTTTATTAATTTGCAGATATGTGTTAATCTATTAAAGAGATAATAATTAGATATGTAAAAGTTAAAGCTAGTAGTTTGTGGGTTTAATCTACAAATAAATACAAAGGATATAGACTTTCCATATAGCTGAGTGCTTTATCTTTTAAATATTTACTAAAGAGTCTTAAAGGGACATGAAACACTCACATTTTCAATTATGATCCAGATAGAGCATGTAATTTTAAACAGCTTTCTAATTTAATTCTATTATATAATTTGCTTCATTCTTTTGGTATCCGTTGTTGAAGATCATACCCAGGTAGGCTCAGGAACAGCAATGCACTGGGAGCTAGTTGCTGATTTGTAGCTACACACATATGCCTCTTGTCATTGGCTCACCTGATGTGTTCAGCTAGCTCCTATTAGTGAATTGCTGCTCCTTCAACAAAAGGATATCAACATAATGAAGAAAATCTGAATTATAAAAAGAAAAACAATATTTATAATTTATGGTTACCTGGTAAGTTAATTTATTTTGGATCAGCCAATCGGAATTAAGGTAGCCAATCAGATTGAGCTTGCATTCTATTGGCTGATCGGAACAGACAATAGAATGTGAGCTCAATCTGATTGGCTGATTGGATCAGCCAATCGGATTGAACTTGAATCTGATTGGTTGATTCCATCAGCCAATCAGAATTTCCCTACCTTAATTCCGATTGGCTGATAGAATCCTATCAGTCAATCGGAATTCGAGGGACGCCATCTTGGATGACGTCCCTTAAAGGAACCTTCATTCGTCATCGTCGTCTAGTCGTCGGAAGAAGAGGATGGGTCCGCGCTGGAGGTCTTCAAGATGGAGCTGGTCGTCATCAGATGGAAGAACATAGAAGATGCCTCCTGGATGAAGATGTTTGCCGGTCCGGATGTCCTCTTCTGCCCGCTTGGATCAAGACTTCAGCCGGAGGATTGATGTCTTCAGCCCCCCGCTTGGGCTTGGATCAAGACATCGGAGCCTGGACGGATCACTGATACCCGGCGAGGTGAAGATAAGGTAGGAAGATCTTCAGGGGCTTAGTGTTAGGTTTATTTAAGGGGGGTTTGGGTTAGATTAGGGGTATGTGGGTGGTGGGTAGTAATGTTGGGGGGGGGGTATTGTATGTTTTTTTTCCAGGCAAAAGAGCTGAATTCTTTGGGGCATGCCCCGCAAATGGCCCTTTTAAGGGCTGGTAAGGTAAAAGAGCTTTTCTATTTTAATTTTAGAATAGGGTAGGGCATTTTTTTATTTTGGGGGGCTTTGTTATTTTATTAGGGGGCTTAGAGTAGGTGTAATTAGTTTAAAATTGTTGTAATATTTTTCTAATGTTTGTAAATATTTTTTTATTTTTTGTAACTTAGTTCTTTTTTATTTTTTGTACTTTAGTTAGTTTATTTCATTGTATTTAATTGTAGGTATTTTATTTAATTAATTTATTGATAGTGTAGTGTTAGGTTTAATTGTAGATAATTGTAGGTATTTTATTTAATTAATTTATTGATAGTGTAGTGTTAGGTTTAATTGTAACTTAGGTTAGGATTTATTTTACAGGTAATTTTGTAATTATTTTAACTAGGTAGCTATTAAATAGTTATTAACTATTTAATAGCTATTGTACCTGGTTAAAATAATTACAAAGTTGCCTGTAAAACAAATATTAACGCTAAAATAGCTACAATATAATTATAATTTATATTGTAGCTATATTAGGGTTTATTTTACAGGTAAGTATTTAGCTTTAAATAGGAATAATTTATTTAATAAGAGTTAATTTATTTAGTTAGATTTAAATTATATTTAACTTAGGGGGGTGTTAGGGTTATGGTTAGACTTAGCTTTAGGGGTTAATACATTTATTATAGTAGCGGTGAGGTCCGGTCGGCAGATTAGGGGTTAATAATTGTAGGTAGCTGGCGGCGACGTTGTGGGGGGCAAATTAGGGGTTAATAAATATAATATAAGGGTCGGCGGTGTTAGGGGCAGCAGATTAGGGGTACATAGCTATAATGTAGGTTGCGGCGGTGTACGGAGCAGGCAGATTAGGGGTAAATAATAATATGCAGGGGACAGCGAAAGTGGGGGAAGCAGATTAGGGGTTAATAAGTGTAAGGTTAGGGGTGTTTAGACTCAGGGTACATGTTAGGGTGTTAGGTGCAGACTTAGGAAGTGTTTCCCCATAGGAAAGAATGGGGCTGCGTTAGGAACTGAACGCTGCTTTTTTGCAGGTGTTAGGTTTTTTTTTCAGCTCAAACTGCCCCATTGTTTCCTATGGGGGAATCGTGCACGAGCACGTTTTTTAAGCTGGCCGCGTCCATAAGCACCGCTGGTATCGAGAGTTGCAGTGGCGGTAAATTATGCTATACGCTCCCTTTTTGGAGCCTAACGCACTGAAAACGCAGCCATTCTGTGAACTCTAAATACCAGCGGTATTTAAAAGGTGCGGGGAAAAAAAAGCATGCGTTAGCTACGCGGGTCGTTACCGACAAAACTCTAAATCTAGCCGGAAGTGCCTACTCAAATTGCAGCCAGAAAAATACAATCACAATAGAAAAAATTGGGCTCATGGAAAGAAATTATATTTTCTTTCATAAAGTCCACAATCCATTACTCTTGGGAACTAATACCCCAGCTGTGAAGTCCACTAGTAATCTGGGCAGGACCAGACATACTATTCCAAATACATTGGATGATTAGTTTTTTTCTTTGTTTTTATTCAATACAGAAAAATATAAATTTAATACACTAATGCCCAGAAACAGCTGACTGAAGGACTTTTCCTACCAAAAGATGTTTCTGAAGAAGCAAAAATATCAAAATGGTAGCATTTAGAGAAAAGTATGTAAGGAAGACCAAGTTACTGACTTGCAAAATTTAACAACATAGAGGTCTCATTCTTAAAGGCCTAGGAAGAAGCAACTGATCTGGTAAAATGGAAAGTAACCCATTTAGGAGGAGACTGACCAGCCTCCAAGTAGCTTTATGAATCAAAAGCTTCAATCAAGAGGCCAATGAAAATGAAAGCATTCCAGGCTGTGATTAATCTTCCTTGTAACAGTTTTCCAGGACTGAACCAAAGTTTCAATTACAGTGTCAGAAAACCTCTCTGTCTTAAAACTAAGCATTCAATCTCCAAGATATTAAGTTTAGAGATTTTAGATCCTGATGAAAGAATGGATCTTGAGACTGAAGGTCGTGACGCAGAGGAAGTGGCCATAGAGGCCAACTGGACACCTGTACCAGATCTATAAACCAAATTCTGCAAGGCTAAGCTGGAGCAATCACAAAGTCAGAATAAAGAAAACCTTCCTCATCATCAGGGAACTGTGAGTTCCCCCCTTATAATTGATGTAGGCCACTGCTGTGACATTGTCTAACTGGAAACACAGATACGTTTCTCTTTTAAGGAGAGGCCAAAACTGAAGGGCCCTAAAAATTGCAGAGTGTTCCAGAACATTTATAGGCAACTTTGCCTCACAAAGTAATCAAGCTCCCTTTGCATTCTCAGACCCATAGGGGTAAATTTATTATTGTGCGGATGGACATGATATGATCTAGCGTATCATGTCCCGCAGCACATCGATAAATGACGACAGCATACCTTGTCACCATTTATCATAGTCAAAAGAACTGCAGGTGCATTGCCGCGCCCTGCAGATTCACTGCCAATCTGCCACTACCAGGGGATGTCAATCAACCCGATCGTATTCGATCGGGCTGACTGCTGTCCGACACCTCAGACCGCTGCTTCTTAACTTCAGCTTCAGGCAGAACTGAAGCAGAGTGGGTCGGAAGCAGCATCAGGTGCTTTATAAATCGACCCCATAGACTGTACAACAATCCAAGAGACTTTCATCTGTTGAGATCACACTCCAATTTGGACAGACAAAAGATGCATCAAGAACAATGGGCCAATGATTGTCTTGTAAAAGAAAGGTATTGTCTTGTATTAGCATCCAAAATAATCTTTTGAGCCAACTGAGTGTAATCCCTGTACCACTGACAAAGCTGAAGATTTCTCATGTAAAACAGAGCAAGAGAAATAGCCTCTGAGGCTGCTATCAACAGACCTTAAGCTTCCATACAAAGAGCCGCAGAAGGAAAAGGAACTGACTGAAGATTTACACAAGCTGTGAGTAACTTCAGTCTTCACTGTTCTGTCAAGGAAAATCTCATCATGGGGACTGAATCAATTATCATACCCACAGAAGGAATCCTGGATTGAGGGGACAGAGAGCAGAAGAGCAAAACACTGAAAATGTTTATCCGGGAATGCAAATCTTAGAAATTGATTATGATCCCTGTGAAAAGGGATATGAAGATAAGCATCCTTCAGATCTATAGAGGTCATGAACTGTCCTCTTTGGACAAATAGAAGAATCATCCGAATGGTCTCCATCTTGAAAGAAGGAACCGTGAGAAACTTGTTTAAAGTTTTCAAGTTCAGAACAGGTCTGTAAGTTTCTTCTGACCCTGTTCCAAATACAGAACTGTAACTATTACTCTTATAGATTCCAAATCTGAAATAAACTGAAAAAATATTCCTGCCTTTACAGGATTCCTTGGAATATGACCTAGAAGAAACCTTCTCAGGATCAGGGCCATTCTTAATAATATCAACAACCCTGCAAGTTCAGAGTGGATTGCTGATTTCTCAGACTCTTCAGCTTTGAGAGTTAGAGGCTTTATAAAGAAAAAAACATGTGCATGGTGTTGTTTTAACCTTATAAATATGTAAATACGTCACTAGAAATTGCTTCAATAAATGTGCGAAGTATAGGTATCCAGACTTACTTATATTTTTGATGTTTTATCTAAGTTAATAAACATGTTTTGTCTTCAGGAATGTTTTTTCTCTTGTGAATTTAAAGGAGGCAAAGTTGACACTTGGAATATCGGTGCAGTCATATTTTAATGAACGGAATGGTGGTGTGATAGCTTTGTTGTGGTGGTGGTTTTAAAATGATAAGGATGGAACATGTTGTTAGAGGGAGGGCTTTATTAGTTGTTTCTCACTTTAGGAGAGTTATAATTAGACTGTTTAATATTTATCCACCGGTAAATTATAAAATTGATAGGATTGATTTATTTTCTAGGTTGGGTTTGTTTTTGGGTGGAAGGGTTTTCACAGTTATGGTGGCCAATTTTAATTGTGTTTTGTGTGAGGCAGATAGGGAAAGTGTGGAGGAGGTTTCTCTTGACAAGTCATGTAACGACTTGATTGAAATGCTTGATGTATATTGTTTTAAAGATGCTTTCAGTGTAAAAACTGTGTTAAATGGTTTATTGTTTGCTCCAGGAACATCCAAGCAAGGTCATAAAGGACAACTAGGATGCCTTTTATGGATCATGTATATATTAAATGTAAGCTGGATTTGGAAGTGAAAGAAGAGTATGTATGGTAAGGGCGTATGGAAGTTAAATGTGAGTTTGCTAGCCTAGAAGATAAATGGGTTACTAAGCAGTTTGTTAAGAAGAATGTGGTGGACTTGGCAATACCTGGCCATGCTACCTGCATTATCACATTAAGATTTTTTTTAGCAGTATTGGTCATAAGAAAGCCAGGAGAGAAAGGTTGGAGTATGAAAGATGGCAGATGCATTTGGACTATTTCAGAGAATTGAGAGATTTGGGTGAGAATGTATGTGAGGAATTGACTGAAGCAAAGGTGTCTCAGTTTTATATAATTTCCTATCTGTTCCAGGTGTGCACCTATTTTACTAGTACATTTACAGCCAGAATACAAGTGGCGCTCTATTTTCTTTTTCTGCACAAGCACTTACTACACTTAAAATAAAAAACAAGAGCAGCCAGATTAGTGAATGTATTACAAGTTGAAAGTGAAAAGCGTGAGCCCGGATATCGTAACTACCTCTTTCCTATAGACTTCTATGGGGCACACTACAAAAATCATTCAGCAAAAAATAAGTTATTCGCTAAACCGGGTGCGTAATGACGCAAAAAAATTAACGGTATCGCACTCTCCATAGCACTGCCACTACAAGTTACTGAAAAACCTTCTTGTGTTGTGCGATATGGTGCGATAAGCTCCATAACGCACAAAACCCAAGGCCTGACTTGGCGTGCTCGTGCACGTTTTCCCCCATAGACATCAATGGAGAGAAAGTGTTAGAAAAAACTAACACCTGCAGTTGCGGAATGGTGATCGCCGTAACGCAATCCCTATTGATGTCTATGGGGAAAACAAGATTATGTAAAAACCTAACACCCAACATAAACCCCTAGTCTAAATACCCCTAATCCGCCGCCCCGGATTTTTTTATTTTGTAATTTATTTATTTTTATTTTAGTGTTAGTTTATTCTTATTTATTTTTTTATTTCACAAGTAAGTTTTTATTTATTTTAAGGTAGTTATATTGTAATTTTACTTTAAAGTTAGGGGGTTTTAGGTTTAGGGGTTAATAGTTTAATTTAGTGTTTTGTGATGTGGGGGTCAGCGGTTTAGGGGTTAATAGTTTTTGTTTATTAGTATCGATGTTGGGGGCCGGCGGTTTAGGGGTTAATAGATTTATTTTAGTAGTAGCGATGTGGGGGGCCGACGGTTTAGGAGTTAATAGAATTTTTAGAGTAGTAGCGATCAGTGTTCCCTCTAAGGCCAGATTTTGTGAGTACCCCAGCAGGGAAACAGTTAATTAGTAAACCACACCCTGCAGTTAGCAAACATTACAAAATGCAGACAGCAAGGTATAATTATCTTATTAACTGTTACACTGCTGGGCCACTCACAAAATCTGGCCTTAGAGGGAATACTGGTAGCGATATGGGGGCAGCGGTTTAGGGATTAATAGGGTTAATTTAGTGTTGGCAATATGGGGGGTCAGTGGTTTAGGGGTTAATATGTTTATGTAGTTTTGGCTATGTGGGTGGGTGGGTGGGTTGCGCTTTAGGGGTTAATAGCTTTATTATAGTATTTGTGAAGCGGGGATGGCACTTTAGGGGTTAATAGGTAGTCTATGGGTGTTAGTGTGTTTTGTGAAACATTTTTGTTTTGCAAAATCCATAACTACTGGTCTCAGATAGTGGAATGGATCGTGGCAGAGGGGAGAGACATCTCACATATTGTCCTGTGCTGCCTGCAAGCCTCTGTGGTATCCATGATTAATACTTAGTTGATGGAGTAACCCTTAGCTTCAGTCTGTCATTTTTTAAGAATGTAAATTAAACTAAACTAAACTAAAACCGTTACTGCAAGCCTTTAAGTTTTCAACAAATTTTGCCTGAACTTGGAACCTCATTTTCCTGAAGACTTATAATTCAAAATGGCTATTTAATGTTACTCAGCTTGTCTTTTTTTAGAATGGCACACATAGCATATACCTGGGGCTTGCCTCCTATGTCTTTGTTGACAATGACCCATAAAACATTGACAATGACTTATATCACATATAACAAAAGCTTGACTCCAAAATCTTTATTGACAATGACTTGTATAACATATAACAAAGGCTTGTTTCGTTAATCTTTATTGACAATGACTCATAACATTTATCAGAGGCCAGAGCTACAACCACCTGTACATAAACTAGTGTAAAAAAGGAGTAACGTTCTGTTTAATGCAATTTATTTTTATTATGTCTTGGTATGCACATTATTTTGCATTTTCCTACACATTTCTAACAATTGCATTATCAAGCCATAGAAATACATCAGCTTTCATGGAACATTAGGCCAGTATACTGGTTGTAGTATCCCTGCAATGTGATGGTTTAGTTAATTATGTCAATTTAACCTGAAGGAGAATATGCACTTTTACATTAAGAGAAAGTCATCTGATTCCATTGCATATAGAAAATTAAATCTACATGGAGCATACTATGTATATGTCTTTTCGCAGTCATATTGCCATGTAAAACATCAATTTGTAGGTCTGTAAGTTGGGACTGATTCATGCCTCTGGTGTGGTTCCTCTTACTCACCTAATGATGCCACTATAATATCCCTCAAAGGGATCCATACTCAAGAAAAGAATAAAAAGTCAACCGTTTGACATAGTCATGTATGTTTAATTAATATATACATTTATATACATCATGGCAAAGGTCCGAACTCTCATTCAAAATGGATTGGGTTCATATCCAGTATCACTGACAGGGTGCATTTCTCAGTAAATATAAATGCACATCCAGTGACATAGGCCCTGATGATAAAAGCAGTGTAGTCATGGGGATATTTTAAAAAAGGGATCCGTTGTGCGATCAAGATTGCCGGTGAAATATTAAAAAGGGCTGAAATCAGAGTCTTGCTGAAAGGCGTTTTACTATACATTTCTGTGGGTACATTGAAGGTGTAATGTAAATGATCCCTTTACACACTATTGACTTGAACTACAATTCAACGAAAACGCAACCCCTTTTGATACAATACAATAGTAAAACTAGGACATCAATAAGACATTGTTTTATTTAAATGTATTTTAAGCCTTGTCATGATTTAAAAAATTGGGAATTTTGCTTCTGTGTTTTTGGGTTTTTTTTGGAAATGATGCGTTTTTTAATTTTCTATTTTTATTGGCGATATATGTTCTCACTTTTCTTAACATGTTATAAAATTGCAACCCCACTGTAACAGACTTGATATTAATATAGAGCACAATTGTTACAGAGCAGTAGCAATATTATAAGTATAACACGTTCAGAACAGTGAGATCGTATATCTTCAATAGGAATGGAATATGAAAAAAACATGAATTCCAAAATAAAAAAAACATTTACACAGTGCATAGCTAAAAGACACACTTTTGTAAAACTAGAAAGCTGCTGCTTCTGTCTTTTGTAAATAATTAATATCATAAAAACAAAAACTTCTTCTTAAAACCCCAGAAAACACCAAAAGCAACAAAACTAATTTTTAAAATCAAGACAAGACTTAAATTCATATTTAAGCATTATACAATAATATATATATATATATATATATATATATATATATATATATATATATATAAAAATAAATAAAACATTATATATACAGGTATAATATACCCACATATTTTACAAGCACTGTCCTCCATCTTGGATGCATCTTATCAGCAATTTCAGTCTCGCCAGCTTTTCAGTGACATGATTTTGGATTGTGAGATATCTACTGAAAGTATTGTGAATATTACATATTTACATATGCATTATTTGAAATGTAACTAAACGTAATTTTTTTGTTTTAGTGAACGCACAGTCTATGTTGTGTAAACATACTTTGAATACAGCCCCCCACACCAAGATCTGAGATCACTAGTGATGTTGGCAGTCTAATGCTGAAACTGTGATCCCTATTATTTCCTAAGGAGGGCACATTGACACTTGTCGGGCACTTGTCGAATCAGCTCATTTTCTTTTAAAATATCATTGGACCCATGGATTGCAGACTGGCGAGCCCAAAAAGGGACAAAAATATACACAAAAATGACAACAAAAACTAGCAGCAATTTATTCACATACAATCAGCTGGAAATATAGAAGAGACACCTCTTGCTGTTGAGTAAAAATCTAACATGTTCCCCTCTTCCTAAAGAGGCAAAAAAAGCAAAATCTGTAACTTAGGTTTTCAAAACCAGCAAATGTCCAATACCAGCATTTGTAGGTTACTTCCAGGGGTCAGCACTGCGGAATCTGTTGGCGCTCTACAAATACCTGATAATAAAGGCCAAGTCCTACAAAATGAAGTGTGGGAACTCACCAAGACTTCCACCTCCATCACAATTAATATTGTTTTATACACACACGCACTGTATTTATATGTATATAATCTATACACTTTGGTTAATGAAAGCAAATTAAATCCAATGAAGGGTTGAATGGTTGCCTTTGGGCCTGGGACTCATTCTCTGGCACAGAGTCTCACCCACTAAAGGTACAATAGTCCTATTTCTGCTGAGGGGAGCTAAATAACCCCAGAGCAAGCCACAGAGAAATGTAAGCACCATATGTTCCACACAGTGCGGGGTGATCACACAGCGGGAACACTGACTGGCTTGCATTTAGTGTATTGTAGGAAGTGTTACTGACCACTACTAGAGGATCTCACTATCCTTCTAACCAGGTTGTGCCCCAGCTCCTCCCACCAGCAGCAGCAGTATTTACTGAAGTGATTCTGTTCTCTGTCCAGGGGGAACTTAGTTCCCCCTGCAAAAAATAGTGCAGGAACTCCGTTCCCATGCGTTCCCACTGGACCTGACCCCTGAACTTACTGCATTTGCTTTTTGGCCCCTCTAAAGAGCATTAGACAAACACAATTCTTACAGAAAGACAAGAGTTGTCTAATGTCCTTTTAAAATGGAGGATTTGTTACATGTATTGACAAAAGAGATGATAAGCCCAAAGATCTCTTCCATGCCAGCTTTTAGTAAAGCATGCTTATCTGCACATATAAGAGTAGCACTTGCTTCCATAGAAAATACATACAAATCTTACCTGTTAGTGTGCTTTAATGACTGAAATTAAGAAACACTGCCTTAAAGAGTTTAAAACTCATAATCAAGGAAGGATTTACCTTCTCTGCCACCCCATGTCTCTTCCTATCTCTACCAACATTTTTCTAAAGCAAAGGGTATTTTTTTACATGTTCTTTCTAATTTCTGCATTTTTTTTTTACCTCAAAAAAATATTATTTCAACTTTGATATTCTCCTATATTTATGCTATCCTTACCCATTACTCCATATTGTATCTCTTTGTGCTATTCCTTATTTACTGCAGTTCCATGTCTATGGCACTAAACTCCATCCCAGGCATATAAACCTGACCTCATCTTAAAAAAAGGAATCTCTTCAGAAACATCAGAATTTCCTATAGTTATACAAAGAGAGAATTCCACTCTTCATAAATATATACCAAGTGGCTTGCAAATAAATGGAAGCAGTTTAATTTAGGATTTATGAAGCAGATTTTATTTACATGTAGCCCTGCATTAATCCTCAAAGATTATCAGATCTGTTTTTCTTTCTGATTACTGAAATGAGCACTTTTATAAAGCATGTTTTATTTTTGTATCTTTTAAATAAAGCCGTTGCCTAGTTGCAATACTGTATTGTTTGAGGCCACAGGAGCAGTTAAATTGTTCTTATTTTTTCTGTAAATAATATTTAATCATTTTATATCATCTAATTTTTCTAATGGTCCTTTTTGCCCGCAAGACATTAATGCAAAGTGAGTTTTACTGGAGCTTATGCTATGTAGTATATTGTTATGATTATTATTTACTTACTTGAAATAATTTCATGAGTGAGATTAAGGGATAATATACTCCCATGGAAAGTTGTGTTTATTTTTTCATATCTCTTGATGCATTTTTTTTCCCATAGATCTCATTATGTTTTCATTTTGCAGGTTGTCCTATAAACTAAAGAAGCCTTTCTGGTGTTAGACAAGAGTACAGGAAAAATTATCAAAGCATGACATATTTCCATGAAGGGGGGCAAAACTTAAATATATACCCTGAAAATAATAATGTTTATATTAAAAAATACTAATATATATTAAGTGCTAGATTACAAGTGGAGCGCTAATTTATTGCGCACCCGTAAACTGCAAATTTGCCCATTTACTGGTGCGCGATAACTAACAAGCCATTACAAGTAGCAATTAGCACCAACTACCCACCCCCCCCCCCAACAAAATAATGTTTACTGCCTTTTTAAATAAAAGAAAATTAGCATCTTTTTTTATTTGTTTTG
The DNA here is from genome assembly GCF_027579735.1 of Bombina bombina. NCBI lineage: Eukaryota > Metazoa > Chordata > Amphibia > Anura > Bombinatoridae > Bombina > Bombina bombina. Next base: position 63,477,372 of record NC_069500.1, on the reverse strand, counting down.
TTTTTTAAACTGCACTAAAGCAGTTTTTGGGGGCTTAAGCTGCTCCTGGAAGTTGCAGAGCTGACTGTAGGGAGCTTTGACCGGAGGAGGAAAGAGGCCCCCCCCCCCCCCTCTCTCCTTCCTCTCGGTGGTTTAGCCTGGCTGGGGGACAGGAGGAGCTGAGGCAGAGGGCTTAAAGGGGGCAGGTTGAGCGGGAAAAGCAGCACAATAAGTTTTTCTAAAGGAAGTGGAGCATCTTGTGTGCTGCTTTTCCTGCTTGGCCTGCGTCATGGCAGGGATTGAGGCGCTGCTATCGCAGCTCAAGGAGGCAGCGCAGGAGCGTGGCCCTACCTGGCTTGAGGGCCAGATCCGGGCTCTTCTCGGCACTCCGGTGCCCCCAGGAAGAGATCAGGCAGGGTGTCAAAGCCTCCGTTGAGGCTCAGCCCAGATGTTCACGGGAGGGCTGGTGGAGGCCGGAAGTCGGTGCCTAGTGCGCAGAAGAGACTGGTGGCGGTTGCAGCAGCTGGGCCTTCCAGGCCCGCGGCGGTAGAGGTGTCCCAGGCAGGGAGGAGCGGCAGTGCTCAGGAGCTGAGGCCTATGGCGGTAACGGCCGCTACATGCGGTACTGGGGATGGGGGGGGCTGATTACGGCCGGGAGCGGTCTGAGGGGGAGGGGGGGTTCTCTGGGGGGGGAGTTAGAGCTGGGCATAGTGGTTATGTTAGAGAGCATGGGGGGTGGGGGGGTGGTGTGGTTGGGGGGGGATCCTCTTCCCCTGTGCTGCTGTTCAGAGAGGATGAGAGTAGTGCTAGTTCAGGTCCTGGCAGGTTGGGTGGCGGTAGGGAGATAACTGTGCAGGCTGAGGTCCATAGGGCCATTTCATCTGATATCTGCCCCATGTTAGTGGACCTGGACTATGGGTCTGGAGGGGAGGTTGAGGAGTTTGAGAGTGATCCAGGGGCTGTGGGTTTGTACCTTGAATCATCAGATGAGGAGTGTGTCCCCCCCTCTCCTGGGGCTAGTGGTAAGCCGGTTACCCGGTTTGGGGGTGCTGTTGTTGGGCCCAAGGGGAGTTCCCTTAACCCTGGGGTGTCTTTTGATTCGGGGGTCAGTGGCGTGGATGTTGTTGGGGGCTCACATGTCAGTTTTTCTTTTTCAGAGGCAGGTACTACTGGGCTACGGCCTGGCCCGTGGCCAGGCCCGTCTGCAGCGGTGGATTCCATGGACGGCCTAGAGGAGGACTTCTTTGGCCTGTACGGCTCTTGGACTGAGTCCATCAGGATAGAGCCTGATGACGGCGGACAGCAGGATCCGTTGCCCGTGGCTGGTGTCTAGGTGAGGGGAGGGGCTAGGGGGGTGGGGTCGGCAGGAGCTCGGGGTAGGGCCAGACTGCCTGTGGGAAATATTCGGGGTGGTAGGGGGGGTCAGACGGCCCGGGGTGGTGGGCCAAGGGAGTGTTCCTAGGGGGGGCACCAGGAGACGGCCAGTGGCGGAGGCTGCATGGCCGGGAAGTGGCGGGGGTGGGGCGCCTAAGAGGGGTAGGGGGGCATGCACAGCTAAGGGTGGCATCCGGCCACAAGGGAGGCGGGGGGGGAGGGGATTGTTACCTCTTAATTTGTGTTCACGTGCTGATGTTTTCCAGGAAGCTACACGGCAGCCGGACCAGTCTGCACGGACGGCTGCCATAATTCTGGAAGGGGTGCAGCGGAGTACGGAGCCACGTGAGGGCGGGCTCCGGGCTGCGGTTGAAGATTCATCGGGAGTTCGGGCTGTGGACAATTCTACAGGTGAGGCTGGGATAGTGAACGTGGGGGGTAATGTTGTGGGGTGTGATGATGTTTCTGTGACTGTGAGGGTTGTTGCGGGCTTGCGGGATTTGTTGTCGCAATTGGAGGGGGCACCCCCTCCAAAGGAGATAGCGGTTGAGAGGGCATGGGTCCCGGCTCCGGTGGTTCTGGTTCCGGTAGCGTCGGGGGGGGGGGGGCGGGGCTGGTCCGGTGGTGGTTTCACCGGCCCGTACAGTCGGGCCACCGGTGGCGGTGCAGGGCATTTGTCCGCCGGTGGTGGCGCAGGGTCCTGGGCCTGTGGTTGTGTCGGCACCTGGGGCTGCAAAATTGGCGGAGGGGGCGGAGTTGAGGGTGGCGGACACGGCGATGTCTCGGTCATGCCTCTGTTCCATAGGGCCATTAGGGATGCACCTGACGGCGGAGGTCAGGGAAAAGATATGTAAGAGGGAGTTTATTGAGCTGTTTTCGCTCCTCCCTCTTGAGCAATCCTTTGAGATACCAGAGGATTCCAAAAAGGATGTGGCCAAGAAGGAGGAGGAGGAGCGTAAGAAACGTTATAGGAAACTACCTAAAACGTTTCCTAATTGGTTCCAATCCTTTGTCATTTATGCCAGTGTTTTTGCAAGTAAATTCCCGGAGCAGGGTAGTGCCTTGTTCTGTTACTTGGACGAGATCGCGGCCGCGCAGCGGACGTATGGCGGGATGGCTTGGTGGTCGTATGATGAGCACTTTCGTCAGCGGCTGTCGGTCAAGCCGGATATGAGGTGGGACGACCGGGACATGGGATTGTGGCTGAAGGTGATGACACCGTTGAGAGCCTCCCAGTCCTTTCGGTCGGGAGCCGGTGGTCCCTCCATGGGTGGGTCCCCGGCATCAGTTAGAAAAGGGTGTTGCTTCGCATTTAACGAGAAATCATGTAAGTGGGGTGCCACGTGCAAGCTCAAGCACGAGTGCTCAGGGTGTGGGGGGGCTCACCCCTATTTGAGATGTTTCCGGAAGGGAAAGTCAGGGGGTTCAGGGGATTCGGCTGACAAAGGGGGTGACCCCGGTGAGGCTAGGTGCGATGGAGCGTTGGCTCGTCCTGTACGCTAGGCAGCGGGGTTGTCGTGAGACAGCAGCGGTTTTGTATCATGGTTTTCAATTCTGTTTTGTTATTCCGTTGCAGGGTGGGAGTCGGGTATTCAGGGGTAATTTGAAGTCGGCCCGTTTGTGGCCGGAGGTGGTACGGGATAAATTGGACAAGGAGGTGTCCTTGGGGCGGATGGCTGGTCCATTTGACCATCCTCCCATAGTGGACTTGAGAATATCTCCGCTGGGGGTGGTTCCCAAGAGGGAGCCCGGTAAGTTCCGGCTGATCCATCATCTCTCTTTTCCCAGAGGGGGATCAGTGAATGATGGGATCCCTCAGGAATTGGCATCGGTGAAATATGCCTCTTTTGATCAGGCGGTGGCATTGGTCAGGGAGGCTGGTCCTTCGGCCTTGTTGGCAAAAGTTGACATAGAGGCGGCGTTCAGGTTGTTGCTGGTGCACCCGTCCTCGCATCGTTTGTTGGGTTGTAGTGTGGATGGCATGTACTACGTGGATTTATGTCTCCCTATGGGCTGCTCTATTTCGTGTTCGTTGTTTGAGCAGTTCAGTTCGTTCCTGGAATGGGTGGTTTCAGTACGGTCAGGTTTGTCGTCATTGGTGCATTACCTTGACGATTTCTTGTTTGTCGGCCCGGCTGGGTCGGAAGTTTGTGGGAGGTTACGGGACGTTTGCTGTCAGGTGGCATTGGAATTTTGCGTGCCAATAGCCAAGTAAAAATCAGAGGGGCCGGTGTCGGTCTTGGATTTCCTGGGTATTACGATTGACTCCGTAAATATGGAGTGCAGGCTTCCCGCTGATAAGGTGTCGGATTTGCTGGAGATTGTGGGCCACTGTTTGATGGCCAAGAAGATCACGTTGCGTGATCTTCAGTCTTTGATTGGCAAGTTCAATTTTGCATGCAGGATCATCCCCATGGGGAGGGTTTTTTGCAGGCGGTTGTCCTTAGCTACGGCCGGTGTAGTCAGGCCGCACCATTTTGTGCGTTTGTCAAGGGAACTGAAGGATGACTTGAGAGTGTGGCGGTGTTTTTTGTCGGGTTTCAAAAAAGTGCAGGCTTCCCGCTGATAAGGTGTCGGATTTGCTGGAGATTGTGGGCCACTGTTTGATGGCCAAGAAGATCACGTTGCGTGATCTTCAGTCTTTGATTGGCAAGTTCAATTTCGCATGCAGGATCATCCCCATGGGGAGGGTTTTTTGCAGGTGGTTGTCCTTAGCTACGGCCGGTGTAGTCAGGCCGCACCATTTTGTGCGTTTGTCAAGGGAACTGAAGGATGACTTGAGAGTGTGGCGGTGTTTTTTGTCGGGTTTCAATGGCTCTTCGTTGATTCAATCGCCTAGGGTTTCGAATGAGGAATTGGGACTGGTGACGGATGCGGCTGGTAGTTGTGGTTTTGGAGCGTACTTCATGGGGCAGTGGTGTGTGGCTGAATGGCCAGCGGAATGGCGGTCTGGTGGCTTAGTAAAGAACTTGGTTTTCTTGGAGCTTTTCCCAATTGTGGTATCTCTGTACGTGTGGGAGGTTGAGTTGAGTAACAAGTCGGTGGTTTTCTCGACCGACAATATGGGTGTTGTTTCGGCTTTAAATACCTTAACGGCTTCCTCGTTGCCGGTGTTGCGTTTGTTGCGCTTGTTGGTTTTGAAGTGTTTGAGGATGAACGTGTGCGTTAGGGCTAAGCATATCCCTGGGGTTGATAATCCTATAGCCTATTCCCTCTCTCGCTTTCAGTGGCGGCGGTTCCGGGAATTGGTCGGCAGACGCGACAGGTTGCCAGTGCCCGGTGTTTCTATGGAGGCTCGGTATGGAAGATTGGCTGGATGGGTGAAGGCCTCGCTCGCTCCAGGTACTTGGGCTTCTTATTCCAGAGTGTGGTGGGATTGGGAGTCCAGGCTGAGGGTATCGGGTTTTGAGGAGAGGGGTATGGATCTTGTTGGTCCCCTGTTGGATTGGATGTGGGAATGGGGGTGCCAGAGTTTGTCCCCTTCAGCTATGGATAGGCGGATGGCAGCTTTGTCATTTCGTTTTAAGCTGCTCGGTCTGCACAATGCTACAAAGGTTTTTTGTGTTCGACAGGTTTCGAAGGGTTTAAAAAAGGGGTTGGTTGGCCCGTCCCCGGATGGCAGGAGGCCAATTACTTTTTCGTTGTTGCAACGGTTGTATGAGGTCGTGGAAGTCGTGTGCCGATCGGTTTATGAAACTTGTCTGTTTAGGGCGGCTTATGTTCTGGCCTTTTTTGGGGCTTTTAGAGTCTCGGAATTGGTTAGCAAAAATCTGAAGTTGATGGGTGGTTTGGGTTTTTCGGATGTATATTTATTTGATTCTAGGGTTGAAATCTTTTTGAGAAGAAGTAAGACAGACCAGTTTGGAAGAGGTAGGACGATTGTCCTTTTTCCCAGTGGTGACTTGGTTTGTCCTTGGCGTTGTTTTCAGGATTACTTGGGGGTCCGGCCGGGCCTCGGCGGTTCATTATTAATTCATCAGGACGGGAGTCCTATGTCACAGTTTCAATTCAAGGCGGTGCTTAAAAAAGCGTTGGGCCGGTTGGGGGTCAATCCGGTGGATTTTGGAACCCATTCTTTCCGAATTGGGGCCGCGACGAAAGCATCCATGATGGGGCTTTCCGAAGCGGCAATTAAGGGAATTGGCAGGTGGGGTTCGGGTCATTTTCGGCTTTATGTGCGCCCTGATTTGGGTCTTTGAAGTTAATTTTCTTGTGGTTCATTAAATTTCTATATTTTAGGTGTGGAGCGTTTGTGGTTGGTCGGCCACTCTTTCATTTATTGGGCCCGGAGAGCAGCTGCGGTGAAAGTGGATGGTTTGCAGTTGGGCATTGCCAAATCTCGTGGTGAAGTGAAATGGTTCGGTGTGCGGGGGCTAAGATGGGTCGGAGTGCTGCCTCTGGTGTTGGATTATTGCAGGCATTTTCAGCCTCCAAATGTGTTGATAATCCATGCTGGGGGGAATGACCTTGTTTTTTTGCCACAGAGAGAGTTGTTGAGGATAATGAAGAGGGACATTGGTAGATTAAAGAGCTTGTTCCCATCTTTGACCATTGTGTGGTCAGATATCCTGCCAAGGATGGTGTGGAGGTCGGCTTGGGATCCGGTGCGCCTGGATAAGAGCAGGCGGAAAGTAAATAAGATTATGGGTGCGTTTGTGAGGAGGCTTGGGGGTTCGGTCGTGCATCACTCAGACTTGGCGGAGGTTGGTGATGGTGAATTCTATATGCCTGATGGGGTGCATTTAAATGATTTCGGGCTGCAGCTTTTTATCCTCAATTTTAAGGAGGCCCTATGTGCGGTTGGTGGGTTGGCGGGACTGGGCTGAGGTGTCAGGCCAGTCGGTGGTGGGGGTGCTAGCCCTTATATTGCAGAACAATTATGGCCAATGGTTGGTTTTTTGGTGGAATTTTTGTATTCCCATTGGGGAATGCAAGGTGGGGGTTTTTCTAAGGGCAAGTTGTTCCTTAGAAAACCTGGATGTGGAGGATCGTGACGGGCCCAACCATTTTGCACGGTTGGGTCCAGTAAACAAGGAGTTACGGCCATAGTTAAATTAAGGAACTTAACGGGGGACTAGCACCACTGTGGTTTTTGAAGTGTAATATGTTTACAATTGTTTGCACTGTTATTTATTAAGTTATTAAAAGTTTTACTAAGTTATTTATTAATAAAAGGGCTGCGGCCAATTTTTTGCACCATCGCCAAGTCTGTTGTCTGTTATTTATGTGGGGTTTTTTATGTTGAAGGTTGGTATTAATGTGTGTTGGTTAAGGGGCCGGAGATTTGACGACATAAAAGGTCAAGCTGCTCCTGGAAGTTGCGGAGCTGACTGTAGGGAGCTTTGACCGGAGGAGGAAAGAGGCCCCCCCCCTCTCTCCTTCCTCTCGGTGGTTTAGCCTGGCTGGCGGACAGGAGGAGCTGAGGCAGAGGGCTTAAAGGGGGCAGGTTGAGCGGGAAAAGCAGCACAATAAGTTTTTCTAAAGGAAGTGGAGCATCTCCCTCCCACCCGTCCCTAGTGTTGAAGAATTGTGTTTGTTCTGTTTTCTTTCTTTCAGGTTGTATGTCGCAGTCGGGAGGCGGGGGTGCTAGCCCTTATATTGCAGAACAATTATGGCCAATGGTTGGTTTTTTGGTGGAATTTTTGTATTCCCATTGGGGAATGCAAGGTGGGGGTTTTTCTAAGGGCAAGGGGTTCCTTAGAAAACCTGGATGTGGAGGATCGTGACGGGCCCAACCATTTTGCACGGTTGGGTCCAGTAAACAAGGAGTTACGGCCATAGTTAAACTAAGAAACTTAACGGGGGACTAGCACCGCTGTGGTTTTTGAAGTGTAATATGTTTACAATTGTTTGCACTGTTATTTATTAGGTTATTAAAAGTTTTACTAAGTTATTTATTAATAAAAGGGCTGCAGCCAATTTTTTGCACCATCGCCAAGTCTGTTGTCTGTTATTTATGTGGGGTTTTTTATGTTGAAGGTTGGTATTAATGTGTGTTGGTTAAGGGGCCGGAGATTTGACGACATAAAAGGTCAAGTTGGCAGCTGTGGGGTGTTTAAATAAAACAGCACTGAAAAGTGCCTTTACATTGCGGTCTATGGGATCTGTGTGTACCCTGTAAATATTTATATGTATATGCTTATATACATATATATTTATGTGTTAATATGTGTATATACACATATAAACACAAATATATATTAAGAAAGAATTAGTAATGTAAAAGTAACATTGCAAAAAGCGTGTACATGAGAGCACTCAAATACTCTTGTAGGACACAAAGGACAATAATATGTGTTTACCTAAACACAAGAACAAGAAGGTCGGATTTAAAATGTAACTTTTATTATGTATGTGTTAAAATGATAAAGAACCCATATAAAAACACAAATCATACACGTACTGACGCAATTTTAAACGATCAGAATGTCAATAAAGATTATTGACTAGAGATATACACTACTGATAGTACACCTATTGGGTTACCTAATAGTGGTTCCACTATATATCTAGATAAATATAAATGAAGGTAATAGAAATTGAGGGAGGCACAGGTTAATACATGGATTAACACTGGTCAATGTGAGTGTTATGCCGTTTATATTTGATGTGGCTATACCACCAACATTTTGTTAGACACTGGTATTGTAAGGAGCGTAAAGGTCTACTATCAACACAAGGCTGAGTGGTAAAATATAGAACAGAGGTGCGTTCTAATGAAAAATGATGAGTAGGAGAGTACACTCTGTTGCCCTCTATTCTTAGTTTGAAAGAGTGATTGCTGAGAGGACAAGATAACAGTATGTATTTGGCAATAACAAACGCCAATGTAACAATATTAATTATTAATAGTGTTGCCCTCTAAGGCACAGAGGAACTCGCTGCTGAATGTCCAGGTGTATCCACGTATAATATTGGTATGATGACGGATGGTAGCTCAGAGATTTAAGCGGTATCGCTAGAGTGTAAGACACAGCCTACTGCTGCTTAGGTTAGCAGGTTAGGGGCCCGATCCGATATGCAGCGTCGCCCGCAAAAGCCGGCGACGCCAAATTTTGCGCTGGTTTGGTATCCTATATACGGCATAACATAGAAGTTATGCTCGTATATTTCTGCCTTCGCCCGTAGTTTCCCCCCCCATAGACGGACATAGAAAACCCGCGCAGTTTGGTATCCAATATAAAGCATAAGGACTTACGTGGCGAAAATGGAGAAATCTTACTCCATTTTCACCACGCCACAAAATGCAGGCGTAGCAAGCCTTACGCTGAGTATTGGAGCACCGTAACTCCCTAAAATGCCTGCAAAATAAAACTAACACCTAATGCATGCGCAATGTCTATCTACCTGTCAACCGCAATCCCCCATCGCAATACCTAATAAAGTGTTTAACCCCTAAACCGCCGCTCCCGGACCCAGCCGCCACCTATATTAAATATATTACCCCCTAATCTGATCCCCCTACACCGCCGCCATCTATATTAAATATATTACCCCCTAATCTGATCCCCCTACACCGCCGCCACCGATATTAAATATATTACCCTCTAAACCTAAGTCTAACCCTAACACCCCCTAACTTAATTACTATTTAAATAAATCTAAATAATATTAATATTATTAACTAAATTATACCTATTTAAAACTAAATACTTACCTATAAAATAAACCCTAAGATAGCTACAATATAATTAATAATTACATTGTAGCTATTTTAGGGTTTATATTTATTTTACAGGTAACTTTGTATTTATTTTAACTAAGTACAACAGTTATTAAATAGTTAATAACTATTTAATAGCTACCTAGTTAAAATAATTACAAAATTAACTGTAAAATAAATCCTAACCTAAGTTACAAATACACCTAACACTACAATAACAATAAATTAATTACATAAACTACAATTATCTAAACTAAAATACAATTAAATAAACTAAACTATATTACAAAAAACAAACAAACATTAAATTACACAAAATAAAAAAATATTACAAGAAGTTTAATCTAATTACACCTAATCTAAGCCTCCTAATAAAATAAAAAAGCCCCCCAAAATAATACAATTTCCCTACCCTAAACTAAATTACAAAAGTAATCAGCTCTATTACCAGCCCTTAAATGGGCCTTTTGCGGGGCATTGCCCCAAAGTAATCTGCTCTTTTACCTGTAAAAAAAAGAACAAACCCCCCCATTACAACCCACCAACCACACACCCCTACTCTAAAACCCACCCTGATCCTCCCTTAAAAAAACCTAAGTCTAACCCCCAAGTGGTCCTTACCTGTCCTGAAGACCGGCAGAGAAGGTCCTGTTCCAGGCGGTGAAGTCTTCTCCCAAGCGGCGACCTCTTCTTCCAGGAACCAGCCGGCGCGGAGCGGAGGAGTTGAAGACCGATGACCGCGGAGCTGAAGACCGTCGACTCTGGAACCGAAGACCGGCCACGCTGGAACTGAAGATCGGCGATGCTGGAACTGAAGACCGGTGAGCCATGGAGCGTGGATGATCCTCTTCATACGATCTCCGCCATACACTGAATAGGAATTCAAGGTACGCAATTACAGTAGCTCTTATTCTATTGGCTGTTCAAATCAGCCAACAGAATTACAGTAGCTCTCATCCAATTGGCTGATTCGAATTTGAAGGCTCATTTCAGCCAATAGGAATTCAAGGGACGCCATTTTTAATCGCGTACCTTGAATTCCTATTCAGTGTACGGCGGAGATCGTATGAAGAGGATCCTCCACGCTCCATGGCTCACCGGTCTTCAGTTCCAGCGTCGCCGATCTTCAGTTCCATCGTGGCCGGTCTTCAGTTCCAGAGTCGACGGTCTTCAGCTCCGCGGTCATCGGTCTTCAACTCCTCCGCTCCGTGCCGGCTGGTTCCTGGAAGAAAAAGAGGTCGTTGCTTGGAAGAAGACTTCACTGGATGGAACAGGACCTTCTCCGCCGGTCTTCAGGACAGGTAAGGACTACTTGGGGGTTAGACTTAGGTTTTTTTAAGGGGGGATCAGGTGGGTTTAATAGTAGGGGTGTGTGGGTGGTGGGTTGTAATGGGGGGTGATTGTTCTTTTTTTTACAGGTAAAAGAGCTGATTACTTTGGGGCTGGTTTAAGGGCTGGTAATAGAGCTGATTACTTTTGTAATTTAGTTTAGGGTAGGGAAATTGTATTATTTTGGGGGGCTTTTTTATTTTATTAGGGGGCTTAGATTAGGTGTAATTAGATTAAACTTCTTGTAATATTTTTTTTATTTTTTGTAATTTAGTGTTTGTTTGTTTTTTGTAATATAGTTTAGTTTATTTAATTGTATTTTAGTTTAGATAATTGTAGTTTATGTAATTAATTTATTGATAGTGTAGTGTTAGGTGTATTTTTAACTTAGGTTAGGATTTATTTTACAGGTAATTTTGTAATTATTTTAACTAGGTAGCTATTAAATAGTTATTAACTATTTAATAGCTATTGTACCTAGTTAAAAAAAATACAAAGTTACCTGTAAAATAATTATAAACCCTAAAATAGCTACAATGTAATTATTAATTATATTGTAGCTATCTTAGGGTTTATTTTATAGGTAAGTATTTAGTTTTAAATAGGTATAATTTAGTTAATAATATTAATATTGTTTAGATTTATTTAAATAATAATTAAGTTAGGGGGTGTTAGAGTTAGACTTAGGTTTAGGGGGTAATATATTTAATATAGGTGGCGGTGGTGTAGGGGGATCAGATTAGGGGGTATTACATTTAATAAAGGTGGCGGCGGTGTAGGGGGATCAGATTAGGGGGTAATACATTTAATAAAGGTGGCGGCGGTGTAGGGGGATCAGATATGGGTTAATACATTTAATATAGGTGGCGGCGGGGTCCAGGAGCGGTGGTTTAGGGGTTAATACTAGGATAGGCTTATTGCGTTGTGGGGAGTTGTCGGTCTAGGGGTTAATACATTTATTGTTAGGAGTGAGAGAGGGGATTTCGGATAGAGGGGTATACGTGTCGGGCTATTTTTAGGAGGCGTGTTAGACAGTTACGGCAGATTTAAAAGTTTAGTTAGTTTTTTTAGGCGCCGGCAGTTTCTAAAGTGCCGTAAGTCACTGGCGACTCCAGAAATTTGTACTTACGCTTATTTCTGGACATCGCTAGTTTGTCCGACTTACGGCACTTTAGCAACTGCCGGCGCCGTACATGTAATACCCCGATGTACGAGGTGAAATTACGGGCGGTGCCGGTTCCCTCGCTTGTGCCGAAAACTACGCCGTATATCGGATCGCGCCCTAGGTTGATAATAAATATGGTGGTTAGGGAAGCTACTATCCGGTATTGCACAAAATATATACGTATCTATATAGATTTTATTAGCGCAAGTGTGACTATATATTTCTTTGCTATATTTATACGCTCAGTTACAAGTAGAGATCGTAATGTAAGCAATATGCTGATTGTATAAAATGTGGCTTAATATTGTTACATTGGGGAGCTGGCTAGACAACAGAGCAGACGTGTCTGCATAGAGCTCCTGGAGCCCATAGTAATTAAATGCTAAGAAGTTTATCTTTTCTCCCCAATTCCCAATTATCCTTGCTCCTACAGCACTCAGCAACCGATTGAACACAAGGCTGCTCTTGACTGGGACCTTTTTCCCCTTCCCTGGGCATATTCCAGCACTTGCCTTAACCCTCAACAGCCCACGACCCCGGCAGCAGACCTCAAAGATCGGGGCCGCACTGCCACATCAGCGGAGGACATCTGGCACCTACACTGCTCACCCAGCTGCTCACCTGACTTGGATTACAGCTGCAGGCTTGGGGGCAAGGAGAAGCGGTCCGGCGACAAAAAGGCGCGAACGGCGCCATTACCTGTGACGTCACCTAGAAGAAGCAACCGCTGGAGCCCCAACTACTTTGCCGGCGGCCTGGCTACTTGACTGCAGCTACGGGGGGCATAACAGAGCCTTTGACGGTGGTGGCCACGTTTACCTACTAGGCAGAAACTGAACACATCAGCCGCAGACCAGAGTGTCGCACAGCGCTCCCGCTGCCACGTGGTCGCCACTGTAGAGGTAAGCCTCAGCACGGGGCTTGTCCCCCCCCCCTGGAACACCGGGAGTCTGCTAAAAATGTTATAGAGCTACTAGCCCCATAGACACTACCACGCCAGAGGCCCAATAACTGACAGGCCTATTGGAGGCTTTTTGACTGACTGCTCAAAACAGGCTGCAAGTGTCTAGATTAAAAGAGACTACTTCCAATTCTGCCTCATGTAATAATTACCCTGCAGCAACCTGCGGACACTGAGATACCTCCCAGCTTATGGGCCTTACACTGATCTGATCACCCACAACTGGCTTTGAGGCCCTAGGGACTGTGCTGATCTGGTACTCCAGATATTCCTCCTTTATTTTATTTACTGACTTTATTCAGCACATAGATTATGCCTACAGCAGCTTGTTGACACAGAGATTTACTGCAGCACCCCACATCACTTTGATCTCCAGGTCCTGTCATAATTCAGGAGTCAAGACCCCTGCCTACTCTCCAGGCAAACACAGCTCTATAGTGTCTCTCCTCCTCCTTTACCGCTCTGCCTCCCAGAGTGGGTCATAACCTACATCCCTTTCCCGGCTGCGCCCAGTGGTGGCAATTTTTTTACCCAGGGGAGAGACACGCCCTGCCAGGACTCGCTACTACCAGGAGCCATCTGATCCCTGCATTGCTGCCTACTTATCCTGTAGTTCACCACTGAAACAGCTTTGTAAAAGAACTTTTCCCAGCTGTCTAACATACGCAACGCAGCCATGATGTGCTAAGCCCTGTGGCGCCCCTCCCTGCCGGTGTTAGCCAGCTGAACCTGCCAGGTTCCCCTCCAGTGACCCTTTTCCTGTAAAACACCTCTCAACGCATCACCCATTATCGGCTGCAGTCCCTGGTTTATAATGTCACAACAAACCAAGAGGAAGTCAAAGGGATTGCACCCTTCAAAACATACAGTCCGGGACCATTTTTAACCCATCAGGGATCCACTGCCAGACATCTCAGATGATGACAGATCTGTCTCCCCTCCTCTATCGGAAGGAAGGGCTAGCATGCGGAGCTCACCACCCTCCCGCATGCAGGCTGAAATGATCACTATGGATTCTATGAAATTGCTACTAGATCAGCAGACTCAGTCATTCACGAAAATATTTGATAAATTAGAGAGGTCCTTTGATGATCTCAGAAAAGACATTGTCACAGTTAATGAGCGAACGGACATTTTAGAACGCAAGCAGGAAGACCTGCTAGTGGACCATACAAATTGGGTCAGCTATATACAAAATCTGGCGGATCAGGTGTCCTCCTTGGAGGCGAAGTTGGCAGACCTAGAAGACCGTTCCAGAAGGAACAACATCAGGATCCGGGGAATGCCATAGTCTGTGGGGCCCCAAGAACTAGAAAAATTTGCCCAAGCATTATTTAGATCTATCTTAGGTCCATCAGGGGAACAAGATGAGAGAGTCGACAGAATACACAGGGATGCTAGGCCGCAAAATCTCCCTATGGATAAGCCCAGAGACACCATAGCCAGATTACATTATTTCTCCTTCAAAGATAGGCTCTTGAAAGTCACCCTGAGACAACCCCAACTTCCGGAACAATTTAAGGATATCTCGCTGTATCCTGATTTGTCCTCATTCACACTACAACAAAGAAGAAGTTTCAGTGAAACCACTAAAGCTCTGAGAGCCCACCAAATTCGATACAGGTGGGGATTTCCAACCAAGCTGATCATCACCAAAGATGGTGCCCAGCACACTGCACTAACTCCATGGCAGGCGCAGGACCTGCTAAGAGTCTGGAACTTGCCTACTGTAAATGGAAATGAATACCCTGGTGGGGCCTATGCTGAGAGTGGGGGCTCAGGCCTGGAAACCAGACAAACAAGAACCACCTCAACAAGACCCCGGGCGCTGATCCAAAACTTCCCAAACCATTCACGGTGGTCTAATGATTACCTACCCACCCCTCTGTAGGTGGTGTGTAGACTGCCTATTGCTGTCCAACTTCCGAGAGGACTGTGTCACTTTCTGGCATCAAGATGGTGCTGAAGATCTGGTAGTGAACAGCTGACAAACCCTCCTATATATCACTCCCTGTCCCATGTTCTTTTCTTTCCCTTTCCGCCACCATAAGTTGTTTGAGTTTTGTAAATTTGGTTCTCACTCCTCCAGAAGACTGAGATATGGCCTGCCTCGAGTGGACCATTTCTTTATGAGGACTGTGACTGCTCCTGAGATCTGGACATAGCCAGGGAACTGGTAATGTACTTTTGAAAGACTATCTAGTTTATGCTAACTGTTTACTGTCTAATTGAGTTGAATTTGCACTATTAGTCATGTATAATGCTCCACCTATGACTCCAAGTTAATGTTCTACACAGTGGTGCTCCTGATGACTATGTTCTCTCTCCCCATCTTTCCTCATCTCTACCATCCTTCCTTCCATTCCCCCCTCTCCCCTCACCCCGTCTTCCCACCCCCTTCCCTGGCTCTGGCCTTCCCCGTTTCCCTACCACCTCCTTTTTCCCCCAGCCACCCTTTCCACCGGATCCTGACATTCCCCCCTCACCCATCTATCCCACTCCCTCTTCCCTCCGTTCTCCCCACCTTCCCAATTCTGCTGCCTTTCTCCACACGCCACTAGACTTTAGGGAAGGTTCCCCTTACGAGGGGTGCTGAAGAAGTGACCCGTCATTTGAGTACTGTTTTTTTTTTCTTTGTTTCTTTTTTTAATGTTTACTTGAGTTTAACTTGCACTGTTAGATTTGTATAATATTTCACCTAGGATTTTAGGTTAATGTTTTGCATAGAGGTACTTCTAATGATTATGTGTTCTCCTCACATCTCTCCTCATCTCCATCACCTTCCCCTCTGCTCTCCCCCTTGCCCTGCAGCCCGCTCTTCCCATTACCTTTCTTGGCTCTGATGCCCTTTCACTACTGAACTACCTTCATTCCCCCTCATTCCTCTTTCCTTCCCAGGAAGGATGAAACCTCATGTCACCCACCTAACCCCCTTCTCTCTTCCTCTGTTCTTCCCTTTCCTACTCCTTCCCTCTCTCCCCTTTCATGTGCCCTCCTGCAGCCATTGCTGCCATTCCCACCCATCTTTCTCCATACCCTACCTCGTCTATCTACCTCTCCATTTCCTGAACTCACCCCCAGCATGACCTTCAAGATCTGCACTCCCCCTCTTTTCCCTTTAGATACTCTCACTCTATGCCCACCTCGGGCTCGTCCACTACCCATTACTTCCTGGTGTTCTTGCAGGTTATGTACTACAATTGCAGTTGCATGTTTGAATGCATGTACCTACCTACCCTTTAAAAATTACATGATCTGCCTGATGTCACGGGCCCTCAGAAACCTTTAGACCCCCCATCGTTTCCAGCTACCTAAGACCCGAAGGTATAACATAAGTGCATTGCTCCCCCAACGTCAGCCTAGACCCTTTGCCCTCCTCCCTCCTCCCCCCCCCCCCCGAAGCCTTTCCCCGCTATCCTTTCTCCTATTTCCCCCTTAAGACTACCTGGCCACAGCTCCCCATATAAGATGATTAGTGATTATATATCACACGCCGGTGGTGGAGGGGAGCCTCCGAGTTCTCCTCTCCTCTGCTACCTCCCTCCCCCCCCCCCTTCAGGGGTTGTATTTTTGGTGTGGTTAGGGATTGTTTATTCTGTCCTCCGCACTCCCTATTTGACAGAGTGTAGTAGCCTCTGCCCAGCCCGGAGAACCTAGCGGAACCTAGTGAGTACCCCTCCCATAGCTCCCATTGTTTTTACCTAGCACCTCCTTCTTCCCCCCTTTTTTTTTTTTCTTCCCACAATGAGAGTGGGCACGCTGAACGTCAGAGGCCTGAATTCCCCTACGAAGAGGAGTTTACTTCTTAAATTTTTGAAAACCCAACGCCTTGACATTGTGTATATACAGGAGACCCACTGGATGGGGTCTCTGGCCGCCATGTTCCATCCCAGAGATTTCCCGGTTTGCTTGTCCTCAACGTTTCACAAAAAAGCCAGAGGAGTTACTGTCCTAATTGGTAGGCATGTCTCCTACGAGCCCATATATCTTGAATCAGACCCCTCCGGCCGCTACATCATTTGTGTCTGTCGGTTGGACAACATTTTGGTCACGTTGGTTGCCCTGTATTCCCCTAATGTCAACCAGACCCGCTTCCTCAGCAACCTGCTGAGTAAGGTCGGCAGACTTAAACAGGGTCATGTTATTATAGGTGGCAACTGTAACCTAGTGTGGGACCCGCGCAGGGATAGAAAGTCACAACGAAAGGGTCCCCCACATCGAGGAGAGGACCATTACTCTCATCTCTTTAGAAGTGTTGTCTCACAACACTCATACCATGACGTCTGGAGGGCCCTGCACCCTGATGTAGATGACTACACCTGTTATTCGTCTCCCTCCCAGTCCTTTTCTCGGCTAGATTACTTTTTTTGTCACTCATGGACATTGCAGACGGTAGCGGTGGCCAGGATCGTACCTTGTGTATGGTCAGATCACGACGCAGTAGTTGTAGATATCACTTTCTCTTCCTCCGGGGAGGGTGGGCTCTCTTGGTGCCTACCAGAATACCTCCTCGCGGACCCCCAGGTTCCACTCTGGATACGGGAAATAGAGGGGTTTTTGAGTATAAACGATACGGGATCCACATCTGCGCTGACTCTATGGGCGGCACTTAAGGCCTACCTCCGCGGGCTCTTTATGCAAAAATCCTCAGAGATTAGAAGACGCAAAGGGGCCAGTTTAGCCCAACTATATCATGACTACTCTATCTCCAGAACCCAGCTTAGAAGGACTAGAACAGATTCCCTAGTTAGGAAAGTCCAGTCTCTCAGAAAACAGATCGAGGCTTGTGAGCTGGAGAGGGTTCAGAGGGGACTCTATCTCTTGAAACAGAGATACTACCACAAAGGGGACAGGGCGGACCGGCTCTTGGCCCACAAACTCCAACAAAGAACCTTACTGAATAAGATAGCTTACGTTACAAGAGACGATAAGAAATTCTATTCTCCTAGCGATATAGGAGATGTTTTTGCAGACTACTACAGAGGTCTATATCAGATATCTGCTGACCCCTGCACCCATTATGCACCAGCGCACACTATCCCTGAGTTCCTCGACAGGCTCCACTTACCACAGGTCCCGGAAGGTATGCGTGATCAACTCATTGCCCCCATCACAGTGGAGGAGATTGAGAAAATGATTAAGAGCCTGAAGGCACATAAATCCCCAGGACCGGACGGCTTCGATGCCTTATTTTATAAAAAAATTGTGACCCAACTATGTCCTCTTCTTGCCCGTGTGTTTGGTGAGGCCATGGACACTGGTAGCTTCCCCCAAGACTTCCTAGAGGCATCAATCATAACTATACCCAAGCCAGGGAAAAACCCTGAGCTTTGTGAGAGCTACCGCCCAATATCTCTCATCAATGGAGATGTAAAATTATACACAAAAATACTAGCCTCAAGGCTAAATAAAATCCTCCCGGTTTTGATCCACCAAGATCAGGTGGGATTTACCCCGGGACGGCAGGGCTCAGGCAACACCAGACGCTTGCTGAACATCTTTTTCGAGACAGCTGCGCTTAGAGTCCCACTGGTCACCCTGTCATTAGATGATGAGAAAGCATTTGACATAGTCCGGTGGGAATACATGGTCGAGGTCCTGCGCTCTTTTGGATTTCCTCCTGCTTTTATCACGGCAGTAATGGCTCTATACTCAGGCCCATCTGCTAGAGTGAGAGGATTGGGGTTTGTCTCTAGAGCCTTTGAGATCAAGAATGGCACGAGACAGGGGTATCCCCTGTCACCACCCCTTTTTTCTCTAATAATGGAACCGCTAGCGACAAGACTCCGGGCGACCCCCTCTATCCAACCCTTAGTGTTGCATGATATCCCGCAGGTCCTAACGCTCTTTGCTGACGACTTGACGATCTTCCTGGCGGACCTGGAGGAGTCGCTTCCTGAGCTGTTCGGGATCTTGACCGAATTTGCTAATCTAACATATTACAAACTCAACTATACTAAGACTGAGGCCTACGCTATTGGCCTACCGGAAGCTACTCTGGAGACTCTGAGAGGTTCCTACCCATTTAAATGGTCAACAGAAGGACTGAAACATCTGGGGGTGGTACTCTCCCATGATCCTAAGAGAATAGTGACCGCAAATTACGGGTCTCTGCTCAAGGAGCTCCAACAGACAGTCTCTAGTTGGAGGGTCCCGGAGGTCTCTTGGACGGGTAGGGTCGCGGCTGTAAAGATGCTCCTGCTCCCAAAGCTGATCTATCTATTCCGGTGCCTCCCGGTCCCGGTCCCGGCATATCTCCTCAACCATTTTCAATCTATCTTTACAAAATACGTATGGAAGGGACGTCATGTGCGGCTACCCCTGACCCAATTACAAAAACCAAAAAGATGCGGAGGCATGTCGATGCCAAATATTTCATTATACTATAGGGCTGCCATGCTTTCACATATTGCTGCTTGGGGGGTGAAGGATTGCTCCGCAAGGTGGTACCAAATAGAACAGGGCTCGTTGCCCGCTGGAGTGGACTTAGCCAATCTCATATGGATCCCTGACCATGCAGAGGTACTGAGCGGAATACATTGCCGCATAGTCAAGACCTGTCTGAAACTCTGGAGAGAGCTCCGCCCCCTCGACTCGGTAGCCCCGCATCCCTCCCCTATACACTCTATCAAGGCTTTACTACATTGCCTTCCTGAATCCCACCCCAAGAAGTGGGAAGCCTTAGAGATCAGACTACTCTCGGACCTGTACAGAGGAGACGCCCTGGCTATCCCGCCCCAAAACTATCCGACGGACAATTTTCCCAGAGAACTACAGTTCGAATACCTCCACCTGGTTTCACTTCTCCTATCCTGGGGATTCCAGAGGGCTAATGTGAGAGCTCTCACTAAATGGGAGAGGAGATGGTTGGCAGGTAGGCCTCTACGAGGCTCCCTATCGTTCCACTACAGGATTCTTCTGGACTCCCCTCACTTCATAAAAACTTGGTCCACAGAGGACTGGGAGAGAGACCTGGGAGTAGAGGCACCGGACGGTAAATGGCAACGTGCTCTCCAGGATGTTGGCACAGCGGTGCGCTGCTCCAACCTGTTTGAACTGTATCTTAAAATCCTACTTAGGTGGCACTGGGTTCCGACCAGGCTGCATAGAGTGTATCCCTCCCGGTCGGCGGACTGTTGGAGAGGCTGTGCCCAACGGGGTACCCACCTTCACATCTGGTGGGAATGCCCCAAATTGAAGCATTTTTGGAACCAGGTGGCTGGGCTACTCCAGAAACTGGGCCTCATCGACGATCTCTCAGGAGGTATGGCGCTCTTCCATCTTGGTCTGCAAGACCTCCCAAAACCATCCCGTCTCCTAGGTGTTATTATCCTCTTGGCGGCAAAACTAGCTATAGCTAGACAGTGGATGAAACAAGCCCCTGTTACGCTTAGAGGAATACACACTAAGGATTGAAGGCCGCTATGATTTCTACTGTTCTATATGGTTGGCATGGGAGGAGTTTAGGAGACCTGGCGATCCCGGTGTCCTGACGGATGACCGAATAGATGTGTAGCTCTGAGACTGGGCTGAGACCCTGGTGGCCTGATCATCCCATTGGCCCTCAGTGACCCCCCCCTTTTTTTTTTTTTTTTTTCCTTCCCTCCACTCCCTTCCCCTCTCTCCTGCCCTTCCCCTGCCCCCAACCCCCTGGCAACAGTTCTCCGGGTTACTCCCACCCCCTATAACCATGCATTGTCCTTCAGCTTATTCCCGCATAAGAATTTAATAATCCTTACATTGTTTGTATTATGACGATTACAACTACCTAACACTTGATTTCTGCTTTATATGATCCATACTGAGAATCCTTATTCCCGAGAGTTCTGTCTTCTGATAAGTACTAGTTTCCAGGTCCCATAAGTGGATCTATTTCACATTGTTGACGCTTGTATGTTCTGTTATTAAATTATAAAAAGGGGCATCATTAGGGTCAATACCGTGCTCCTACTACTGTTCAGTGTATTTATGCTTGAATGAAGGAACTGCTGTCATGTAATATTGTTTGAGATATTGCCCTATTTACTGTGTTTGTACTCTGATATGTTTCATTGCCTCAATAAAAATACTTTTCAAAAAAAAAAATATTGTTACATTGGAGTTTTTGTTATTGCCAAATACATACTATTATCTTGTCCTCTCAGCAATCACTCTTTCAAACTAAGAATAGAGGGCAACAGAGTGTACTCTCCTACTCATCATTTTTCATTAGAACGCACCTCTGTTCTATATTTTACCACTCAGCCTTGTGTTGATAGTAGACCTTTACGCTCCATACAATACCAGTGTCTAACAAAATGTTGGTGGTATAGCCACATCAAATATAAACGGCATAACACTCACATTGACCAGTGTTAATCCATGTATTAACCTGTGCCTCCCTCAATTTCTATTACCTTCATTTATATTCATCTAGATATATAGGGGAACCACTAGTATTAGGTAACCCAATAGGTGTACTATCAGTAGTGTATATCTCTAGTCAATAATCTTTATTGACATTCTGATCGTTTAAAGTTGCGTCAGTACGTGTATGATTTGTGTTTTTATATGGGTTCTTTATCATTTTAACACATACATAATAAAAGTTACATTTTAAATCCGACCTTCTTGTGTTTAGGTAAACACATATTGTCCTTTGTGTCCTACAAGAGTAGTTGAGTGCTCTCATGTACACACTTTTTGTAATGTTACTTTGACATTACTAATTCTTTGTTCATATTTATTGTGTACAGCACCGCTCCCCCTAATTAACAGCTAATGGTTGGTGATAAGAATAATATCCAACGATTATTAAAATAGGGGACTACATCTGGTAGTGCTGCTATTCTCTCCCCTTTGAAGTAACATAAATATATATGTATATAACCATATACATATATATTTATAATCTGCTGCCCATCACTGCGTGACTTACCCCCCATTGCTGTGCTAGTTCTCATCCCGTGTTTGACGGCATGAAAACATGGCACCGATTAGAGCCTATGGAAGCGCGCTCTCATGAGTGCAATACTTCTGTACAATTCGAGGCCAAATTCAAATTGCACTGCACTTATAATACCAGCGCTGGTATTACTAAATTGAGCGCAAACATCACTTATCGTGAAAGCAATATTTTGTGCTAAACTAGTAATCTGGACCTTAATTGGATAAACAGAGAGCAAAACATCTGTGTAATGTATGTGTTCTTAAATGGGAATGTATGCATGATTGTGTGATTGTTTCTTGGGGCATATACAAGCATGACACCCAGATCTACCTCTCCACCCCTGCTCTCTCTCCCTCTGTCCTTTCTCATGTCAGCGACTGCTTATCTGCTATTTCTGGATGGCCTCTCACCACCTAAAGATTAACATGTCCAAGACTGAGCTCCTTCTTATCCCCCCTCAAGTTCTTTGCCTACTTGTTACTTCTCTATCCCTGTTGACGGCATCACCATTTCCCCATTGTCCGAATTCCGCTACCTCAGAGTTACACTTGACTCAAATCTATCCTTTGCCCCCCATATCCAATCGCTTTCTACATCCTGCCACAACCATCTACACAACATTTCCAAGATTCAACCATTTCCGTGCACTAACACCACAAAGCAAATAATCCACGCCCTTGTTATTTCCCGACTTGACTACTGCAATAACCTACTTACTGGCCTTCCTCTTTCCCACCTCTCCCCCCTTTAATCCATCCTAAATGCCTCTGCCAGGCAGGTCTCCAATGCACATATATATATATATATATATATATATATATATATATATATGACCAACAGAAGAGGGAAGGGCGCACAGACACAAGGATCCTGGTGCAGTATATAATGATTCCACAGACTTAAAACACTAACATAAGCCTAATGTGTACTCACTTGTACCAACCTCAACACATGAGGTATGATGACAGCAGGGGGGCTTCTCATAGCCTGTCAGATCCTCTTAGTCAAGCTGCTTTGTCTCTCCCAACAGAAGATTAACCGTTATTGAAGAGCTCAGCAGCTAGTTTGCCCACTCAGTAAAGTCCTTATGTAGAAGTGGCATAAAGCACTAAGGGGTTAAAACACTGGACTACTTGGGAATAAAAAACATATATGTACTTTATTTATTCCAGGATACTGAGTAATAAAAATATAACAGTAAGTGAAAACTGCATGCAAGCAGCTTACAAATTTAAAAGTCACATCAAAGTGTGTGTACTTCGTGCAATAACACTGTAAAACAGTAAAAAAAAACACAGAATCCGAGTCGGGGGCGTGGCCTGACGTGTTTCACAGCGCTATTGGTCGCTTCTTCAGAGGTAGGTGACGCCCCCCTACTACTCTTAATTTAAGCATCTTGGCTCATAGATTAAGCCCACCCATCCACCATCTTGTTTGTAGGCATTTCAGCTCCCCAGAGTCATCCCTAATCCAAACTAAGAGACGTTTTAAGGGCAAGATATATAAAGATATAAGAGACCTTATTACTCTTATCTAAAACAATCTGTATATTTTAAGAACAATAAATAATCACTATATATGAAAATAATCATACCTTAAGAGCAACACTAAATCCTAAAAAACGGTAGTACTAAAACATGTCATTATTAATTAATTAATCATTAACCCCATTGGTGCTGCACCAACAAAGCTCAACAAATTATGGCATATTATGGCAAAGACATATAGCATGTAACCAATGTAATTAGGCCATATACCTATGACTCTGGGGAGCTGAAATGCCCACAAACAAGATGGTGGATGGGTGGGCTTAATCTGTGAACCAAGATGCTTAAATTAAGAGTAGTAGAGGGGCGTCACCTACCTCTGAAGAAGCAACCAATAGCGTCGCGAGATACGCCCCTGACTCTGCGTGTGGAGATGGAATCCCAGGGGTGTGGGGTATATTTTGATATCACCAATCGTAAACGTTCCTTATCGATTAATCTAAATTATAATAATGAGGGTACAGATGTAGACACCAGTACCAATCCAAGGAAACTGTTTAGAAGAATTGAAAAATTAAGTAAAATACAAATTCTTAATTGGTGTGATATCATAGGTTTAGAGACCAATTTGAAGGCAGGCATCACACCAAAGGGTTTGACTCTTGCAAAAGTCCCTATTTTCAATAGCACTGACATAGAATGGGATTCCATTTTGGGAGACTGCTCAGTCCGGCCATAAAATTTAGGGAACAAAATATAGAAAAAGTAACAATAGAACTGAAAAAACTTGAAACTCTTGTTTCTGCATACAAAGGGGAAGCCCAATATGACAAAATAGACAAGGAAATCAGGGAACGCCTAGTAAAATTAGAGAGGGACACAAAGACTAAGAAAAAGAAAAAATTTGAGAGAGACTTCTTGGCCAAACAAAAGGAGGAAACTGAAATCTTGGAGGCTGACACATCAGTTCCAATGTCTCCAAACAAACCAGCTACACCCCTTTTGGTGAATGCTGGCCAGAATACTCAGTTCAATTTTGAAAAGTCCAATTTAATTAAACAGGTAAATAAAACCTCACACTATAGATCCACCACATATAATAAAATGAATGGCAATTCAATGAAATGGGTAAAGGATAATAGTAATATAAATAGTAACTATCAAAATCAGTACAATTACACCCACAGACAAGACAAACAACAAAAAGAATGGCATGCGAATACTAACAGAGGTTCCAATTATGACCAATATGGGGATAGCACACATTGGGCACAACCACAGACACATTGGAGAGAGCACCCTAGACAACATAGGAAGAACTCTTTGAATTATGAAAATAGGACAAATTACAGGTTCAAGGAATTTAGAGATTCACATAATCAGGGATCAGAATGGGCTGGCCCTGTATCTCATTGAGTAATACCTAGGGGGAAAACTAATAGGAAAGTGATGGGATATTCCCAAGGACCACAACAACAACATTTTTTAGAGGCAAGCCCAGGGAACAGAATCAGGTCAAGGGCACTAATGGTGCAAGGCCAAAACAGGTAGAGTGGGACTTAGAGTGGAGACCCCCACAAGGTCAAAACCAGTTAAGAGGCAGAAAAAGAACCATACAAATAGAAGAGGATGTCGAGCAAGAAGAAGACTTCAACACAAAGAGAAGGAAACCATAGATGATAGGGCTCAAGACACCATAAAAATCTTTAATATCTCCTCACATACTTTAAATCCAGTAGAGGAGTCACTTTTTAAGAGAGGTCTTTCTTTTTCCCCTGTAAAAACACCAAATTCATTTGATTTATTCGTAGATATCAACAAATTTGTGAGGAAACTGACACTAGCACGTCACTTTGAAAAAGAGAGAAATTGTAGAGAGGGTAATGCACTCACAAATGATGACAAAGAAACTTTGGAAGCTCTGTTTGATTTAGAACAGGAGAACAGTAGTCAAGTGTTGACTTGCCCGGAAGATTGGCCCAATGTGCTGACAGGTATCCCCCCGTAACAGAGGTTGAAAAACAGGAATTCCAACACAGTCATTTAAGACCTAGATCCATATTCTTTCCAGTTCAGTCACAGGGGAAATATATCACACAGTTTAAAGATATAGTCCTACAGGAGTGCATGAACATGTGCAAAGATTTTAAAATTAAGAAACACAATTTAAGCCTGAAGGAAAAAGAGAAACTAACACTTTTAAAGAGTAACAAAAGTATTATCATAAGAGATGCAGATAAGGGAGGTGGGATTGTCATTCAGGATAAAGTCGATTATTTAAAAGAAGTATATAAATTGCTCTCTGACTCCGACACTTATATAGTCCTGAGTGGCGATCCATCAGCTTCCTTTCTAAAAGAATATGCATCCCTTATTAACCAGGGATTACGGGACAACGTACTAAATATTAAAGAATGGAGATTTTTGACAAATGAGGAACACAACAAGGCTGTGTTCTATCACTTGCCAAAGATCCATAAAAACCTAAAATTCCCTCCGAGCAGGCCCATAATATCCCGTATAGACTCTTTGACAGCAAGACTGTCAGAATATGTAGACACATTCCTAAAACCCTTTGTGATCAATCTAAAATCACACTTGAGGGACACTCCACAACTATTGCAAATCATACAAAATGTGCCCTGGAAACCAACATATAGATGGGCCATATTAGATGTGGCTGCATTATATACTTCGATTCCCCATATATATATATATATACAAAACATGGAAGGGAACTGCACTCCAAGACCGGATCAGGTACACATCCCGTGACTCACCACGTCAAGGTCCTTTCCATAGCCTGAGTCCCTAACACAGGCACACCATCATGCGAGCTCACAGAGCCAAACAAACTGAGAACAAAGAAGGGGTGCACAGGTGGCTGTAATCACCCATAGAATATACAAAACATGGAAGGGAACTGCACTCCAAGACCGGATCAGGTACACATCCCGTGACTCAGCAACATCCAGCCCTGGGTGCTAAATAGCACTCCAAAAAAGCTGTGATGTCACCAGAGCCACAGGCAGTTAACCCCAGTCCGGAATGGGTGCAAGAACCAAGGGAGATTACAAATAAAAAGTAATACAACACACAGAAACACCCAGCACTCACCAGCCAGCCCACAGCCAAGACAAAATCACAACTGGAAAGGCCAGTCACCGCACCTGG
Organism: Bombina bombina; assembly: GCF_027579735.1. Lineage (NCBI taxonomy): Eukaryota > Metazoa > Chordata > Amphibia > Anura > Bombinatoridae > Bombina > Bombina bombina. Next base: position 63,451,311 of record NC_069500.1, on the reverse strand, counting down.
CCAAATGGGAAAGCTCAGGCACCACGTCAAGGTCCTTTCCATAGCCTGAGTCCCTAACACAGGCACACCATCATGCGAGCTCACAGAGCCAAACAAACTGAGAACAAAGAAGGGGTGCACAGGTGGCTGTAATCACCCATAGAAAATACAAAACATGGAAGGGAACTGCACTCCAAGACCGGATCAGGTACACATCCCGTGACTCAGCAACATCCAGCCCTGGGTGCTAAATAGCACTCCAAAAAAGCTGTGATGTCACCAGAGCCACAGGCAGTTAACCCCAGTCCGGAATGGGTGCAAGAAAGGTTAGTCACCGCATCTGGCCAAATGGGAAAGCTCAGTACAAATAAAAAGTAATACAACACATAGAAACACCCAGCACTCTCCCTTGGTTCTTGCACCCATTCCGGACTGGGGTTAACTGCCTGTGGCTCTGGTGACATCACAGCTTTTTTGGAGTGCTATTTAGCACCCAGGGCTGGATGTTGCTGAGTCACGGGATGTGTACCTGATCCGGTCTTGGAGTGCAGTTCCCTTCCATGTTTTGTATTTTCTATGGGTGATTACAGCCACCTGTGCACCCCTTCTTTGTTCTCAGTTTGTTTGGCTCTGTGAGCTCGCATGATGGTGTGCCTGTGTTAGGGACTCAGGCTATGGAAAGGACCTTGACGTGGTGCCTGAGCTTTCCCATTTGGCCAGGTGCGGTGACTGGCCTTTCCAGTTGTGATTTTGTCTTGGCTGTGGGCTGGCTGGTGAGTGCTGGGTGTTTCTGTGTGTTGTATTACTTTTTATTTGTAATCTCCCTTGGTTCTTGCACCCATTCCGGACTGGGGTTAACTGCCTGTGGCTCTGGTGACATCACAGCTTTTTTTGGAGTGCTATTTAGCACCCAGGGCTGGATGTTGCTGAGTCACGGGATGTGTACCTGATCCGGTCTTGGAGTGCAGTTCCCTTCCATGTTTTGTATTTTCTATGGGTGATTACAGCCACCTGTGCACCCCTTCTTTGTTCTCAGTTTGTTTGGCTCTGTGAGCTCGCATGATGGTGTGCCTGTGTTAGGGACTCAGGCTATGGAAAGGACCTTGACGTGGTGCCTGAGCTTTCCCATTTGGCCAGGTGCGGTGACTGGCCTTTCCAGTTGTGATTTTGTCTTGGCTGTGGGCTGGCTGGTGAGTGCTGGGTGTTTCTGTGTGTTATATATATATACATATATGTATTTATGTGTTTATGTGTGTAATATATACATATATGTATTTATGTGTTTATGTGTGTATATATGTCTGTAAATACAAATATACACATATAAATACATATGCACCCACACACACACACATATATATATATATATATATATATATATATATATATATACTGTATATATATATATATACCTACATATGTATCTTTAAACATGTAGATGTATGTATTTTAATGATAAAGCCATCTGCCTGCCTTTTTTTCTAAAACCTGAGATCTCATATGTTTGAGCCCTCATAACTTTTGTGTGCAATATTTATAATAATAATATATATAATATATAATATATAATATATAATATAAATATCCTCCAAAGAGAGATAAGCACAGTCTTACATTACCACAACTGCCAGGGTGCACTTCATATAAATTGTATCCATTCCTCGTTTGCAAGAAGGCACTCACTGGTCTTTAGTAAAAAACAACTTTTAATTCATAGATTTAAAAAGCAATTACATCCATAACGTTTCGATGTCGTTATGACATCTTTGTCAAATGTTCTGCTAACATCACCAATATAGAACAAACATGTTTCCAAAGTAGAAAATCGCTAGCGGAAACATGTTTGTTCTATATTGGTGATGTTAGCAGAACATTTAATATATAGGGGGCTAGTTATCAAGCCGTCTACTTTTCTGGCTTCGCCGGGCCAATACGTCCGCCTAAGCTCGCCTACCTTCGCCGCCGCGGACCTTGAATACGTTCGCCTAAGTTATCAAATAAAGCTGTCAAAAAGCCGCGGGGCGATGAGCAGCGGACTGTGACAGTTATCACTCATCCGATCTCGCTGCCCTTCGGCTTTTTCCCAGCTTTATTGCTAGCCTGTCACTAAGCACTCACACTAAACTGCACTGTTCTACCCCCTATACCGGCGCCCCCGGAGCCCCCCGCAACTAAATAAAGTTATTAACCCCTAAACCGCCGCTCCTAGACCCCGCCGCAACTATTAAAAATGTAGTAACCCCTAAACCGCCGCTCCCGGACACAGCCGCCACCTACATTATACCCAGTAACCCCTATCCTGCCCCCCCTATACCGCCGCCCTCTATAATAAAGTTATTAACCCCTATCCTGCTGATCCCGCACCTCTCCGCAACTAAATAAATAGTTTAACCCCTAAACCGCCGCTCCATGAACCCGCCGCAACCTATAATAAATTTATTAACCCCTATCCTGCCCCCCACTACGCCGCCGCCACTGTAATAAAATGATTAACCCCTAAACCTAAGTCTAACCCTAACCATAACGCCCCCCTAACTTAAATATTAATTAAATACATCTAAATAAATTAACTCTTATTAACTAAATGAATCCTATTTAAAACTAAATACTTACTTATAAAATAAACCCTAATATAGCTACAATATAAATAATAATTATATTCTAGCTATCTTAGGATTTATATTTATTTTACAGGTACCTTTCAATTTATTTTAACCATGTACAATAACTATTAAATAGTTATTAACTATTTAATAGCTTACCTAGCTAAAATAAAGAGAAATTTACCTGTAAAATAAAAACTAACCTAAGTTACAATTACACCTAACACTACACTATACTTTAATAAATTATTCCTATTTAAAACTAAATACTTACCTGTAAAATAAACCCTAAGATAGCTACAATGTAATTAATAATTACATTGTAGCTATTTTAGGATTTATATTTATTTTACAGGTAACTTTGTATTTATTTTAGCTAGTTAGAATAGTTATTAAATAGTTATTAACTATTTAATAACTACCTAGCTAAAAGAAATACAAAATTACCTGTAAAATAAATCCTAACTTAAGTTACAATTAAACCTAATACTACACTATCATTAAATTAACTAAATAAACTACCTACAAAGAACTACAATGAAATACAATTACATAAACTAACTAAAGTACAAAAAATAAAAAAAGCTAAGTTACAAAAAATAAAAAATTAAGTTACAAACATGTTAAAAATATTACAACAATTTTAAGCTACTTACACCTAATCTAAGCCCCCTAATAAAATAACAAACCCCCCCAAAATAAAAAAAATCCCTACCCTATTCTAAATTACATAAATTTCAAAGCTCTTTTACCTTACCAGCCCTTAAAAGGGCCATTTGTGGGGGCATGCCCCAAAAAGTTCAGCTCTTTTGCCTGTAAAAGAAAAATACAACCCCCCCCCCAACATTAAAACCCACCACCCACATACCCCTAATCTAACCCAAACCCCCCTTACAAAAACCTAACACTAATCCCCTGAAGATCATCCTACCTTGAGTCGTCTTCACTCAACCGAGCCACCGATGGAACTGAAGAGGACATCCGGAGCGGAAGAAGTTAATCCTCCAAGCGGCGCTGAAGAAATCTTCCATCCGATGAAGTCATCATCCAGGCGGCGCTGAAGAAGTCTTCGATCCGGCCGATGTCATCTTCAAAGAGGCGCTGAAGAGGTCTTCTATCCGGGCGAAGTCATCTTCCAAGCCGGGTCTTGAATCTTCCTTCCGCCGACGCGGAACCACCTTCTTCACCGACGGACTACGACGAATGACGGCTCCTTTAAGGGACGTCATCCAAGATGGCGTCCCCTCAATTCCGATTGGCTGATAGGATTCTATCAGCCAATCGGAATTAAGGTAGGAAAATCTGATTGGCTGATGGAATCAGCCAATCAGATTGAGCTCGCATTCTATTGGCTGTTCCGATCAGCCAATAGAATGCGAGCTCAATCTGATTGGCTGATTGGATCAGCCAATCGGATTGAACTTGAATCTGATTGGCTGATTCCATCAGCCAATCAGATTTTCCTACCTTAATTCCGATTGGCTGATAGAATCCTATCAGCCAATCGGAATTGAGGGGACGCCATCTTGGATGACGTCCCTTAAAGGAGCCGTCATTCGTCGTAGTCCGTCGGTGAAGAAGGTGGTTCCGCATCGGCGGAAGGAAGATTCAAGACCCGGCTTGGAAGATGACTTCGCCCGGATAGAAGACCTCTTCAGCGCCTCTTTGAAGATGACATCGGCCGGATCGAAGACATGTTTGTAACTTAATTTTTTATTTTTTGTAACTTAGCTTTTTTTATTTTTTGTACTTTAGTTAGTTTATGTAATTGTATTTCATTGTAGTTCTTTGTAGGTAGTTTATTTAGTTAATTTAATGATAGTGTAGTATTAGGTTTAATTGTAACTTAAGTTAGGATTTATTTTACAGGTAATTTTGTATTTCTTTTAGCTAGGTAGTTATTAAATAGTTAATAACTATTTAATAACTATTCTAACTAGCTAAAATAAATACAAAGTTACCTGTAAAATAAATATAAATCCTAAGATAGCTATAATATAATTATGAATTACATTGTAGCTATCTTAGGGTTTATTTTACAGGTAAGTATTTATTTTTAAATAGGAATAATTTATTAAAGTATAGTGTAGTGTTAGGTGTAATTGTAACTTAGGTTAGGATTTATTTCACAGGTACATTTCTCTTTATTTTAGCTAGGTAAGCTATTAAATAGTTAATAACTATTTAATAGTTATTGTACATGGTTAAAATAAATTGAAAGGTACCTGTAAAATAAAAATAAATCCTAAGATAGCTAGAATATAATTATTATTTATATTGTAGCTATATTAGGGTTTATTTTAAAGGTAAGTATTTAGTTTTAAATAGGATTCATTTAGTTAATAAGAGTTAATTTATTTAGATTTATTTAATTAATATTTAAGTTAGGGGGCGTTAGGGTTAGGGTTAGGTTTAGGGGTTAATAATTTTATTACAGTGGCGGCGGCGTAGTGGGGGGCAGGATAGGGGTTAATACATTTATTATAGGTGGCGACGGTGTAGGGGGGGCAGGATAGGGGTTAATACATTTAATATAGGTTGCGGCGGGTTCAGGGAGCGGCGGTTTAGGGGTTAATACATTTATTATAGTTGCGGTGGGCTCTGGGAGCGGCGGTTTAGGGGTTAATATGTATATAGTAGCTTGCGGTGGGCTCCGGGAGCGGCGGTTTAGGGGGTAATAACTTTATGTAGTTGCGGCGGTGTAGGGGGGGTCAGATTAGGGGTGTTTAGACTCGGGGTACATGTTAGGGTGTTAGGTGTAGACAGCTCCCATAGGAATCAATGGGATGTCTGTCAGCAGCGAACTTGTACTTTCGCTATGGTCAGACTCCCATTGATTCCTATGGGATCCGCCGCCTCCAGGCTGGCGCTTTGAAAACCAGGTACGCTGGGCCGTAAAAGTGCCGAGCGTACCTGCTAGTTTTTTGATAGCTAGCAAAAGTAGTGAGAATGTGCCGCACTTGTGTGCGGAACATCTGGAGTGACGTAAGAATCGATCTGTGTCGGACTGAGTCCGGCGGATCGAAGCTTACGTCACAAAATTCTACTTTTGCCGGTCTCGAGCCTTTGATAACTAAGGCGAATCAGCCTCGCCACAAATACGCTGCGGAATACGCAGCGTATTTGAGGTTGACGGCTTGATAACTACCCCCCATAATATATAAATATATAAAATAATATCTAGTCAAAATTAAACTTTCATGATTCAGACAGGGCATGGCATTTTAAACATCTTTCCGATTTACTTTTATCATCAAACTTGCTTTGTTTTCTTGGTATTCTTAGTTGAAAGCTATACCTAGGTGCCATATAGCTAACATTGTGCTCTCGTCCGCCGAGTTACTTATGAGAAGGCACTGACTGGCTAACATGGAAGTCAGTCAAAAGAACTAAAATAAAGGGGCAGTCTGCAGAGGCTTAAATACAAGGTAATCACAGAGGTAAAAAGTGCATTAATCTAACCATGTTGGTTGTGCAAAACTAGGGAATGGGTAATAAAGAGATTTTCTATGATTTTAAAAATAAAAATTGTGGAGTAGACTGTCCCTTTAAATAATTTTTATTAGATAGTGTTGTTATGAGTGTAACTTTACTTTGTAATGTATTTTTGACGTGTTTTGTGCAACTTTTTAATTTCGGGAAACAGCCAGAGCTCTGAAGTAGCAGTAATCATTCTAGCGCACATCATGATTCTGCTCAAGCGATCGTGTTTACTTTCAAGTCATTATACGAGCGGTAAGCCCGATAAGCAGAAACCCCCACAATAAACCCCTTATCACACGCACGCAAACGTTTACGCTCCATATGACGAACATAAGATTTTTTTTAAAAAGGCAAAATTTTATACCTTCTTTTAGACGGGTAACGACCCGCGTAGCTAACGCTGGCTTTTTTTTCCCCGCACCTTTTAAATACCGCTGGTATTTAGAGTTCACAGAAGGGCTGCGTTAGGCTCCAAAAAGGGAGCGTAAAGCATAATTTACCGCCACTGCAACTCTCAATACCAGCGGTGCTTACGGAAGCAGCCAGCTTCAAAAACGTGCTCGTGCACGATTCCCCCATAGGAAACAATGGGGCCGTTTGAGCTGAAAAAAAACCTAACACTGCAAAAAAGCAGCGTTCAGCTCCTAACGCAGCCCCATTATTTCCTATGGGGAAACACTTCCTAAGTCTGCACTTAACACCCTAACATGTACCCCGAGTCTAAACACCCCTAACCTTACACTTATTAACCCCTAATCTGCCGCCCCCGCTATCGCTGACCCCTGCATATTATTATTAACCCCTAATCTTCCGCTCCGTACACCGCCGCAACCTACGTTATCCCTATGAACCCCTAATCTGCTGCCCCTAACACCGCCGACCCCTATATTATATTTATTTACCCCTAATCTGTTGCCCCCAACGTCGCCGCCACCTACCTACAATTATTAACCCCTAATCTGCCGACCGGACCTCACCGCTACTCTAATAAATGTATTAACCCCTAAAGCTAAGTCTAACCCTAACACTAACACCCCCCTAATTTAAATATAATTTAAATCTAATGAAATAAATTAACTCTTATTAAATAAGGCCTAGATTTGGAGTTTGGCGGTAGCCGTGAAAACCAGCGTTAGAGGCTCCTAACGCTGGTTTTTAGGCTACCTCCGGTATTTGGAGTCATTAAAAAAAGGGTCTAACGCTCACTTTTCAGCCGCGACTTTTCCATACCGCAGATCCCCTTACGTCAATTGCGTATCCTATCTTTTCAATGGGATTTTTCTAACTCCGGTATTTAGAGTCGTGTCTGAAGTGAGCGTTAGAAATCTAACGACAAAACTCCAGCCGCAGAAAAAAGTCAGTAGTTAAGAGCTTTCTGGGCTAACGCCGGTTCATAAAGCTCTTAACTACTGTACTCTAAAGTACACTAACACCCATAAACTACCTATGTACCCCTAAACCGAGGCCCCCCCCACATCGCCGCCACTCGATTACATTTTTTAACCCCTAATCTGCCGACCGCCACCTACGTTATACTTATGTACTCCTAATCTGCTGCCCCTAACACCGTCGACCCCTATATTATATTTATTAACCCCTAACCTGCCCCCCACAACGTCGCAGCCAGCTACCTACAATAATTAACCCCTAATCTGCCGACCGCAAAGCGCCGCCACCTACGTTATACTTATGTACCCCTAATCTGCTGCCCCTAACACCGCCGACCCCTATATTAAATTTATTAACCCCTAATCTGCCCCCCTCAACGTCGCCTCCACCTGCCTACACTTATCAACCCCTAATCTGCCAAGCGGACCGCACCGCTATTATTATAAAGTTATTAACCCCTAATCCGCCTCACTAACCCTATAATAAATAGTATTAACCCCTAATCTGCCCTCCCTAACATCGCCGACACCTAACTTCAATTATTAACCCCTAATCTGCCGACTTGAGCTCACCGCTATTCTAATAAATGTATTAACCCCTATTTATTATAGGGTTAGTGAGGCGGATTAGGGGTTAATAAGTGTAGGCAGGTGGAGGCGACGTTGTGGGGGGCAGATTAGGGGTTAATAAATATAATATAGGGGTCGGCGATGTTAGGGCAGCAAATTAGGGGTACATAGGGATAATGTAAGTAGCGTCGGTTTACGGAGCGGCAGATTAGGGGTTAATAAGTGTAAGGTTAGGGGTATTTAGACTCGGGGTACATGTTAAAGTGTTAGGTGCAGACGTAGGAAGTGTTTCCCCATAGCAAACAATGGGGCTGCGTTAGGAGCTGAACGCGGCTTTTTTGCAGGTGTTAGGTTTTTTTTCAGCTCAAACAGCCCAATTGTTTCCTATGGGGGAATCGTGCACGAGCACGTTTTTGAGGCTGGCCGCGTCCGTAAGCAACTCTGGTATCGAGAATTGCAGTTGCGTTAAATATGCTCTACGCTCCTTTTTTGGAGCCTAACGCTGACATTCTGTGGACTTTCAATACCAGAGTTATTTTTATGGTGCGGCCAGAAAAAAGCCAGCGTTAGCTACGCGGGTCCTTACCGACAAAACTCTAAATCTAGCCGCTAATTATTCCTATTTAAAGCTAAATACTTACCTGCAAAATAAACCCTAATATAGCTACAATATAAATTATAATTATATTGTAGCTATTTTAGGATAAATATTTATTTTACAGGCAACTTTGTAATTATTTTAACCAGGTACAATAGCTATTAAATAGTTAATAACTATTTAATGGCTACCTAGTTAAAATAATTACAAAATTACCTGTAAAATAAATCCTAAATTACAATTAAACCTAACACTACACTATCAATAAATTAATTAAACTACCTACAATTATCTACAATTAAACCTAACACTACACTATCAATAAATTAATTACATACAAATACCTACAAATAAATACAATTAAATAAACTAACTAAAGTACAAAAAATAAAAAAGAACTAAGTTAAGCCGATCAGCCAATCAGATTGAGCTCGCATTCTATTGGCTGTTCCGATCAGCCAATAGAATGTGAGCTCAATCTGATTGGCTGATTCTAACCCTGAGTAATCTTCCTGTATTGGTTGTGCGGCCGTTTCCTCTTCTATCAAAGGAGGAAAAGTGTAAGTAGCTGCCCTCAGTGGAATGTTACTCATTAGATTTTCCTTCAAGATATGTATGTATGATAATACTGCGTTAAACCCTTCCTCTCTTTATGTTCACTCTCTATATTTATCTAGAGATTAACATAACCCAAGGAAATAGGAACAGTAGGATTTTCACTCTCTTCGGGCGTATCATAAACTACCAGGTGCGGATAACTAGTTGAGCACTGAGCTATAGAACAATGCCAAAAATGCCCCTCAAGTATACTCTGTATAGTTTTAGTATATTCTATGAGTTCCAGCAACTCCCCAACTAGTGCTCTCTTTTGGGCTTTTAAAACCAAACAAGTGTGATGAAATAATTGGGCCTTTTCCTGTAGGTTTTTACGAAATTTTCTCTGATACTGTGTTTTGTTGTGCCTACGTATCTTACGTTTATACTCCTCTTCAGCAGTATCTGAAAATATATACCTTTCCCTATGTTTGTTATTTAACAATAAGGAAGTTGTTTGAGTAACTGCAGTATTGGGCTCTGGCCTTGCTGAATTATATTGTAAGAAAGTAACAAAAGATTCAGAGGTCATTAGGCATAGATGTGGTAGCTATTTGGACAGTATTAATGTCAATATGGCGGTGTGATGTAGTGGCACTGGCAGTAGTAGGTGTTGGGAGTGGTGCAACCTGTCTAGATAAGTCGAGAGCAGTAACCTCTGGACACTGGACTAAAGGACAAATCAATGAGTGTGCTTGCAAATTTTGTATGAGTACCCTATTAAAGCTCTGTACCTGTCCCAACTCGTGTACAAGCCAATCTTTTTGTCCTTTCAAAATGCTACTATCGTATTGGAGCTGGTTAAAAAGTTGTCTTATTCTACCTCTATAGCGGAGTCAGATACTCTTTTTCTAACTTTTTCCCTATTCCTTAATAAATTTGTAAGTGATGCTGAAGTAGTGGCTAGAATAGTTGTTAAAGACTGTGTTGGAACCTCTAATGGAGGGGTTTTAGGAACTATAGGTACCTGTGGGTTATCAGTAGAATCTTTCAGACTAGATTCTCCAGACAAAATAGATGCAGAGGATGGAAGTTCACTAGGTATGGTGGTCAAAATGGGTTCAGAGTTCATTGAAAGAAATATGCAGTGTTGCTACTTCTCTCAATGAATAAGACTTATTAAGTATTATAGAAACGTGTCTGTATGGTGTATTCTGTGTCTTACCCCTATTTTACTTAATAGCAACCTCTAATCAGCTATTCATACCAATATAACATCATAATAAAACATCAACAGGTATTATAATTGTTCTGAGGACTGCTGGGTAATATGGGAATTGTTCAGAGTAATGTCACTGTTCTGTGTTGTCACTGTATATGGATCAAGATGCTGAATGCAGGGGTCTGGAGTACTGTTCACAGCGTCCGCTGTCTGTGTCTTTATGAGGCATGCCCAGTCCTGGGCATACTCTTCTTCTGTGTCTTTGTGAGAGGTGACTGATACCTTGTCACCTGCTTCTCCCCTCTTTGGGCAGAGCTTGACACGCGAAGCGTGTATCCAGATATCCCTGTCATCAGTCAGTACTGCAGTCCTTGTCACAGCTATTATGGTCACGGGTTTGCTGAATGGGAATCCTCCCTTCTTAGATCTATTCAGCTGTCGAATGCAGACCAAGTCTCCAGGTTTGAAAAGATGTGTTGGTTTCTGTGCAGGAAGAGGTAAACGAGAGGACACATCACCATAGATGCCATTCAACTTTTCAATTAATTGCTTTACATATTGTTCCTTAATACACTCTAAATCACCATTTTTAATGATAAGCGGACCTTTTATCCATGGAGTTGGGAATGGTCTTCCCATTAAAACCTCAAATGGGGACAACCTGGTTGTCCGATTTGGGGTCATACGAATTTCTGCCAAAATTGCAGGTAAATACTGCTGCCATCTAACCCATGTACCAGCTGTTGCTTTTAAAAGTTTTTCCTTAATAGTACGATTCATTCTCTCTACCATTCCTGAGCTTTGAGGATGATATGGGATGTGAAAATGCCAATTAATTCGTAACCATTGTACTAAGTCTTTTGTAACCTTACTAATAAAAGCAGGGCCATTATCAGAATTAATCTGGAGTGGGCAACCAAATCTGGGTATAATCTCAGTGGCTAATATCTTAGCAACCGTTTTTGCATCCTCCCTTTGTGTAATAAATGCTTCTGGCCATTTAGAGAATTGGTCAATTATGACAAGTAAATAAAACTGTTTACTGCCAGTCTTTGGCATATGTGTAAAATCAATTTGCAAGTGTGTAAAAGGTGCCGTAGGTGCAGGTAGATGATCATGCTTTGCCTTATTTGGAATAACTGTGTTTGCCTGCAAACAATATACACATCTGTTAATATATGATTTACAATGTTCATCTATTTTATTTATGTAAAAAGACTGCTTTAGTAAGTGTAATGTTGGCTTTATTCCTAAGTGTCCTACACCATGAGCCTGTGCTATAAATAATGGAGCGCTGCTTTCTGGTATGGCTACCTTCCCCTTTTTAGAAAACAAACCATTTTTATCTAAAGTTAACCCTTTAGTTCCCCAAAAAGACATGTCACTTACAGTGGCATATCCCTGGAGTTCATGAAGCATGTGATCTGTGGGGCAAGAAGGGGGGGCCAATACAGCATACATTGGAATAGATGGTCCAGCTGTATGTGCTGTAAAAGCAGCTTCTTTAGCAATTCTGTCTGCCAGCGCATTACCCATAGAAATAGGATCAGTCCTATGTGTGTGTGCATGGCAATGAATGATCGCTATATCTTTTGGGAGTTGTATTGCCTGCAACAGGTTATTAATGAGATTGGTATGAGATATGGTCTTGCCATCTGCTGAAACAAACCCACGCTGTTTCCAAATCATACCAAAATCATGCACAACCCCAAAAGCATAACGAGAGTCAGTGTAAATATTAACAGATTTACCCTTAAATATTTCACATGCCTTCGTGAGTGCTATTAGCTCTGCTGCCTGTGCTGAAGAATAATTAATAGGTCCTGCATCTAGCACTATGTCTGGTAACTGTACAACAGCATATCCAGTTTTGTAAACCCCATCACTAGGCTTAGAACAGGAACCATCAACAAATACATTTTCTGCAAAGTCAAAAGGTTTATCTATTAAGTCAGCTCGTGGTGTTGTTATGTGATGTATTACCTCTATACAGTCATGGTCAGCTATCAGATCTGGTGAAACCAATAGCAATGCATTAAGAATCTGAGCCGGACCTGAGTTGCTATTACTATATTTAATAGTGAGGTTAGTGTTATTTAACAATATACATTCATAACCAGAGAGCCTCTGGGCAGTCATATGTTGTGTGGTAACATTTTATACAAGATGTAAAACTTGGTGACTTGTGTGTAGTATCACTGGGTGACCTAACGTGATTGTTTCAACCATCTCCACAGCCATGGCGCATGCCGCCAATGCTCGGAGACACGCAGGCATCCCCTGCACAGTTGCTGGGACTACCTTGGAATAATAAGCTATGGGACGCAAAATGCATCCGCCATGTTCCTGGGCACAGACAGCAGCCATGGTTTTACAATTGTCCCTGACATACAAATGAAATGGTTTACAATAATCAGGTAGTCCTAAAGCAGGGGCACTAATAATGCTGGTCTTAAGTGCAATGTAGGATTTAGTCATTTCTGTTGTCCATTGTATACATTTTGGGTTTTCACTTTTTGTAGCTTGTCTTAGTATGGAATCATGATGGGAACACTCAGGAATCCATTGTCTGCAATAGTTTATCATCCCTAGAAAAGTAAGCATTTCTTTCCTAGTGCTAGGTTTGGGGACCCTCTGGATTGCTTGTATGCGTTTAGAACTGATAGACCTGTGACCATGTGAAAGTACAAAACCCAAATATTCCACTTCTTCCATTCCTACTTGTAACTTGTGCTTAGCTATTTTATGACCTTCAGCAGCAAGGTGTTTAAGCAGACTGACAGTGTCTGCTGTATTTGCCTCCTGATTTGGACTACACAACAGCAAGTCATCGACATACTTAAGTAGGACTGAACCCCAGCTGCATGTCCATGCCTGCAAACTTCGCTGCAGCACCAGCGAATACATGATGATGATGATGACACATAGCCTTGAGGCAAGCGGCACCATGCCACCTGAAATGCCCCATATAATGTAAAAGCCATAAGTAGCTGTGTCTCCGGGTCTAATGGCACCGAAAAAAATGCATTAGCTAAATCAATTACTGTAAATATACGGGCGTCATGTGGAATGGCTGTAAGCAAGGTTGTAACATCAGGGACGATAGGCGCAATAGGCACCACTATTTCATTAATGGCCCTTAAATCTTGGACTAGTCTATATTCATTATCTTTCTTTGGGACTGGATTTATTGGGGTATTATAGGGAGAAACCACTGGACGAAGAACTCCTTTAGCAAGGAATTCCTCTATCATGGGTTTAATACCCTCTATTTTTTCTTTAGATAGTGGGTATTGTTTTATGTATACTGGAGTAGCACCAGGTTTTAACCTAGCTTTATATGGGGTACATTTAATCAACCCCACATCTAACTTAGAGGAGGCCCCACATCTAACTTAGAGGAGGCCCACACTGAAGGTGGGACTTCACTCAGTAAGTCATTGTAAAAACTCCAATTAGTGGATCCCATGATTACTTCTAACCCACCGGTTTTATTGACATTTAATTGCACTCCCAAGGAACCCATAAGATCTCGCCCCAAAAGGTTTAAAGGACATCCAGTTATTATACGAAATGGGTGTAATACACATTGGCTAGTACCCGGTACCCTAACTTCTAATAGTGGCGTTATACGAGTTTGAGTCAGCACTCCATTAATCCCTAAAGAAGGCTCCGTTTCTCCAGTAGTGCCCCCATACATATCTGAGTATAAAGCAGAGCATGTTGCTCCTGTGTCTACCAGAAATGGAAGGGTTAAACCCTCTACCTCTAGAACCACATATGGTTGCTCTCGATAAGTTGTGGACACCACTGGAAAAATAGGGGTGCTACCCTCTTTTAGGCACCTCTATGGCCACTGTATGTTATGCCTGGGTGTATCTATGGGTGCAGGTAATGGAGCAATGTAAGGCTGTCTATTCCATGTTCAGGGGCTACTAGGAGGCCCTGAATTACTGGGTGGATTTGGACATTCATTTTTCCAGTGGCCCTGTTCCCCACAATTAAAACACTGTGTTCTATTTGAAGGATAATTACCCCTACCTCTCCCCCTTCCTCTATAACGTCCCCCTGCTCTACCATACATCCTATAACATCCTGTACTATCTCTTTCTCTGGCTTGAAATGGATCACAGTGCTGCATTCCCTGTTTCTGATAAAAAGCAACATTTTTTGCTTCCAGTTTCTTTATTTCAAAACAGCCCGCTCCCTCCTTCTCATGAATTATTCTCAAGAACTCACCGGGTTTCAATTCCGGCCATTCAGAAACAAGCTGTTTTACCAATAAAGAAAGTTGAGGCTGCATGTTACCTATACACGCCTGCACCTTTAATGAACCCATTGCATTGTCTGATTCCATTCCAGCTTCTTCTTTCCAGCATTTATAAAAACGCTTAACAAACTCTACCAAAGTCTCTTTCTGACCCTTCTTGCAACTTAATGCAACAGACATACTTTGTTTATCCTTCCAAACTCTATGCATTTCGTCTGACAATTCTTCCCACATAACTGCTCTTTCCACTGGTCTATTTAATGCATACCTTGTCGAAGTGTTTGTGTCAATTACGCTAATCGTCTTAACATTATCCCAATCCCAACCAGATTCAGCATCATGATCTAATAATGCATCTATAATGATATGAATGTCAGTCTGTGTCATATTCTGCCCTTCCAGCATGCGTTTTAAATATTGAATACATGCAGATGGATGCTGCCTAGGATTAGGTGCACCTTTAGTAATTTCACGCAACTCACTAGGGCCTAGATTTGGAGTTTGGCGGTAGATGGGCTGTTAACGCTACGCGGGCTTTTTTCTGGCCGCACCATAAAATTAACTCTGGTATCGAGAGTCCAAAAAAATGCTGCGTTAGGCTCCAAAAAAGGAGCGTAGAGCATTTTTACCGCAAATGCAACTCTCGATACCAGAGTTGCTTACGGACGCGGCCAGCCTCAAAAACGTGCTCGTGCACGATTCTCCCATAGGAAACAATGGGGCTGTTTGAGCTGAAAAAAAATCTAACACCTGCAAAAAAGCAGCGTTCAGCTCCTAACGCAGCCCCATTGTTTCCTATGGGGAAACACTTCCTACGTCTGCACCTAATACTCTAACATGTACCCCGAGTCTAAACACCCCTAACCTTACACTTATTAACCCCTAATCTGCCGCCCCCGCTATCGCTGACCCCTGCATTATATTATTAACCCCTAATCTTCCGCTCCGTAAACCGCCGCAACTTACATTATCCCTATGTACCCCTAATCTGCTGCCCCTAACACCGCCGACCCCTATATTATATTTATTAACCCCTAACCTGCCCCCCACAACGTCGCCGCCAGCTACTTACAATAATTAACCCCTAATCTGCCGACCGCAAAGCGCCGCCACCTACGTTATCCTTATGTACCCCTAATCTGCTCGCCCTAACACCGCCGACCCCTATATTATATTTATTAACCCCTAATCTGCCCCCCTCAACGTCGCCGACACCTGCCTACACTTATTAACCCCTAATCTGCTGAGCGGACCTTAGCGCTACTATAATAAAGTTATTAACCCCTAATCCGCCTCACTAACCCTATCATAAATAGTATTAACCCCTAATCTGCCCTCCCTAACATCGCCGACACCTAACTTCAATTATTAACCCCTAATCTGACGACCGGAGCTCATCGCTACTATAATAAATGGATTAACCCCTAAAGCTAAGTCTAACCCTAACACTAACACCCCCCTAACTTAAATATAATTTAAATCTAACGAAATTAATTATCTCTTATTAAATAAATTATTCCTATTTAAAGCTAAATACTTACCTGTAAAATTAATCCTAATATAGCTACAATATAAATTATAATTTCATTGTAGCTATTTTAGGATTAATATTTATTTTACAGGCAACTTTGTAATTATTTTAACCAGGTACAATAGCTATTAAATAGTTAAGAACTATTTAATAGTTACCTAGTTAAAATAATAACAAAATTACCTGTAAAATAAATCCTAACCTAAGTTATAATTAAACCTAACACTACCCTATCAATAAATTAATTAAATAAAATACCTACAATTACCTACAATAAAACCTAACACTACACTATCAATAAATAAATTAAATACAATTTCTACAAATAACTACAATTACATAAACTAACTAAAGTACAAAAAATAAAAAATAACTAAGTTACAAAAAAAATAAAATATTTACAAACATAAGAAAAATATTACAACAATTTTAAACTAATTACACCTACTCTAAGCCCCCTAATAAAATAACAAAGACCCCCAAAATAAAAAAATTCCCTACCCTATTCTAAATTAATAAATTTAAAAGCTCTTTTACCTTACCAGCCCTGAACAGGGCCCTTTGCGGGGCATGCCCCAAGAAATTCAGCTCTTTTGCCTGTAAAAAAAAACATACAATACCCCCCCCCCCCAACATTACAACCCACCACCCACATACCCCTAATCTAACCCAAACCCCCCTTAAATAAACCTAACACTAAGCCCCTGAAGATCATCCTACCTTGTCTTCACCATACCAGGTTCACCGATCGGTCCAGAAGAGCTCCTCCGATGTCCTGATCCAAGCCCAAGCGGGGGGCTGAAGAGGTCCATGATCCGGCTGAAGTCTTCATCCAAGCGGGCCAGAAGAGGTCTTCCATCCGATTGAAGTCTTCATCCAAGCGGCAGCATCCTGAAGACCTCCACCGCGGAACATCCATCCTGGCCGACGACTGAACGACGAATGACGGTTCCTTTAAATGACGTCACCCAAGATGGCGTCCCTCGAATTCCGATTGGCTGATAGGATTCTATCAGCCAATCGGAATTAAGGTAGGAATATTCTGATTGGCTGATGGAATCAGCCAATCAGAATAAAGTTCAATCCGATTGGCTGATCCAATCAGCCAATCAGATAGAGCTCGCATTCTATTGGCTGATCGGGTTAGGGTTAGACTTAGCTTTAGGGGTTAATACATTTATTAGAATAGCGGCGAGATTCGTTCGGCAGATTAGGGGTTAATAATTGAAGTTAGGTGTCGGCGATGTTAGGGAGTATAACGTAGGTGTCGGTCGGCAGATTAGGGGTTAAAAAAATTTAATCGAGTGTCGGCGATGTGGGGGGACCTCGGTTTAGGGGTACATAGGTAGTTTATGGGTGTTAGTGTACTTTAGGGTACAGTAGTTAAGAGCTTTATGAACCGGCGTTAGCCCAGAAAGCTCTTAACTCCTGCTTTTTTCCTGCGGCTGGAGTTTTGTCGTTAGAGCTCTAACGCTCACTTCAGAAACGACTCTAAATACCGGAGTTAGAAAGATCCCATTGAAAAGATAGGATACGCAAATGGCGTAGGGGGATCTGCGGTATGGAAAAATCGCGGCTGAAAAGTGAGCGTTAGACCCTATTTTGAGTGACTCCAAATACCGGCGGTAGCCTAAAACCAGCGTTAGGAGCCTCTAACGCTGGTTTTGACGGCTACCGCCAAACTCTAAATCTAGGCCTAGGTGTTAAAGGTTTAATTATGAGCTGATCACCTACAGTAAGAAAAGGTTCTCATATCTCCTAAATTGTGCCGCCTGCGCTCTCGTTAATGGCATCACCGGAGGTGATATGGCAGAAACAACAGGAATAGCAGTGTGTGTGTTTTCAGGAAAAGATGATGGTGAATAAGTAGAAGAAACACTTGAATCAGAAGGCAAGGGAGGGTTCAAATTTGTTGTGAAAGAGTTATAGGGTGACGTTAATGGTGAAATGGTTAATGGTGAAACAGGATTATCAGAGTATCAGGTGAAGATGCAGAAACTTGTGAGGTGTGTAAATTATTCTGCCCTGACTGTAGGGTAGCCACTGCAATAGTCTATAACTCGTCATCTGAAGGGGTCACTAAACTAGGATATAGTTTATTATATGATGGTAACGGAGGCTTTGCAGTTGCACTGGGACTCACATATACTATTTGTCTACAATTTTTCTTTTTCTTTTCATTATCTTTATTTTTTGACTGATATTTTCCCATTCCCAACTCGTGACTAATCAACCCTTATTTTATTATACAGATAACAACAGCCTTGTGCAAAAAATACCAAAATACCACTTACCAAATATCAAACCACAACTCTTAAAATATTAACAATGGTTAGTAATCTATCCCTTTTGCAAAAAAAAAAAAACATACTCATTCAATTTAGCTGCTTAGAAACCATAAAAACTCCCACAATACTGAAATTAAATATAGTGCAAAAAGCTTAATTTGTGCAAAAGGGTACATTTTTTATAATAGTTACTTTATCTTCCGTTCAGTAGCCACCATACTATAGATAAATAATCTGTGCGTCTTAAAACATCACGGAAGATTTCATAACTTGAACATTCAATTAACTATGTACAGATAGGGACTTCATATACATTTATATATATGTAATTGTGTGCATCTGGGATCAGCATTTTCTTTGTGCCACCTTATATTTGTATCTAGTTCTATAAACCCATGGGAAAAGTTTATTAAAGGTGAGCAAGATTGCACCATTGACTAGGACAGATAATAAATTATTTTAAAACATTAATTCTGGGCTAAAAGGATATTGGCCATCAATTGCCCACCCACTTCCACAAATGCCGTACTTTCTAGTCCTCACCAGCATTACATTTATGTGTGAACAATATATAAACACATAAGAAAAAGAAGGGAACAGGCGCAACCGCGACTCAAAGCATTTGTTTTATTAGACACACATACCGTATATGACATACAATATTGCACTTACAAGATGGCAATAGATAATTCGCCTTTAAAAATTCCAACCCTCCTGACCGACAGTATATAGTCTCCTATGTTGCTCCTCGTTAGATGGATATTCCAATTATCAGGAACTGGTCACTGGGACCGCACTGCCTGCGTTTGTCTTGCAACACTGGTTGGGTCTTTTAGTTTCTGATTCTCAGGTAATCTTTAGTATTATCCATCTAACAAGGAGCAACACTAACAGACTGCAGAGACTATATACTGTCGGTCAGGAGGGTTGGAAATTTTAAAGGCGAATTATCTATTGCCATCTTGTAAGTGCAATATTGTATGTCATATATGTGTGTCTAATAAAACAGATGCTTTGAGTCGCGGTTGTGCCTGTTCCCTTCTTTTTCTTATAGTTGCTCAAAACGGAGACTGGAGTCCTATTACAAGTTTCTGGGAAGGCAGCACCAAACGAAGCACAAAGGATACAATATCTTACGCAGACTGTATGTTTTACAGATACTTTAAAGACGATTTTATCAACCACCATTTACGGTACCACTTTTTAATCCTTGATATATTTGGACATCGTTTTTTGAACATTCAACGCTCCCATTTTTAGGTTTATGTTTCTATTTTTGTTTGATTTTAAATACAGGGAGTGCAGAATTATTAGGCAAATGAGTATTTTGACCACATCATCCTCTTTATGCATGTTGTCTTACTCCAAGCTGTATAGGCTTGAAAGCCTACTACCAATTCAGCATATTAGGTGATGTGCATCTCTGTAATGAGAAGGGGTGTGGTCTAATGACATCAACACCCTATATCAGGGGTGCATAATTATTAGGCAACTTCCTTTCCTTTGGCAAAATGGGTCAAAAGAAGGACTTGACAGGCTCAGAAAAGTCAAAAATAGTGAGATATCTTGCAGAGGGATGCAGCACTCTTAAAATTGCAAAGCTTCTGAAGCGTTATCATCGAACAATCAAGCGTTTCATTCAAAATAGTCAACAGGGTCGCAAGAAGAGTGTGGAAAAACCAAGGCGCAAAATAACTGCCCATGAACTGAGAAAAGTCAAGCGTGCAGCTGCCAAGATGCCACTTGCCACCAGTTTGGCCATATTTCAGAGCTGCAACATCACTGGAGTGCCCAAAAGCACAAGGTGTTCAATACTCAGAGACATGGCCAAGGTAAGAAAGGCTGAAAGACGACCACCACTGAACAAGACACACAAGCTGAAACGTCAAGACTGGGCCAAGAAATATCTCAAGACTGATTTTTCTAAGGTTTTATGGACTGATGAAATGAGAGTGAGTCTTGATGGGCCAGATGGATGGGCCCGTGGCTGGATTGGTAAAGGGCAGAGAGCTCCATTCCAACTCAGACGCCAGCAAGGTGGAGGTGGAGTACTGGTTTGGGCTGGTATCATCAAAGATGAGCTTGTGGGGCCTTTTCGGGTTGAGGATGGAGTCAAGCTCAACTCCCAGTCCTACTGCCAGTTTCTGGAAGACACCTTCTTCAAGCAGTGGTACAGGAAGAAGTCTGCATCCTTCAAGAAAAAGATGACTTTCATGCAGGACAATGCTCCGTCACACGCGTCCAAGTACTCCACAGCGTGGCTGGCAAGAAAGGGTATAAAAGAAGAAACTCTAATGACATGGCCTCCTTGTTCACCTGATCTGAACCCCATTGAGAACCTGTGGTCCATCATCAAATGTGAGATTTACAAGGAGGGAAAACAGTACACCTCTCTGAACAGTGTCTGGGAGGCTGTGGTTGCTGCTGCACGCAATGTTGATGGTGAACAGATCAAAACACTGACAGAATCCATGGATGGCAGGTTTTTGAGTGTCCTTGCAATGAAAGGTGGCTATATTGGTCACTGATTTGTTTTTGTTTTGTTTTTGAATGTCAGAAATGTATATTTGTGAATGTTGAGATGTTATATTGGTTTCACTGGTAAAAATAAATAATTGAAATGGGTATATATTTGTTTTTTGTTAAGTTGCCTAATAATTATGCACAGTAATAGTCACCTGCACACACAGATATCCCCCTAAAATAGCTATAACTAAAAACAAACTAAAAACTACTTCCAAAACTATTCAGCTTTGATATTAATGAGTTTTTTGGGTTCATTGAGAACATGGTTGTTGTTCAATAATAAAATTAATCCTCAAAAATACAACTTGCCTAATAATTCTGCACTCCCTGTATTTATTGTGATGAACTTTTAAAGCATAAGTCTTATTATCATTATTATTATTACCACTAGCCAAATATATTAGTGCAAAAGAAATTATAGATAATCAGTACGATCATTTTAGAGAGTATATATATTGTTAACAATATTACTTTTGTTATCTCTATTTTGTAGCTCAATCAGCCAATTAGAAGCGCTACTTTATTTTAAGTGTGTTGCAATATATAAACATGTATGATTTTATCAACAAGAACGATGGCTTGGAGTGGCCTATAATATGGTGTTAAAACGTCCCTTAAGGGTTTCTTTATCGTGAAGTTAATGCTCCTATCAGTTGCAGGCTGTTCATTTGTTTAAACTGCAGCTTCCTAAACCCTCTCAGCCATTATCGTGTCCCATACAAAGTATAGGAAGCTGCTAATCTTTAAATAATACCCGGTTTCCAATGCCTGCGCAAACCGTAAATACACTGTTGGAGGCTGCCATTACAGTAACAAAAATAACACTCAGCTCAACTAGGTGTAAAACAGGAAAAAAGGTGCTCTTTGAGACCTTTTTCCCATTGAAATCTAATCCGAAACGTCAAAACCCCTCTATCTGCCATCTTCCCCACATCGCAATTTATAATAAATGCATTAACCTCTAAACCGCCATGCCTAACAACGCAAACTATCTACTTAAACTATTAACCCCTAATCCATCTTTAAGCCACATCACAATTAACCTAATAAATATATTAACCCCAAAACCGTCATTAACCCACATCGCAATTAAACTAATAAATATTTTAACCCCTAAACTGCCAATAACCCACATTGCAATTAACCTAATAAATCTATTAACTTCTAAACCGTCATTAACCCACATCGCAATTAACCTAATAAATCGATTAACCCCTAAACTGTCAATAACCCACATTGCAATTAACCTAATAAATCTATTAACCGCCAAACCCCACAACGCAAATTACAAATCACTAAGCCCCCTAACCTAACACCCCCTAAATAACCCCATTACATAAATTAAACTAATTTTAAATTACAATTCAATTAAAAAAACATTACTTTAAAAATAGGAAAAAAATAAATTTAAATTAAGCTAAGATTTTTTTAAAGGTAAAAAAACTGTTTAACCTACAAAGGGCCCTTTTAAGGGCTGTTGGTAGTATAGTATTAGATAAGGGGGTGTTTTTATTTTGGGGGGGCTTTCTTATTTTCATAGGGATTAGTTTTAATTTTTTTATTTTTGATAATTTTGTTTATTATTTCGTGTAATGTTAGACTTTTTTATGTAATTTTAAACTTATTTTTTTTATTTTTAAAGTAATTTTATGTTTTTTATTTTAATTGTAATTTAGGATTATTTTAATTTTTGTAATGGGGTTAATTTAGGGGGTGTTAGGTTAGGGGGCTTAGTGATTAGTTATTTGCGTTGTGGGGTTTGGTGGTTTAGGGGTTAATAGATTTATTAGGTTAATTGCGATGTGGGTTTTTGGCGGTTTAGGTGTTAATAGTTTAAATAGATAGTTTGCGTTGTGGGGGGATGGAGGTTTAGGGGTTATAAAAATGTAATAGATAGTTTGTGCTGTGGGGCATTGCGGATTAGGGGTTAATAGTGTAAATAGATTGTTTGCATTGTGGGGGATGGCGGTTTAGGGGTTAATACATTAGTTATTGCGGTAGGGGGTTGCGGTTGAGAGGTAGATATTGTGCATGCATTAGGTTTTGATTTTATTCTAACATTGAGCGATGGGTAAAATATACAGCGCCACACTTGTATGTGGCGCAGTATATGCGATCGAGTGTAGTGTAAGGTCGGGTTACCCTAGTAACCTATTAATGTTTTAGAAACCCGGCATAACACAACGCTAACTTACACCTACACGAAAAGAGCGACCGCTTGCAAAGCAGAAATCTTTTCAATGGAAACCTGGTACTAAAATGGAGCCGTAAATTACTTTTAGCTGTCGGACGATTCGGTAGCTTACGGCTCCATTTTTAACGGCTCAATGGAAACAAGCCCATAGAGTTGCCAGATAAAAATCATCCTGGACTCATTCGACTGGGGTGACTGAAAAGCCCTGCTCTCAAGCATCAGGTTGTGCAAGAGGGGGGGCGGGCAGCATTGCACACAGGTTTGATTGTGCAATGCTAAATATAGGGAACAAATACTACCCACAATTTGCGAAGAAATGCGGACATGGTTCACAACATATAAATTGTGTCTGTCTGCAATTTGATAAATATACCCCTTAATACATTTAGCCTGTGCAAAACGTCTCAGAGCTACAGTAGACTTGCATTATTAACAAATGTCTAATAAAAATACAATTAATAACATTTACTCTGAATTTTAAATAAACTGATTTTTTTTTTCTGGCAAATTTATTTTGTGTTCCATTTTCCAGCCCCCCTGTATTATGTGAAAGACATCAGCCAATGACAGACTAGTTTACGTATACCCTGAGAGCTTGTGCACAGTGCAAAAGTAGCTGGTGCCCGTGCCTCAGAAAGTATGTATATAAAATGATGTTGATAATTGAAGTAAATTTGCATGGTCTTTCAGAATCATGAAAGTTTATTTTAGTGTTCCTTTAAGTTGATATTAGGCTTTAGTGCAACCCTGGCTAATATGCTTCAAGATGACACATCACAGCTTGTGCTCTGTTAACAATGGAATGGTCAATAGGCGTATTCAATGTTTTTTTTTAAAAAAATTCAATGAAATCTAATATAGATGTTCTTATTTATATGGTGGCAAATTCATTTTGTACATTTACTTTAGCTTTGTCTTATGAAGTGGAGTATTCAAGAAGAAGCTTAAGAACAAACTCAGTGATGAATGGCTTGGAGCGTATCATGTTATGAGATGTGCCAAATTATTTTTTAATTTAAAAATGACATTTACAGTATATTCAACTCTACCTTGCATAAAGATAATTCAACTCTGGCACTCACCATCTACACTAATATTTTACTTTTGCTTTGCCAGCGTATCTTTCTCTATATAAAGCTTTGTGAAAAATGTTCACACCTCAGAATCACCTCAGAATCAAAAAGAAATTTATTTCTGTGTTTTTTCAAATCAATTCAGTGGTTTCACTTATTAAGTACAATAAAATGGAATAAAGGACCACTCAAGTGCATAATAAAAATACAAGGCAATAACACCTACTCTGAATTTTAAATAAGCAGTATTTTCTGACAAATTAATTTTTTCTCCCATTTTCCAGACCCCTGTATCATGTGACAGACATCAGCCAATCACAGGCTAGTATTCGTATACCCTGTGAGCTTGTGCACATGCTCAGTAGGATCTTGAACCCCAGAAAGTGTGAATATAAAAAGACTGTGAAAAATTTGATAGTGGAAGTAAATTGAAAAGTGTCTTAAAACGGCTGTTCTCTCTGAATCATAAAAGTTTATTTTGTCTTGAGTCTGCCTTTAAAATAAACGCCCAAGCTTCAATGAACTTTTTTTAAGGAAATTTGCAGATGTTTTGGACTATTGCCCAGGGTTATAGAATAGGGTATTCTTGATGTTTAGTGATAAGGTTAATCAGTGGCAGTCAATGAGTTAACTGGTTGTTCAAGGTACTATATTTAAAGGGTATTCTACAAAATAAGTTGTCATTTCAAAGACCATCAAAAATGAGTACACTTCATATTTCCCATTTGTTTTTAGACTAAACTATTCTTGACTCTATATTACTATATTAATTGGGAAAGGAGACATGTTTCTAATCTTGAGACCATTGACAATTTGTGATAAGTATCAACATTATGAGGATGTACAAAGCTTCTAATGTAAGTGTTTATTTTACATATGTAACTCTTCTGAAAGACAAACTGACAATCAGTAATCTGGAAATATTATTTCATAGGTGTGTATTGATCCTCCCAATAGCAAATTATATGAGATATCTGTCTTGATTACCAGCAGAAATATACTTTGAAGGGCTTGATATGCAGCAAAAAAACAACTCATAAAACAACCATTACTCTTTGGAAAAGGTCAATCCAATACTTGCTATGTTTGCATTCTGACCAAGTGATAGCTATTCCATCAAGCAATGCTAGCCTCAGTGTGTTGTCAGTTTGGTAATAGCTTCATTCTCTCTACGTTTTCTCCTTTCCACTATTAGACGGATATCACAAATTAAGACTAGCTGGTGAGAACATTCCTCTGCTTTAATATTGCAGAGGGGAAATATTGTCAAAAACAATTAAGGAACTTGTTTGGAGAAAAAATATTTTAACAGCTCCTTTTTGTAATCCAAAGTGAGACAAACTCATAGAAACCTAAAAAATAAATGAGATCGAGAAACTCAAGACTATCAATATGCACATATTAATTGTATACACACACACACATATATACTGATGTACTGTAAATATTTAAAAATAGATAACTATGAAATGTATAGGAGTTTAAAGGTGACTTAGGAATCCATCAGCTTGAGAAGTTGTCAGCTCGCCTTTGCTGCATATGGACATCTCTGCTGGGGATTGAACATGCAGCCAGGATGTTGGAGCAGGCAAATGTTAAACCAACTTACCAATGTGGGAACGATTCCAATCATTCTGATCCTGTTTTTAACCCCCAATGCATGTTTTTGAAGTTCTGAGCGATTGCAATCCAAGAGATAATAGCAATTTCATACTGGGAAAAGTTTGGATATGAGTAGGTAGCTGTAAAATCACCCATATGATGAACGGACAGCATTAGCTTAAAGGGACACTAAACCCAAATTTTTTCTTTTGTGATTCAGACAGAGCATGCAATTTTAAGCAACTTTCTAATTTACTCCTATTTTCTTCATTCTCTTGGTATCTTTATTTGAAATGCAAGAATGTAAGTTTAGATGCCGGACTATTTTTGGTGAATAACCTGGGTTATTCTTGCTGATTTGTGGATAAATTCATCCACCAATAAAAAAAATGCTGTCCAGAGTTCTGAAACAAAAAAGAAGCTTAGATGCCTTCTTTTTCAAATAAAGATAGCAAGTGAACGAAGAAAAATTGAGAATAGGAGTAAATTAGAAAATTGCTTAAAATTGCATGCTCTATATTAATCAAGAAAGAAAAAAAATTGGGTTCAGTGTCCCTTTAAGCAGTCACAATTTCCCTAACCACAAGTTTTGAACTTTATTTTGACAATGAGGTGGACACATCAAATTCAAACAAACAACAGGTGTTGTTAAAGTGCATAAATGGTATTTTCATCATATGTGAGAACAACCCACAATGTTTGGGATTATCTTTTGCATGTGCAATACACTCTGAAATGGCCATAGACACCATTTTAGAGGTACATGTAAATATATGATCTAGATTCAATTAACTTCTATTCAGCACCATTGTATGGCCCCTCGGTAGTGGGCAGGACAGATATATACAGAGGTACAGTATATGTATTTAATAGACAGATACATAATATCACATACAGCTAAAAAGATCTGCAGAAAATACAAGAAAATGAAAATTATGACACCAACATCTAGAAATAGTATTTAGCAACTGAGATCTTAAAATGTTTGTTTTTATTGCATACTTGCAATTTCATGATTCTAAGTTTCAGTCACAGGTGACATGATTCTGCCTTTAGGATTATAATTTAATGAAGTAGTTTTTCTATAAACCTTGGTTTGTATTTCTGCTCCTTGGGTCCACTAAAAAACTGTTAATGTTTTCAGTTAAATATTTTGTTATTAAGATATTTCACAAAATGTTGCAAAATGTCATCAATGCCTTCCACATCATCAACAAATCTGCTATATTTAGAAATCTTTGTATGGATCATTACTCCTTTTGTCATTTCATACCTTTAACATTTTTAATATGTTTTTTTTTTTTTTTTTTAAACATTAATCTTTATTTGGTTTTAATAAAGAGAACAATTCGGTATGCCGGATACAGTGAACAATATCATCATATAAATTACAATAAATAATAATAATCAGTTCAAGGTACAAAGTGGTCTACAAATAGTCCAACGTTTCTATTGTCCACCATAGAACTGACGGGTAGATTGATTTTCTTCATCGACCTGTGTTGGTGGATACTGAGAGATTTTCACTGTATGCATAACTAAAGATCCAACTGAAATCAAATAAAATAATAAGTCCTGCTATGAAAAGAGATACTATTAATACCTTGTCATGTTCATGTCTCAAGAAGAGAAGAAGGAAATAAAAATAATACATAGAGAGAAAGTGAGAGACGAGAACAAAAAAAGGAATGGGTAAGGGAAGAAGAATTTTAGTAAGAAGAGAACATAAGGGGGTGGAATCGGGGATCAGGACGCCAGGGCCGGGCATTGACAAGCATTAGTGATAAGGTGTGCAGAGATTGGTATATTATATTGTGTTAGGTGGTAGAGCACCAACAAATGAGTCCCAATAAAACTTTATATTGTGGAACATAGGGAGTTTCCCTTTATTCTTCATGGGAATATTTAATGTTTCTATCATCTATGAAACCATCACTCTTCTGATATTCTGTTTTGTATTAAATGTCAATTTCTTGTACACGTTTGTATCATTGATTTGACTGTTTACCTCATCCTGATAATACCTTTTATTTAAGACAACTATGTTTCCTTTCTATCTGATGATGTTATGACTATATCAGGATACTTTTCCAAGTTGTACAAAGTAAACCATGTATCTGTATTTAAGTTTTGTGTTTCCTCACTCATTACTTTTCAGTATTTTGGGCAAATCTGTTAACTGCTTTTCTACTCTTTTTTTTTAATATTTCTATATGGATTTCCTTCTAGCATGTATGTGGGTAGCAATAAAATTATTATCTTTGGTTTAACTAATAATGTTGTCACTTCTTATGTCACCTTTACTGATCTAAATATAACTCTATAGCTATGTCGATGTCACATAAATCTTGACAATCAATTAGAATGAGTGGTTTAGTTTTGTGTTCCCTTCTCCTCACTTCTTCACTTTAATTACCCTAAAAAGTCCATGTTATTAAGTACAATTTTTTCTGATAAACCTATAAGTATCAATAATTGTTAGAAACAGGTCAAAGTTACTAGGGACATCCTAGATCTATTTCTAATATTTTAAATTC
Organism: Bombina bombina; assembly: GCF_027579735.1. Taxonomy (NCBI): domain Eukaryota; kingdom Metazoa; phylum Chordata; class Amphibia; order Anura; family Bombinatoridae; genus Bombina; species Bombina bombina. The sequence continues at coordinate 63,422,913 of NC_069500.1, read as the reverse complement.
AGTGATTGCCTAATAATTGTTTCCTTTTGTCCACTTTTAGCTTTACTAAAAAAATGTTAAAGTACAGAGTTTGAAGATGAGATAGTGCCTTATCATAATTGACATTTTCACTTGCAATTTAAATTTGATGCGCTTAACACTCCTATGATGTGACTGTCTAAATTGTGTATACATGTATTTTTCATAAACCATGCTACTACTATTCAGCTTATTCAACAGTAAGTTACACTCAAAATAGGGACAGTCAATACAAACTATATCTCACGTGCAAGTGTATCAACTATTTCTTTTTTTTTTTTACTTCTTTATTAAATTTTGAGACATATATTACACACAAAAAAACATTAAACAGCAAGCTACGTAATCTATAATACCAACATATTTAGTTAACATCAAAAAATACCTCCAATACCCTAATCCAAATGTTGTCTTGGCTTTGACCCAAATAACAGATAATGAATCTACACTTGCCCAGTTGACCTTTACACTACACATTCTCCATTTTAATAACAATCTCAACACACACAAAAAAGTGCTATGATCCCATGTCTTTTAAACAACTGTGAAACACTATTCTCAATTTAATTTATAGTTAGTAATAAATCAAGATAGTTCAAAATTCTCAACTAATTGCTTTTGTTCTTGCAAGTTTAAAATCTTCAATTTTTTTAAAAAAAGGTTTCCACATTGTGTTCTAAATGATACCATATGTAATTTATTGTTCGATAAGAAATTGTCTGTGTAGAGCTCATTTAAAAGCTTTAAATGAAGGTTGCTAATTTAGATTCCCATTGTATGAATATCAAATTTCAATATTTATAAACTTTTTAAATTTGACATCTTTTTTTATCCGAAAATAAACAAATTATATGGATCCGTAAAAGAGTGATCTCAATATCACACAATATTATGATCCAATAGTTTATAATTTTCCCAAATTTCTGAATTTTTGAATATTCCCACACACCATAAATTTGGACTAAACAAATACACTTCACACAGGCAGCTTTGTCAGAACTATTCTCCCATTTGGGAATCTTATCTAGTGTTACATATGGATTAATATTGCTTTATACTCCAGTGAAAACTGCCAGAGAATTTCCCTCAACTCTTTTCATGCTCCATAAAATAGTTTGTTTATAAATATTCCAATCCTCTATTTTAAAAGGTTGCTACTCAATAAACTTCATGCTTTACATTAATTATCAATGTTAAAGTTATTAATTGTAGTGCTATTGCATTGTTTTGTTATTTTGTATTTGTTGATTATGCAAATCTACGGTATTTATTTGTTCTTTAATTTATATTATCATAGATCCTTTATCTCTCTGCAGAGAGTGGGTACTTACCTTAAAGGGACAGTCAACATCAGAATTTTTGTTGTTTTAAAAGATAGATAATCCCTTAATTACCCATTCCCCAGTTTTGCATAACCAACACAGTTATAATTATACACATTTTACCTCTGTAATTATCTTGTATCTAAGCCTCAGCAGACTGCCCCCTTATTTCAGTTCTTTTGACAGACCCACTGTTTCATTGATGGAGATGCATTGATAAAATGTTAAATGGACACTGAATTCAAAATGGAATCCCTCATAAATTTATTATTTTTTTAAAATAAAACTATATTGCAATATATTAATTATTTATGTCCCTTGGTGTTGCTGTTACATACCTCTGAAAAGTGTGCTTGACCAATGCCAATCAGAGCTGTCTCCATGGTAAATTCACGTGCATGAGTTCAATGTTATCTATATCAAACACGTGAACTAATGCCCTCTAGTGGTGAAAAACTATCAAAATGCATTTAGATTAGAGGCGGCCTTCAAGGTCTAAGAAATTAGCATATGAACCTCCTAGGTTTAGCTTTCAACTAAGATTACCAAGAGAACAAAGCAAAATTGGTGATAAAAGTAAATTGGAAAATTGTTTAAAATGACATGCCCTATTTGAAACATGAAAGTTTTTTTTGGACTTGACTCTCCATTTAAAGAATATACACTCCATTCTCTATAGAGCATTGGTCAAGTACACTTTTCAGAGGTATGTAACAGCAACACCAAGGAACATAAATAATTAATATATTGCAATATAGTTTTATTTTAAAACATTAATAAATGTATGAGGGATTCCATTTTGAATTCAGTGTCCCTTTAACATTTTATCAATGCATCTCCATCAATGAAACAGTGGGTATTTTCCACTTTGTAAATTTTAAATTGTTCTTTTCTTTCTTAGCCATACACTTCTGCTTCAAGCTAAAATTCAGCTAATTTGATTTCTGTTTCTTTAGTTTGTCTGTCTGTGACAACCCTTTTATACATTTAATTCATTCTAAATTTCTCATAATCAGAGAGAAGATGTCCCCTAAGGATATATAAAAGCTTGTCAGAAAGACAGCGTAAATTTGCAAAGGTAATCAGTCTATCTATTCTTCTGACTGCCCATGAAACTATTAACTAATATCGCCATATAATCTTTTTAGTATTTATTTCCTTTTTTTTTCTTCTTGGGAGATACAAGACTTATAAACACCCCTACTGTCAAAACTTGTCATCCTCATTACCTTAAGGCAGACTTCATTTCAGTTATTCTAATTTTATAGATTCACAAATTTACAGCCGCTGGAAATTGAGTACAAAATCCATTATCATTTGTATATTTTAATTATGCAAATGAGGCAGCTCAGCTGCACTGACTAAGTCCTGCAGGGATGCCTAACTTCATTCTGGGTGATTACAATTTATCCAGTCGAGTCGCTTTAATTGTAACAAGCTAATTGCATTGTTTCTTTTTGGCTTTAACAAAACAAAAAAAAGACAGAGAGGTTTAATGACACCAATGGAATTACCCAGCTTCTCTTATGGAAGTCTGACACTTTCAATTTGAAGACAGTTAACCCTACAAAGCAGGCAGGTAGAGTACATGCCTGTAGGTAGATACTGTATGTCTAAACAAAAGTAGGGTTGTCAAAAATCCTTTAGTGTACAATGTAGCTGTAGATTTGTGATACTACAGTTACGTAGAATTATCTATTGCTGCAGGGAGACCAGCACAGTCATCTTAAGGCAAACAATAGTATTTTCTATTATTCTTTACTGTACAGTATGTAAATGCTGTTCTTGGCAATAGAAATATACTATGGAAAGAGTCCAATAAATCGTTCTAGTTCTCAAGTACACTTAGCAGGCAAGATACAAAGGATTTCCTTACCTGAGCACAGGTGAATTAAGCAGTCAGCCCTTGGAGGTAACTCATTAACCTTTTAAGGTCTGAGGTTTTTAAATGACAGAGGCGATTTTAGCATTTTTGCTCTCTATTGGTTTCACCATAATTATCCTGTCTCTTGTTCAGTTCACTCATACACATTATATACCATTTTGTTTTTAACAGAATACCAGGTTTGTGATACCCTATATGGGTACATAAAACAATAAATACAAACGTTATACTTCATAATTGAGCAAATGAAAAATAAAACAGTTTTTGCATTTTTCATTATGATCATTGCTACATAACCAGTGTAAATAAAATTATCTAAAATAAGATTATTTATTTTGTCCTGGTTTTAGGAATACCTCAAATGTCTAGGGTTCCAAGTAATTTATTGCAAATATAGGCCAAAGGTGACGCTGACAGCTGAAGTTTGTAGAATCTAAACACCAGGGTTGGAACTATTATTGGTGCAGCAGGTGCGGTGGCAACAGGGTCCAAGTGCTAGAGGGGCCCATAAAAACCAGTCTAAAGATAGGATTGTGCAGAATGTGTATACTCATAATGCAGGGGATTATTTTATAAGTGCAGGTTTCAGGTCTATCTATCTATCCTAAAAATTATTATACTGACCAGCAAGTATATTATTACTAGGGCCCACTACTAAGTTACCTTTGGGGGCCCAAAAAAATTGCACCAGGGCCTTCTGTTGAGTAGGTCCCCACTTCTGCTAGACACCTCAGGGTATTTACCTAGAAATAAGAATTTTACACTATTTATTTAACCATTGTATCCCTAAGGACAGAAAATAAAACAAAGGTATTAAAAAGAAAAAAAATGTATTAAAATAAAGTATACTATTAGTATCACAGGTGTCTTTCTCTGTCAGCAGATCAGAGTGCTGACATGGAAGAAAGAGGAGGTTAAGACAAGCCATTGTTTAGAAACTGTGGCTGATCACATCACCATGGGAGACTTGGCTATTGGGCATCACAGAACTGCTGCACTCCTGATGCATACAGTAGTATCCCTCTTAGTCTGATACCAGCATGCATTGCTTGGCCGTCACAGCATTTGTAAACATAGTAAATGTCATACTTGAATGTTACTCCACTGTTATTGGACAGCCAAAGTTTTATTTCTGGGTGCCAGACCATTTTCAGCAAGACACTCATTAATACAGCCCTGTAAATAATCCCCATTGACTTTTCCTTTAACATTAAGAGGTAACAGGTTAATTTGTTTGAAATTTAAAAATAAAATCAGAAAATGTCCCTCATTTTGTAAGTTGCAAACAGCTAATGTTCTCAGCCAGGGAACTTGTCCAACCACATTCAGAGAGGCTGCATCTAACACCTGCACTTATTAAAGCACAAATAAAAAAACAATTGTCTGCACAATAGCCGGGATTGTCAGTCATTTAAATATGTTGTCTCTGTGATAGCACAGAGCATAAGAAGAAGACAGATGCTTCACAAAACACAGCATGTAGATGAGCAAGGTGGCACCACAAGTGCTCAGAACTTGTTTTTGCAGCTTCACAAATGGGGTCAGTATTGAAAGTAAAATTACACTTTTATGGTTTAGATTGAGTATGTAATTTCAAGGCACTTTTTAATTTACTTCTATTACCACATTTACTTCCTTCTTTTGGTATCCTTTGTTGAAGAGAATACTTGTTGCAGCAATGCACTACTGGGAGCTAGATGGTGATTGGTGGCCACACACATTGTCTGTTATCATTGGCTCATCAGATGTCTTCAGCTCCCAGGAGTGCATTGCTACTCTAGAACTGACTTTAACTATGTGCTTAAGTAATTTACTTGAGTTAAACGCATAGGGGTCGATCACAATCCTTGAGAATTCTTTTCTTATGATATTTTTTACAAAACTCTTCATTAATGTCTATGGGGATTTTTGTAGATCATTTTTGACAAGGCTTTTTAAAGGATTGTGAGTGAATATTTCCTTTTGCAATCGTATGTCCCACTAATGTTAAAGTAATTTTAGGTTCCCAAGATACTTATGCAGAAAATTTAGAATAAGAATATATATATACATATATATATATATATATATATATATATATATATACAGTAAATATATATATATATATATATATATATATATATATATATATATATATATATATATATATGATAGATAATTACCCATATCTAGGCACTTAAATGGATACTAAAACCCAGGGGCCGATTTATCAAGGACTGAATGGCCCCTGATGCCCCTGTCTTAAGACCGCTGCTCCTTAACTGGTCCGCTGCCTCTGAGGCTGCGGACATCAATCCGCCCCATCCTATACGATTGGGTTGATTGATACCCCTGCTGGCAGCCAATTGGCCGCAAATCTGCAGGGGGCGGCATTGCACAAGCAGTTCACCAGAACTGCTTGTGCAATGTTAAATTCGGCGATGTTTTTCGGACATGATGCGCTATAGCGTCATGTCGGACAGAAACTGATAAATCGGCTCCATTGCCTGCAATTTTAATTTAACCACCAATCAGCAAGCGCTACCCAGGTGATGAACCAAAAATGGGCCGGATCCTACGCTTAGATTCCTGCTTTTTCAAATGAAGATAGCAAGAGAACAAAAAAAATTTGATAATAGGAGTAAATTAGAAAGTTGCTTAAAATTGCAAGCTCTATCTGAATCATGGAAGAAAAAATATGGGTTTAGTGTCCCTTTACGTGTGTTACTTTAGGTGGGCGGCTTAAGTATTATTTGACTGGGTTTAGCAACCAGCTTCTGAATCATGTAATAAATAGGAAAATATTTGAAATGAAAGGACATGAAACAGAATAATTTGTTTTATGATTGAGAAAGAGAATGCAGATTTAAATAACTTTCCAGTTTATATTATTTAATTTGTAATTTGGGACCCTTTGTTGAAGAAACAGCAATGCACATGGGTTAGTCAATAAAATGAGGCATATATGTGCATCCACCAATCAGCAGCTCCTGAGCCTATCTAGGAACGCTTTTCAACAATAATACCAAGAGAATAAAACAAATTAGATAAAATAACTAAATTGCAATGTTTTGTTTTTTTTAAATTACAAAATTTCATTTTCTCTCTTAATCAGGAAAGAAACATTGTAGGTTTCATGTCCCTTTAATGTTTGTTCAATGACAAGGCACATGGTGTACCACATATAGGAACTTTACAATAGCAACTTAAATGTGCGCAAAAAAATGCTAAAGCTTGTAGGCAAAAGAGGGTAGGTTGATGGATAGATATAGAGATCCAATAAATGTATTATCTATTATATATTAACTCCAAAATATAAAAAGTAATATATAAAAAAGTAATATATAAAAAGTAATATAAAAAAGGGGATATATAAAAAGTAATATATATATATATAGGAACAAACGTTTGCACTCACAGGTCTTTTTCAAAATTTTAATGTGGAACGTTTTCGGGGTTTAGTACCCCTTCATCAGCATACAATTGTGCACACAAACAGCCCTTTTATAGTGTTATACAAAAAGTGAAAAAAACACAAACCTCTCATCTCCCAAATTTTTGCGCCAAAAACAATATCGTCAGTGGAACGCATAATATGTTCCACCCTCAAAGCCGAAACCGGAAGTTCTAAGACATCACTTCCGGTTTTCGCCGAAATTAAACAAAATCAATAATAGCCAACGTGTATAACAAAACATCGCTATATATACACATTACATAACGAGTGCGAACATAGGCCTAGATTTAGAGTTCGGCGGTAGCCGTCAAAACCAGCGTTAGAGGCTCCTAACGCTGGTTTTGGCCGCCCGCTGGTATTTGGAGTCAGTGATTAAAGGGTCTAACGCTCACTTTTCAGCCGCGACTTTTCCATACCGCAGATCCCCCTGCGCCATTTGCGTAGCCTATCTTTTCAATGGGATCTTCCTAACGCCGGTATTTAGAGTCGTTTCTGCAGTGAGCGTTAGAGCTCTAACGACAAGATTCCAGCCGCCTGAAAATAGCAGGAGTTAAGAGCTTTCTGGCTAACGCCGGTTTATAAAGCTCTTAACTACTGTACCCTAAAGTACACTAACACCCATAAACTACCTATGTACCCCTAAACCGAGGTCCCCCCACATCGCCGCCACTCGATTAAAATTTTTAACCCCTAATCTGCCGACCGCCACCTACGTTATACTTATGTACCCCTAATCTGCTGCCCCTAACACCGCCGACCCCTGTATTATATCTATTAACCCCTAACTTGCCCCCCACAACGTCGCCGCAAGCTACTTAAAATAATTAACCCCTAATCTTCCGACCGCAAATCGCCGCCACCTACGTTATCCCTATGTACCCCTAATCTGCTACCCCTAACATCGCCGACCCCTATGTTATATTTATTAACCCCTAATCTGCCCCCCTCAACGTCGCCGACACCTACCTACACTTATTAACCCCTAATCTGCCGAGCGGACCTGAGCGCTACTATAATAAAGTTATTAACCCCTAATCCGCCTCACTAACCCTATCATAAATAGTATTAACCCCTAATCTGCCCTCCCTAACATCGCCGACACCTACCTTCAATTATTAACCCCTAATCTGCCGACCGGAGCTCACCGCTATTCTAATAAATGTATTAACCCCTAAAGCTAAGTCTAACCCTAACACTAACACCCCCCTAAGTTAAATATAATTTTTATCTAACGAAATAAATTAACTCTTATTAAATAAATAATTCCTATTTAAAGCTAAATACTTACCTGTAAAATACATCCTAATATAGCTACAATATAAATTATAATTATATTATAGCTATTTTAGGATTAATATTTATTTTACAGGCAACTTTGTAATTATTTTAACCAGGTACAATAGCTATTAAATAGTTAAGAACTATTTAATAGTTACCTAGTTAAAATAATAACAAATTTACCTGTAAAATAAATCCTATCCTAAGATATAATTAAACCTAACACTACCCTATCAATAAAATAATTAAATAAACTACCTACAATTACCTACAATTAACCTAACACTACACTATCAATAAATTAATTAAACACAATTGCTACAAATAAATACAATTAAATAAACTATCTAAAGTACAAAAAATAAAAAAGAACTAAGTTACAGAAAATAATAAAATATTTACAAACATAAGAAAAATATTACAACAATTTTAAACTAATTACACCTACTCTAAGCCCCCTAATAAAATAACAAAGCCCCCCAAAATAAAAAATTCCCTACCCTATTCTAAAATACAAATATTACAAGCTCTTTTACCTTACCAGCCCTGAACAGGGCCCTTTGCGGGGCATGCCCCAAGAATTTCAGCTCTTTTGCCTGTAAAAAAAAACATACAATACCCCCCCCCCAACATTACAACCCACCACCCACATACCCCTAATCTAACCCAAACCCCCCTTAAATAAACCTAACACTAATCCCCTGAAGATCTTCCTACCTTGTCTTCACCATACCAGGTTCACCGATCCGTCCTGGCTCCAAGATCTTCATCCAACCCAAGCGGGGGTTGGCGATCCATAATCCGGTGCTCCAAAGTCTTCCTCCTATCCGGCAAGAAGAGGACATCCGGACCGGCAAACATCTTCTCCAAGCGGCATCTTCTATCTTCTTCCATCCGATGACGACCGGCTCCATCTTGAAGACCTCCAGCGCGGATCCATCCTCTTCTTCCGACGACTAGACGACGAATGACGGTTCCTTTAAGGGACGTCATCCAAGATGGCGTCCCTCGAATTCCGATTGGCTGATAGGATTCTATCAGCCAATCGGAATTAAGGTAGGAATTTTCTGATTGGCTGATGGAATCAGCCAATCAGAATATAGTTCAATCCGATTGGCTGATCCAATCAGCCAATCAGATTGAGCTCGCATTCTATTGGCTGATCGGAACAGCCAATAGAATGCGAGCTCAATCTGATTGGCTGATTGGATCAGCCAATCGGATTGAACTATATTCTGATTGGCTGATTCCATCAGCCAATCAGAAAATTCCTACCTTAATTCCGATTGGCTGATAGAATCCTATCAGCCAATCGGAATTCGAGGGACGCCATCTTGGATGACGTCCCTTAAAGGAACCGTCATTCGTCGTCTAGTCGTCGGAAGAAGAGGATGGATCCGCGCTGGAGGTCTTCAAGATGGAGCCGGTCGTCATCGGATGGAAGAAGATAGAAGATGCCGCTTGGAGAAGATGTTTGCCGGTCCGGATGTCCTCTTCTTGCCGGATAGGAGGAAGACTTTGGACCCTCTTCTGGACTTCTTCAGTGGATGTCTAGCCCCCGCTTGGGTTGGATGAAGATCTTGGAGCTAGGACGGATCGGTGAACCTGGCATGGTGAAGACAAGGTAGGAAGATCATCAGGGGGGTAGTGTTAGGTTTATTTAAGGGGGGTTTGGGTTAGATTAGGGGTATGTGGGTGGTGGGTTGTAATGTTGGGGGGGGGGGTATTGTATGTTTTTTTTTACAGGCAAAAGAGCTGAAATTCTTGGGGCATGCCCCGCAAAGGGCCCTGTTCAGGGCTGGTAAGGTAAAAGAGCTTGTAATATTTGTATTTTAGAATAGGGTAGGGAATTTTTTATTTTGGGGGGCTTTGTTATTTTATTAGGGGGCTTAGAGTAGGTGTAATTAGTTTAAAATTGTTGTAATATTTTTCTTATGTTTGTAAATATTTTATTATTTTCTGTAACTTAGTTCTTTTTTATTTTTTGTACTTTAGATAGTTTATTTAATTGTATTTATTTGTAGCAATTGTGTTTAATTAATTTATTGATAGTGTAGTGTTAGGTTAATTGTAGGTAATTGTAGGTAGTTTATTTAATTATTTTATTGATAGGGTAGTGTTAGGTTTAATTATATCTTAGGTTAGGATTTATTTTACAGGTAAATTTGTTATTATTTTAACTAGGTAACTATTAAATAGTTCTTAACTATTTAATAGCTATTGTACCTGGTTAAAATAATTACAAAGTTGCCTGTAAAATAAATATTAATCCTAAAATAGCTATAATATAATTATAATTTATATTGTAGCTATATTAGGATTTATTTTACAGGTAAGTATTTAGCTTTAAATAGGAATCATTTATTTAATAAGAGTTAATTTATTTCGTTAGATAAAAATTATATTTAACTTAGGGGGGTGTTAGTGTTAGGGTTAGACTTAGCTTTAGGGGTTAATACATTTATTAGAATAGCGGTGAGCTCCGGTCGGCAGATTAGGGGTTAATAATTGAAGGTAGGTGTCGGCGATGTTAGGGAGGGCAGATTAGGGGTTAATACTATTTATGATAGGGTTAGTGAGGCGGATTAGGGGTTAATAACTTTATTATAGTAGCGCTCAGGTCCGCTCGGCAGATTAGGGGTTAATAAGTGTAGGCAGGTGTCGGCGACGTTGTGGGGGGCAGATTAGGGGTTAATAAATATAACATAGGGGTCGGCGATGTTAGGGCAGCAGATTAGGGGTACATAGGGATAACGTAGGTGGCGGCGGTTTACGGAGCGGCAGATTAGGGGTTAAAAGTGTAATGCAGGGGTCAGCGATAGCGGGGGCGGCAGATTAGGGGTTAATAAGTGTAAGGGTAGCGGTGTTTAGACTTGGGGTACATGTTAGAGTGTTATGTGCAGACGTAGGAAGTGTTTCCCCATAGGAAACAATGGGGCTGCGTTAAGAGCTGAACGCTGCTTTTTTGCAGGTGTTAGGTTTTTTTTCAGCTCAAACTGCCCCATTGTTTCCTATGGGGGAATCGTGCACGAGCACGTTTTTGATGCCGGCCGCGTCCGTAAGCAACTCTGGTATCGAGAGTTGCATTTGCGGTAAATATGCTCTACGCTCCTTTTTTGGAGCCTAACGCAGCATTTGTTTGAACTCTCGATACCAGAGTTAAATTTATGGTGCGGCCAGAAAAAAACCCGCGGAGCGTTAACAGCCCATCTACCGCCGAACTCCAAATCTAGGCCATAGTGTGAAGCAAACAAATATGATGCCCAAAATTATTAAATATAAGGCATCAGTGTAAAGTGACAAAACTCATGCTTATATGTGTTTGTATTGTCATGGCAACCGCTGCCATGGATACAGTGGTTATTGTAAACTTTAGTTAGTGAACTAGACATAACACACTGTTGTGACCTGATTCACATCAAAAGTGCTTCCTGAGAATACGTGAAGCCATTCAAAATTGTGATGTCAAAATGAATTTAAAAGTGGGATAAGAAATAGTTTGTTATCCCTAGTAAGGAAATAGCAATAATTAAAAACATAATGGGGTTACAACTTGGTGCCATTATTGACAATCCAAAGGATGTTAAGGGGTAAAAATACACATAATTGCAGGGACTGGGTAACCAGAATTATAATTAAATAGCCAAACTTAAAACTGAGGGCCAATCATTCTGGAAGTATGTATGAACCATATTATAAATGGTTAATTGCAGTGATGGTCATAATCTGTGACCTAACAGTTAAACCATCATCAAGGTTATACCATACATATTGATATATACATATCAAGGGTCAGGGTGAGAATACTGCTTATAAACTTAGCAAGCTATGAACATATGTACTACTGGGTAAACAGGAATATATACAAGTAGATAATACACAAAAGTCCCAAGAAGTACTAGGTGTTTCAACCCCCATAGCCTAGAATTGCTACAGTGTTTAGTGCAGGTAAGAGTAACTGACACAGGTAGGCCAGGCTTCCACGTTGTGCAATGGAACCAAAATCGGTCCCAATCCACAGTGCTGTGAGAACTATGTGGGCCACCCCCAATGAAGGAGAAGGCACAGCACAGTGCAATCACAGAGCCACAATGCCCCCCTTACAGTACCCCAAGTATGTGGCACATTAGAACAAGATCACAGGAGATTCTTGAAGTCTGGCATAGTGTTCAAACCACCAGGTTGAATGGTCCCCAGGCGAAACATGCACTGGGCCTCACATTTGAGAAGCTGTTTATTACGATCTCCACCTCGTTCCAATGGGGGTACGTGATCAATCAAGATATAGCGGATTGAGGAAACTGAGTGTCCCTTGTTGGCGCAATGACGCGCCACAGGCTGCTCCGAAACCCCTTCTTTGAGGGCAATCCTTATAGCGTGTCGATGGTTAGCCATCCTCTCACGTAGCGTGCCAGATGTCTTGCCTACATAGAACTTTGAGCAAGGACAAAAAAGGAGATACACTACGTGCGTAGTGGTGCACGTTATCGAGTGTCTGATTGTGAAAGACCGGTTCGTATGTGGATGGTGAAAAACCTAGTACTTCTTGGGACTTTTGTGTATTATATACTTGTATATATTCCTGTTTACCCAGTAGTACATACGTTCATAGCTTGCTAAGTTTATATGCAGTATTCTCACCCTGACCCTTGATATGTATATATCAATATGTATGGTATAACCTTGATGATGGTTTAACTGTTAGGTCACAGATTATGACCATCACTGCAATTAACCATTTATAATATGGTTCATACATACTTCCAGAATGATTGGCCTCAGTTTTAAGTTTGGCTATTTAATTATAATTCTGGTTACCCAATCCCTGCAATTATGTGTATTTTTACCCCTTAACATCCTTTGGATTGTCAATAATGGCACCAAGTTGTAACCCCATTATGTTTTTAATTATTGCTATTTCCTTACTAGGGATAACGAACTATTTCTTATCCCACTTTTAAATTCATTTTGACATCACAATTTTGAATGGCTTCACGTATTCTCAGGAAGCACTTTTGATGTTAATCAGGTCACAACAGTGTGTTATGTCTAGTTCACTAACTAAAGTTTACAATAACCACTGTATCCATGGCAGCGGTTGCCATGACAATACAAACACATATAAGCATGAGTTTTGTCCCTTTACACTGATGCCTTATATTTAATTATTTTGGGCATCATATTTGTTTGCCTCACACTATGTTTGCACTCGTTATGTAATGTGTATATATAGCGATGTTTTGTTATACACGTTGGCTATTATTGATTTTGTTTAATTTCGGCGAAAACCGGAAGTGATGTCTTAGAACTTCCGGTTTCGGCTTTGATGGTGGAACACATTATGCGTTCCACTGACGATATTGTTTTTGGCGCAAAAGTTTGGGAGATGAGAGGTTTGTGTTTTTTTCACTTTTTGTATAACACTATAAAAGGGCTGTTTGTGTGCACAATTGTATGCTGATGAAGGGGTACTAAACCCCGAAAACGTTCCACATTAAAATTTTGAAAAAGACCTGTGAGTGCAAACGTTTGTTCCTGTATATTGCCTAATTTTTGCACCCAGGCTGCTGACGTTTGGTGGGTTAAACTGGATTGTGTTAAGTATATATATATATATATATATATATATATATATATATATATATAAGTCTCCAAAGATATATACAGTAGTATATATATACAGGTGTACAGGTGGCCCTTGTTTTACAACGATTCAATTTACACCATTTCAGAATAACAACCTTTTTTTCCAGTTATGTGACTGTGACTGCTATTGAAAAGCATTGAGAAGCAGTGTATTTATTAAAATAGACAGTAGGTGGAGCTGTCCGCTTGTGTTGCAGCAAAGCCAAGCAAGCTGAAATTAATCAGTTTAACCAGACCTGAGCTATCGAGCAGATTTCAAAGGAACAAGATCTTCCTGTCTATAAATCAGTCCAGATTGGAATGCATAGAAGGAAATGTTTGCAGAAAAATGCAAGTGAAGTCTGTGTTGTGTGATTATTTTATTAGGTTTATAATGCTGTTTAGCAAATGTTTTTGTTCATTTAACTTAGTTTAATTATATATTCTGTGTTGTGTGATTATTTTATTAGGTTTATAATGCTGTTTACCATTTAAAGTCTTCATTTCAAAGCTTTAAAAATAATGTATTAGGTGTTACTTATGACAATTTTGAGAGGGGCCTGGAACCTATCTCCCTCACTTCCCATTGACTTACATTGTAAACTGGGTTTCAATTTACAACGGTTTTGATTTACAACCATTCCTTCTGGAACCTAACCCTGACGTAAACTGAGGGCTACCTGTATGTGTATATATATATATATATATATATGTCTCCAAAGATATATTTCACACACACAACATGTCCAAATTCATAAAATTATTATTTTATTTATTGCAAACTCCCAATAAAAGCGATATGGGGTTCAAAAAAATATTTGATTTAATTCAACAGAAGTTCATAAACAGTAAAACGTGAATGCAGCACATATATTTAAAAACATTAAAAATATACACAAAGATACTTAAAAAAGATACTTAAAAGAAAAGAAATGTCATATCTGCATGCTAAACCTCAAAAATAGCAACTGTATTTCAAAAATAAAGACACATCCGCTCCTTATAGGAGAAACAGTTCCGTAGGGAAAATCGTTCTCACAACAGGTAATCGCCCAAAGAGATGACAAAAAAGGACTCTCCAATTTATTTTCCACAGGATGGATAGATAATGGAAACTCTGGATCCCTTTCAGGAGGTGAGCGGATCGTAGGAAATGCAAGCCGTCTAAGTGAAGAGACAAAATCGGCTGCTTAGGTAGATATCAAAAGGCTGTTTACAACATCGCACATCTGTACTTACACATTAGTAGCCGGGAATCAGCGTAGTCTCCAGCTTCCCGTCTTTCCAAGGATCTTTGCGTAACACTTCTGTGGCTATCACCACATGCTACTCCCAAGAGCTCAGGTCGACCACCTTTCAGGAGAGTTCCACAGGGGAAACCGGAGAGCGCCAAACAGACCCAGCACCTACACAGGTAACGAGACTACAGAGAGTCCTAAGCGTCAGAGTCACGTGATACAAGCAGCAAATGATTACTGAGCAACGCGTTTCAAATCTTTGTCAAGCTCAGTTAGCAAGTCCATGGTATCGGCTTTTTATTCCCAGAGCTTAACGGGACAGCCTCTATTTGATTCATATTCAATTCATAATATTTTTTAATTATGACTGAACTAAAATATTTAGTATACATAAGTATATGTGGCATATTTTCAGATTTGTACATAAAACGATACAAAGAAATATACAAAGAGATTTTCAACATCAAAAAAGAGCAGATTACCAGAAACCTTCTTAACATACTATCTCAGATTTAAATTTAAATATAAATCTTAGAAGCTTAAAGGACAGTTTCTAAGATCATATATCAAAAATATCACAATTCATATACATAAACAGGTTACAGGAATCTTGGATTAAAGTTCCTAAAATACATCTTAGATTTACCAAGGGTGTTTCCTTATAGATACATATTTAACATACATCTATGTATAAGTAATTTTTTTAATTTTTAAACCCCTCACCCTTACATGGGGATTAAAAATTACAATTTGATTTCATTGTGTGTGTGAAAAAAATATATATATATATATATAAAATAAAATAAATATATATATATATATATATATATATATATACACAAAAATAATAATTGTACAGACTCAAGGGAATTGCCTTTAGAAACCCTACAAATCCAATATTAATCAATTTAAAACCTTACTACATACAAAAATTAGAGAATTAAAGAATTATATCTCTTAGGACCTTATACAAGTATTATACCTGCCCATAAGATAATATAAATAACTAACAAGTGTCTATAAAATTTTATAAAATTCATCCTATAAGAGAAAGTTAGTTCATTAAGGCCTAGATTTAGAGTTTTGCGTTAGAAGGGGTGCGTTAGCTACGCGTGCTTTTTTCTGGCCGCACCTTTTAAATACCGCTGGTATTTAGAGTTCACAGAAGGGCTGCGTTAGGCTCCAAAAAAGGAGCGTATAGCATATTTACCGCCACTGCAACTCTCGATACCAGCGGTGCTTACGGACACGGCCAGCTTCAAAAACGTGCTCGTGCACGATTCCCCCATAGGAAACAATGGGGCAGTTTGAGCTGAAAAAAAACCTAACACCTGCAAAAAAGCAGCGTTCAGCTCCTAACGCAGCCCCATTGTTTGCTATGCGTAAACACTTCCTACGTCTGCACCTAACACTCTAACATGTACCCCGAGTCTAAACACCCCTAACCTTACACTTATTAACCTCTAATCTGCCGCCCCCGCTATCGCTGACCCCTGCATATTATTATTAACCCCTAATCTGCCGCTCCGTACACCACCGCAACCTACATTATCCCTATGTACCTCTAATCTGCTGCCCCTAACACCGCCGACCCCTATATTATATTTATTAACCCCTAATCTGCCCCCCACAACGTCGCCACCAGCTACCTACAATAATTAACCCCTAATCTGCCGACCGCATCTCACCGCTACTATAATAAAGTTATTAACCCCTAATCCGCCTCACTCCCACCTCAATAACCCTATAAGAAATAGTATTAACCCATAATCTGCCCTCCCTAACATCGCTGACACCTAACTTCAAGTATTAACCCCTAATCTGCCGACCGGAGCTCACCGCTACTATAATAAATGTATTAAAACCTAAAGCTAAGTCTAAACCTAACACTAACACCCCCCTAAATTAAATATAATTTAAATCTAACGAAATAAATTAACTCTTATTAAATAAATTATTCCTATTTAAATCTAAATACTTACCTGTAAAATAAACCCTAATATAGCTACAATATAACAAATAATTATATTGTAGCTAGTTTAGGATTAATATTTATTTTACAGGCAACTTTGTATTTATTTTAACCAGGTACAATAGCTATTAAATAGTTAATAACTATTTAATAGCTAAAATAGTTAAAATAATAACAAAATTACCTGTAAAATAAATCCTAACCTAAGTTACAATTAAACCTAACACTACACTATCATTAAATAAATTAAATACAATACCTACAAATAACTACAATTAAATAAACTAACTAAAGTACAAAAAATAAAAAAGAACTAAGTTACAAAAAATAAAAAAATATTTACAAACATTAGAAAAATATTACAACAATTTTAAACTAATTACACCTACTCTAAGCCCCCTAATAAAATAACAAAGACGCCCAAAATAAAAAAATGCCCTACCCTATTCTAAATTAAAAAAGTTCAAAGCTCTTTTACCTTACCAGCCCTTAAAAGGGCCATTTGCGGGGCATGCCCCAAATAATTAAGCTCTTTTGCCTGTAAAAAAAAAACATACAATACCCCCCCAACATTACAACCCACCACCCACATACCCCTAATCTAACCCAAACCCCCCTTAAATAAACCTAACACTAAGCCCCTGAAGATCTTCCTACCTTATCTTCACCATGCCAGGTTCACCGATCCGTCCTCCGAAGTCTTGATCCAACCCTCCGAAATCTTCATCCAAGCCCAAGCGGGGGCTGGCGATCCATAATCCGTCTGAAGTCTTCTATCAAGCGGCGGCTGAAGAGGCTCCAAAGTCTTCATCCGGACCGGCAACCATCTTGATCCAAGCGGCATCTTCTATCTCCAACTGAAGAATGAAGGTTCTTTTAAGGGACGTCATCCAAGATGGCGTCCCTCGAATTCCGATTGGCTGATCAGAACAGCCAATAGGATGTGAGCTCAATCTGATTGGCTGATTGGATCAGCCAATCGGATTGAACTTGAATCTGATTGGCTGATTCCATCAGCCAATCAGAATTTTCCTACCTTAATTCCGATTGGCTGATAGAATCCTATGAGCCAATCGGAATTCGAGGGACGCCATCTTGGATGACGTCCCTTAAAGGAACCTTCATTCTTCAGTTGGACGTCGGAAGAAGAAGATGGATCCGCGCTGGAGGTCTTCAAGATGGAGCCGTTCGCCATCGGATGAAGATAGAAGATGCCGCTTGGATCAAGATGGTTGCCGGTCCGGATTTCCTCTTCTTCCCGGATAGGATGAAGACTTTGGAGCCTCTTCTGGACCTCTTCAGCCGCCGCTTGATAGTAGACTTCAGACGGATTATGGATCGCCAGCCCCCGCTTGGGCTTGGATGAAGATTTCAGAGGCTTGGATCAAGACTTCGGAGGACGGATCGGTGAACCTGGCATGGTGAAGATAAGGTAGGAAGATCTTCAGGGGCTTAGTGTTAGGTTTATTTAAGGGGGGTTTGGGTTAGATTAGGGGTATGTGGGTGGTGGGTTGTAATGTTGGGGGGGGTATTGTATGTTTTTTTTACAGGCAAAAGAGCTGAATTATTTGGGGCATGCCCCGCAAATGGCCCTTTTCAGGGCTGGTAAGGTAAAAGAGCTTTGAACTTTTTTAATTTAGAATAGGGTAGGGCATTTTTTTATTTCGGGGGGTCTTTGTTATTTTATTAGGGGGCTTAGAGTAAGTGTAATTAGTTTAAAATTGTTGTAATATTTTTCTAATGTTTGTAAATATGTTTTTATTTTTTGTAACTTAGTTCTTTTTTATTTTTTGTACTTTAGTTAGTTTATTTAATTGTAGTTATTTGTAGGTATTGTATTTAATTTATTGAATGATAGTGTAGTGTTAGGTTTAATTGTAACTTAGGTTAGGATTTATTTTACAGGTAATTTTGTTATTATTTTAACTATTTTAGCTATTAAATAGTTATTAACTATTTAATAGTTATTGTACCTAGTTAAAATAAATACAAATTTTTCTGTAAAATAAATATTAATCCTAAAATAGCTACAATATAATTATAATTTATATTGTAGCTATATTAGGATTTATTTTACATGTAAGTATTTAGCTTTAAATAGGAATCATTTATTTAATAAGAGTTAATTTATTTCGTTAGATTTAAATTATATTTAACTTAGGGGGGTGTTAGTGTTAGGTTTAGACTTAGCTTTAGGGGTTAATACATTTATTAGAGTATCGGCGAGCTCCGGTCGGAAGATTAGGGGTTAATACTTGAAGTTAGGTGTCGGCGATGTTAGGGAGAGCAGTTTAGGTTAATACTATTTATTATAGGGTTATTGAGGCGGGAGTGAGGCGGATTAGGGGTTAATACATTTATTATAGTAGCGGTGAGATCCGGTCGGCAGATTAGGGGTTAATAAGTGTAGGTAGGTAGCGGCGACATTGGGGGCGGCATATTAGGGGTTAATAAATATAATATAGGGGTCGGCGGTGTTAGGGGCAGCAGATTAGGGGTACATAAGTATAACGTAGGTGGCGGCGGTGTACGGAGCGGCAGATTAGGGGTTAAAAAAATTTAATAGAGTGGCGGCGATGTGGGGGGACCTCGGTTTAGGGGTACATAGGTAGTTTATGGGTGTTAGTGTACTTTAGAGCACAGTAGTTAAGAGCTTTATAAACCGGCGTTAGCCCAGAAAGCTCTTAACTACTGACTTTTTTCTGCGGCTGGAGTTTTGTCATTAGATTTTTAACGCTCACTTCAGCCACGACTCTAAATACCGGCGTTAGGAAGATCCCATTGAAAAGATAGGATACGCAAATGGCGTAGGGGGATCTGCGGTATGGAAAAGTTGCGGCTGCAAAGTGAGCGTTAGACCCTTTCCTGACTGACTCCAAATACCAGCGGGCGGTAAAAACCAGCGTTAGGAGCCTCTAACGCTGGTTTTCACGGCTACCGCCCAACTCTAAATCTAGCCGAAAGACTCCTAAGTCAAAATCTAGATTCAATCCATTTATATATATTTATTTTATATATATTTTTTTATTTTATTTTATATATATTTATTTTTTTCACACACACAATGAAATCAAATTATAATTTTTAATCCCCATGTAAGGGTGAGGGGTTTAAAAAATTTAAATTTTAAAAATGTACTTATACATAGATGTATGTTAAATATGTATCTATAAGGAAACACCTTTGGTAAATCTAAGATGTATTTTAGGAACTTTAATGCAAGATTCCTGTAACCTGTTTATGTATATGAATTGTGATATTTTTGATATATGATCTTAGAAACTGTCCGTTAAGCTTTTTTATTTTAACTACCACCTGTATATTTAAATTTAAATCTGAGATAGTATGTTAAGAAGGTTTCTTGTAATCTGCTCATTTTTGATGTTGAAAATCTCTGTATATTTCTTTGTATCGTTTTATGTACAAATCTGAAAATATGCCACATATACTTATGTATACTAAATATTTTAGTTCAGTCATAATTAAATAATATTATGAATTGAATATGAATCAAATAGAGGCTGTCCCGTTAAGCTCTGGGAATAAAAAGCCGATACCATGGACTTGCTAACTGAGCTTGACAAAGATTTGAAACGCGTTGCTCAGTAATCATTTGCTGCTTGTATCACGTGACTCTGACGCTTAGGACTCTCTGTAGTCTCGTTACCTGTGTAGGTGCCGGGTCTGTTTGGTGCTCTTCGGTTTCCCCTGTGGAACTCTCCTGAAAGGTGGTCGATCTGAGCTCTTGGGAGTAGCATGTGGTGATAGCCACAGAAGTGTTACGCAAAGATCCTTGGAAAGACGGGGAGCTGGAGACTACGCTGATTCCCGGCTACTAATGTGTAAGTACGGATGTGCGATATTGTAAACAGCCTTTTGATATCTACCTAAGCAGCCGATTTTGTCTCTTCACTTAGACGGCTTGCATTTCCTACGATCCGTTTACCTCCTGAAAGGGATCCAGAGTTTCCATTATCTTTCCATCCTGTGGAAAAAAATTTGGAGGGTCCTTTTTCATCATCTCTTTGGGCGATTACCTGTTGTGAGATTGATTATCCCTACGGAACTGTTTCTCCTATAAGGAGCAGATGTGTCTTTATTTTTGAAATACAGTTGCTATTTTTAAGGTTTAGCATGCAGATATGACATTTCTTTTCTTTTAAGTATCTTTTTTAAGTATCTTTGTGTATATTTTTAATGTTTTTAAATATATGTGCTGCATTCACGTTTTACTGTTAGTTTATGAACTTCTGTTTAATTAAATCACCTATTTTTTTGAACCCCATATCAATTTTATCGGGAGTTTGCAATAAATAAAATAATCATTTTATGAATTTGGACGTATTGTGTGTGTGAAATATATCTTTGGAGACTTAGAGAGATATACATATATATATATATATATACTACTGTATATATCTTTGGAGACTTTTATATATATATATATATATATATATATATACTACTTTTTTATATATCCCCTTTTTTATATTACTTTTTATATATTACTTTTTTATATATTACTTTTTATATTTTGGAGTTAATATATAATAGATAATACATTTATTGGATCTCTATATCTATCCATCAACCCACCCTATTTTGCCTACAAGCTTTAGCATTTTTTTGCGCACATTTAAGTTGCTATTGTAAAGTTTCTGTGTTCTTTGGAGTTTTGGGAGTATCTCCTGCTTAATAGTTGTCTGTTTGTAGGTCATTTTGTGCTGGTCTTTATCTTTTGTTTTGTACCACATATAGGGCCAAGTGATCTTTGGTAAGTTTATCAAACAAGTCTCGTCAGCACTGTGAGGTCCCTCAAAATATTTAAGAAAGGCAAATTTTAGCTTAAAAGCTGTTAATCTCTCTATGCTAAATTTAAAATGTGTCAGAAAAAAATCTACTACACATTTGAAATTCAAGCTAAGTGCTTTTGTATTCTCTTTTTATTATGCACTTACTGATTATGCTATTTTTACTGTGATTAGTGGTCCTTTAACATATAAATCAGAGCTTTTCTGCAACCTATGTGGAGGCCAAAAATATGTGCACTTCTGTGTGTTAACAGAACTTGAGCGCAATCAGTAGCGTTTCTGTTTTTGTGCTCATTTTCCAAGTCCAATGTTATTTTTTATGGCTCAATCAATAGTCTTGGAAGCACTAAAATCTGCATGACAGATAAAATGGGTGCACTAAATTGCCTAAATTCTAATGGAGAATTCTAAGAAGAAGGCATTAAAAGTCATGTTGAATATTGCTCAAGCACAAAGTCCATGGTGCACCAGGCAGTAGATATCTTTATGTAGTTCTGTGCTCTTCTATTTTAATGAAAGCTAAGTATAAAACACTTCATGCATGCGCCTTAGATCCCTTCCCAGTCCTGCCCTTTGTCGTACCATATCCGTTTCATTTTTTAATTAATAGACCTTTCATAAGTGTTCATAACTTTTAAGACTAAATATAATTGAAAACCTTTATTTCCATAGCATTTCATGTATTTTGTAATGCCAACTAGAAAGTGATAATCATTCACTTCAGGTCTCGAAAATGCAAAAGTTTACAGCTCTATTTAAAACTGATCTTGAGTGCAAAACTAAACTCACCACTTCTAATACAAGTGCAAAAAGTGCACTAATAGCATACATTAAAAGTATAGTGTGCACTAAAAAACTCAGATCTCCTCTGCAATTTGCCTCCACAAATTATGCACTAAATATCCTAAAAGGAAGCTGTAGACAGATTGTTCATGGAAGTTAAGACTGTAATCTGCCTGGGTTACCAATTTGTTCCATCTAATGTCACCACATAATCTACCATAAATGCTGACGAACCTTTGGAGGTTTTAACTCTCTAACTGTTTTAGTATTCATAGATGGGCTTTTGGACTCTGCTTACATTGTGGCCAGAAGAGCCATTTACTGAAGGACTACAATGGGACAAAAAAGTATTTAGTCAGCCACCAATTGTGCAAGTTCTCCCACTTAAGAAGATGAGAGAGGCCTGTAATTTTCATCATAGGTATACCTCAAGTATGAGAGACAAAATGTGGAAACAAATCTAGACAATCACATTGTCTGATTTGGAAATAATTTATTTGCATATTATGGTGGAAAATAAGTATTTGGTCACCTACAAACAAGCAAGATTTCTGGCTCTCACAAACCTGTATCTTCTTCTTTAAGAGGCTCCTCTGTCCTCCACTCATTACCTGTATTAATGGCACCTGTTTGAACTTGTTATCAGTATAAATTACACCTGTCCACAACTTCAAACAGTCACACTCCAAACTCCACTATGGTAAAGACCAAAGAGCTGTCGAAGGACACCAGAAACAAAATTGTAGACCTGCACCAGGCTGGGAAGACTGAATCTGCAATAGGCAAGCAGCTTGGTGTGAAGAAATCAACTGTGGGAGCAATTATTAGAAAATGAAAGAGAGCTGGGACCAACGTAACAAAGGCTACCATAAGTAACATACTACGCCGTCAGGGACTCAGATCCTGCAGTGCCAGACGTGTCCCCCTGCTTAAGCCAGTACATGTCCGGGCCCGTCTGAAGTAAGCTAGAGAGCATTTGGATGATCCAGAAGTGGATTGGGAGAATGTCATATGGTCAGATGAAACCAAAGTAGAACTGTTTGGTAGAAACACAACTCATCGTGTTTGGAGGAGAGAGAATGCTGAGTTGCAACCAAAGAACACCATACCTACTGTGAAGCATGGGGGTTGCAACATCATGGATACAAGGTGTGTGCAAGCTGCGTATAGGCTAAAACCAGAAAAGCCGACCTCCTAACTGCACTCCTCACCACATGTTCAATCAGAATTAGGAAGATCCAAACAAACTACAAAAGGGGAGATGGCGCCCAAGGGCTATCTGGCAATTGATTGTATAATAAACGGTTCATTTTTTAAATACACATTTATAGCTATTTGCTTTATTTATTTATATACTTTATTTTTATATGTTATTTATATTTTTATTATACAATCAATTGCCAGATAGCCCTTGGGCACCACCTCCCCTTTTGTAGTTTGTTTGGTGGCAACATCATGCTTTGGGGCTGTTTCTCTGCAAAGGGAACAGGACGACTGATCTGTGTACATGAAAGAATGAATGGGGCCATGTATCTTGAGATTTTGAGTGCAAACCTCCTTCCATCAGCAAGGGCATTGAAGATGAAACGTGGCTGGGTCTTTCAGCATGACAATGATACCAAACACACTGCCTGGGCAACGAAGGAGTGGCTTCGTAAGAAGTATTTCAAGGTCCTGGAGTGGCCTAGCCAGTCTCCAGATCTCAACCCCATAGAAAACCTTTGGAGGGAGTTAAAAGTCTGTGTTGCCCAGCGACACCCCCAAAACATCACTGCTCTAGAGGAGATCTGCATGCAGGAATGGGCCAACATACCAGCAACAGTGTGTGACAACCTTGTGAAGACTTACAGAAAACGTTTGACCTCTGTCATTATCAGTATTGAGATGAACTTTTGATATTGACCAAATACTTATTTTCCACCATAATTTGCAAATAAATTATTTCCAAATCAGACAATGTGATTGTCTGGATTTGTTTCCACATTTTGTCTCTCATAGTTGAGGTATACCTATGATGAAAATTACAGGCCTCTCTCATCTTCTTAAGTGGGAGAACTTGCACAATTGGTGGCTGACTAAATACTTTTTTGCCCCACTGTATCCTAACAAAGCAGCAAAACCAGGACTTTAGGGATGTTAAGTTACTGGATACCTACCAATTCAATCCCTATTCCAAAACTCTATTTAAGTAACAGCATCTTTTTTTGGAAATTATTCAATTAATGTACACACTTTTAATGACTCTGGAGAAGCAGGAATATTCATAGATAATTCTTTTAGCTCCATACCATTACTATCATACATTGTAAACTACTTTGTACAGGGATTATAAACTCAGTGAATTATTATTTTGGGATTGCATTTCTGCAGAGACACATTCACACTTCATTTGGTCTACTACAGCTTTATCTTCCTGAGGCTCCCAATGCTTTTACCCCTGTCTTATTCAGCCAGCTCATACTAGGAAAGATACTTTGGTGGCTATGTTTCCTAGACTGTCCAAGAAATATCAGTTTTTGTAAGGTGTCTTAGAAAAATCAAAACCTTTGCCTCCACAAAAAAGAGATACAATTTACCTATTACCTTGGCCATTGGCAATTTAAGAATATATCAAAGAAAATAAGCTATATGGATTTATACGTCCATCTTGCTGCCCAGCTGTTTTCATTTTTATTTTCTTTTTTAGAAAAGAAATATGGAGGGCTGAGGTCATGTATAGACTAAAATGCGTTGAACCAGACTACTGTTTAAAAACACTAACTCTCCCCTCTCATAAGCCCAAGACAAACATGATTACTTTAGAGACCATCCTGGAGTCATTTGATGATCTTCAAACTAGTTTAGAAGTCATTTGCACATCATCAGACATCATCAGGCTTGTAAATTCATCAGATAAGGTAAAACATTCTGGGTGACAACTTCAGAATTATTAGCAGATTACCTTACTGAGTACTTCACATACATTAACATCCAGTGAATTACTCTAAAGTTATCTCATTTAAATACTTTGGCCTGTGGTCATACTTCTGGATGGCTTCTGACAAGTAGTCTGGAGTCATTGATTACTTCAGAATGACTCCAGGAAGATCATCCTTTTTGATGAGGGAGGTTGGCAAGGGGCAACAGAGTTTACTAAGCGTGACATACACAAAAAGCTTATAACTTGATAAGAATTTGAGAAGGAGACAGCATGGAATACAAGGATTGATCATTATGTTTAATTGGTGATGCCTGTCAGATTCTGTAATCCACTTGCCATCTTCCAAGACTTTATCAACCACATATTCACAGACTGTCTGAACAAGTGTGTTATTATTTATATAGATTACATCCTCATGTTCTCAAACTCTCATATAAAACATTTTTAAATGTGTCTAACAGTTGCTACTTTGCCTACAAGAACATAATCTGTGCACTAAATTAGAGGATTGTGTTTTGCACCAAAGTTCTCAAATATATTATCTCAGCTAAAGCATTTAAAATAGATTCTCTATGGTACTGCTGTTGTCTGATCAATTACCGACCTGCTTCTCTGTTAGTGTCCTTACATTCAATGGGCCATGCCCTGGGCCACACACATTGTTTAGGTACGTGTTCTGTTAACTAATTACTAGTCTAACCTGGTTTGGCAATTAATACACAACAACATTACACATGGTAACCCCAGAACATTGTTTTGTCTTTTTTTGGTCCTTCTCAGTGAGGTGCAATAATACCCCTCAAGGTACATTGGGCAGAGACCCTCTGTGAAAGGCAATATGTGTTAAAAGAGACTACACCCTGACCCGATGATCAAAAGTGAAACGAAGCAGCGAAATATACCAGAGATCCATCGATATGTTGATCGAGCATGTCGAAATATTCCAAGCTCATGACAGTGGCATCACCGAGAGGTGTTTACTATACATGCTATTGGTTGTCAATGTTGTCTATAGACAACAACCAGCATCACCGCCCATATTGGTGATCTATAGTAAAGGATCCCTGGAATAGAACTGCCATGCCTATCCACTAATCCTAATACCACTAAACCAAAGTACCCCACTAACACTACACTAGTAAAGATCTAAACCACCACATACCTAATGCAAGTACCTCTCCTATTAACATAAATATAAAGAGAGAACCGCTCAACCTGGGAATGAACAATAGCATAATAGCTTGTTCTATGGCTAATTACCACCCAAGAAGCAGCCTCTTTTTGCTCAACATGTGCCTTTCACAGAGAAGAACTTTCCTGAAGCATATCAGTCTAATCCTGACTTCACAGTACAGTCCAGCCCCGAAATACCAGGCAATCCCTCTCTGAACAAGAGAAATAGCAAAACCCCAGACGTACATTTCGGCCTATTGTGGGCCTCGTCAGTGAGGTGCAACCATATCCCTCTAGGCACACCGAGCAACAGGTCCACGTCTGGCTTCCCACATCACACTTAGGGAGACTTCCCTAAGTGTCCTAATTTGCATAAATAAAAAGAGAGAAGCGCTCAACCTGGGAGTGAACAATAGCATAATAGCTTGTTCTATGGCTAGTTACCACCCAAGAAGCAAACTAGCCTATTAACCCCTATACTGCCACATACCCACTGCAAGTCCTAAAAATTATTACTGTCTATACCACCACTTACCCCAAACACAAACTGACCTAACACCCCTCTAAACTAAACCTCCTAAGTTACAAAAAAAATTAAAATCTAAGTAAAAAAAAAGCAAACTTAAACCTAAACCCCACAACCCCAAACCCAATCTAGCCCTATGCTACATAACACCTAAACTAACTCCTCCTCAAAACTAAACAGCCCTAAGTTACAAAACAAAAAAAACATGTTACAATAAAATATTCAAAATAAAAAAAAAAAACATTATACCTAACACTAAACTACATGCCCCATAAAATAAAAAACCCACCCAAAAAGACACTAAAATAAATTACAATAGCCCTTAAAGGGACCTTTTGTATGGCATTGCCCTAAAGTGATATTAGCTCTTTTACATTTAAAAAAAAACAATTACAACCCCCCCCTACAATACAAGTAACCCCTCACCCCTCAAAATAAAAAAAATCTAACTAAAAAAACCTATCCTAGAAAAGTTAAAATAAAAAAAACCTATTCTTAAAAATAAAAAACCCACCCCAAAAAAGTCCTAACTAACCCCAAAAGTTGTACTCACCGTTAGGAAATCCAGCTCTTCTTCATCTGACTTTGGGCCCTCTTTGTCCTGGTTCCTGGTGCCAGGGACCCATCTTAGCAGTGCATCTTTTTTTGTTTGTCTCTCTTCTATGAGCCCTCCTCTTCATGCAGTCTCCACCATACACTGAAAAACTGATTGGGTGATTTTAAATCAGCCAATCCCTAAAAGAACACTTTTACATTTAAATTATAATCATCCAATAGAAAAGGATAATTAGAATTTAAATTTAAAAATGTTCTTGCTATTGGCTAATTTAATCTGTCAATAGGGATTGACTGATTTAAATCAGCCAATCGAAAATACGTTGTATCCCTATATATTGTGGTTCCGTGCTTCCGGAATTATATTGTGCGGCGGACACTGCATGAAGAGGAGGGTGTCCCAGCCACAGGAGCCAGGATGAAGAGGGCCCTGACGTAGAATAAGATTGCTGAGGGGAGGCGGTGAAAGAAGCCGCTGCAGTTTGCCTACACTGCCACAAAGATGAACCCCCGGCACCAGGAACCAGGACGAAGAGGGCCCAACATCGGATCAAGAGGAGTCGAAATTCCCAACGATGAGTAAAACGATTGGGATTATTTTTTTTATTTTTTTTAAGAATAGGCTCTTTTATTTTCACTCTTCTTCCTTAGGATAGGTTCTTTAGGTAGATTTTGTTATTTTTGGAGGTGGGGTTATTTTTATTGTACTGGGGGGTTTTAATACACCTAGATTACGAGTTTTGCGTTATGAGTCAAATAGCAGCGTTGTGGCCCATAATGCATAATTTTCCCTAATGCAGCCATTACAAGTCTTGTCGGTATAGTTGTACCGCAAGCCTTTTAGCCTGTAACACAACGTCAGTACCGCACTCCTAAAAATGAAGATTTTTCGTGGGATTACCATAGCGCCTGTATTACGAGTTTTGCATTCTGGCTAACAAGCGAGCATTACAGCCTAAAACGACAAGATCCATAACGCCATCTAAAGTCAGTAGTTAAAGTGTAAAGTGTTAAAAAGTACACTAACACCCATAAACTACCTATTAACCCCTATTCCGCCGCTCCCTGACATCCTCACCACTATAATAAACTTATTAACCCCTAAACCGCCACCCTCCCGCATCGTAAACACTATTTAAATGTTATTAACCCCTAATCTGCCGTCCGCCCACATCGCCCCCACAATACTAAAGTTATTAAGCCCTACACCACTGCCACTATAATAAACCTATTAACCCCTAAACCAAAAGCCCTTCCACATCGAAATAAACTAAACTTAAACCATTTAACCCTAAACCTTACAACCCCCTAACTTTATATTAAAATTACAATTTACCTATCTTAAATTAAATTAAAACTTATCTGTCAAATTAAAAAAACTAAGTTTAAACTAACAATTAAACTAACGGCTAGATTTAGAGTTTTGTCGGTAACGACCCGCGTAGCTAACGCTGGGTTTTTTTTCCCCGCACCTTTTAAATACCGCTGGTATTTAGAGTTCACAGAATGGCTGCGTTAGGCTCCAAAAAAAGGAGCGTAGAGCATAATTTACCGCCACTGCAACTCTCAATACCAGCGGTGCATACGGACGCGGCCAGCTTAAAAAACGTGCTCGTGCACGATTCCCCCTTAGAAAACAATGGGGCAGTTTGAGCTGAAAAAAAACCTAACACTGCAAAAAAGCAGCGTTCAGCTCCTAACGCAGCCCCATTGTTTCCTATGAGGAAACACTTCCTATGTCTGCACCTAACACCCTAACATGTACCTCGAGTCTAAACACCCCTAACCTTACACTTATTAACCCCTAATCTGCCGCCCCCGCTATCGCTGACACCTGCATATTTTTTTTAACCCCTAATCTGCCGCTCCGTACACCGCCGCAACCTACATTATACCTATGTACCCCTAATCTGCTGCCCCTAACACCGCCGACCCCTATATTATATTTATTAACCCCTAATCTGCCCCCCACAACGTCGCCGCCAGCTACCTACAATAATTAACCCCTAATCTGCCGACCGGACCTCACCGCTACTATAATAAATGTATTAACCCCTAATCCGCCTCACTAACCCTATAATAAATAGTATTAACCCCTAATCTGCCCTCCCTAACATCGCTGACACCTAACTTCAAGTATTAACCCCTAATCTGCCGACCGGACCGCACCGCTACTCTAATAAATTCATTAACCCCTAAAGCTAAGTCTAACCCTAACCCTAACACCCCCTTAAGTTAAATATAATTTAAATCTAACAAAATAAATTATTCCTATTTAAAGCTAAATACTTACCTGTAAAATAAACCCTAATATAGCTACAATATAACTAATAATTATATTGTAGCTATTTTAGGACTAATATTTATTTTACAGGCAACTTTGTAATTATTTTAACCAGGTACAATAGCTATTAAACAGTTAAGAACTATTTAATAGCTACCTAGTTAAAATAATTACAAAATTACCTGTAAAATAAATCCTAACCTAAGTTACAATTAAACCTAACACTACACTATCAATAAATTAATTACATACAAATACCTACAAATAAATACAATTAAATAAACTAACTAAAATACAAAAAATAAAAAAAGAACTAAGTTACAAAAAATAAAAAAATAATTTACAAACAGTAGAAAAATATTACAACAATTTTAAGCTAATTACACCTACTCTAAGCCCCCTAATAAAATAACAAAGCCCCCCAAAATAAAAAAATGCCCTACCCTATTCTAAAATTAAAATAGAAAAGCTCTTTTACCTTACCAGCCCTTAAAAGGGCCTTTTGCGGGGCATGCCCCAAAGAAAACAGCTCTTTTGCCTGTAAAAAATAACATACAATACCCCCCCCAACATTACAACCCACCACCCACATACGCCTAATCTAACCCAAACCCCCCTTAAATAAACCTAACACTAAGCCCCTGAAGATCATCCTACCTTATCTTCACCACGCCGGGTATCACCATTCGGTCCAGGCTCCGAAGTCTTCATCCAAGCCCAAGCGGGGGCTGAAGATGTCCATGATCCGGCTGAAGTCTTGGCCCAAGCGGGGGCTGAAGATGTCCATGATCCGGCTGAAGTCTTGATCCAAGCGGGAGCTGAAGAGGTCCATGATCCGGCTGAAGTCTTCTATCACGCAGCATCTTCAATCTTCTTTCTTCCGGATCCATCTTCATCCCGCCGACGCGGAACATCCTTCTTCACCGACGACTTCCCGACGAATGACGGTTCCTTTAAGGGACGTCATCCAAGATGGCATCCCTCGAATTCCGATTGGCTGATAGGATTCTATCAGCCAATCGGAATTAAGGTAGGAAAATTCTGATTGGCTGATGGAATCAGCCAATCAGATTCAAGTTCAATCCGATTGGCTGATCTAATCAGCCAATCAGATTGAGCTTGCATTCTATTGGCTGTTCCGATCAGCCAATAGAATGCGAGCTCAATCTGATTGGCTGATTCCATCAGCCAATCAGAATTTTCCTACCTTAATTCCGATTGGCTGATAGAATCCTATCAGCCAATCGGAATTCGAGGGACACCATCTTGGATGACGTCCCTTAAAGGAACCGTCATTCGTTGGTGAAGAAGGATGTTCCGCGTCGGCGGGATGAAGATGGATCCGGAAGAAAGAAGATTGAAGATGCCGCTTGATAGAAGACTTCAGCCGGATCATGGACCTCTTCAGCTCCCGCTTGGATCAAGACTTCAGCCGGATCATGGACATCTTCAGCCCCCGCTTGGGCAAAGACTTCAGCCGGATCATGGACATCTTCAGCCCCCGTTTGGGCCAAGACTTCAGCCGGATCATGGACATCTTCAGCCCCCGCTTGGGCTTGGATGAAGACTTCGGAGCCTGGACCGATCGGAGATACCCGGCGTGGTGAAGATAAGGTAGGATGATCTTCAGGTGCTTAGTGTTAGGTTTATTTAAGGGGGGTTTGGGTTAGATTAGGGGTATGTGGGTGGTGGGTTGTAATGTTGGGGCGGGGTATTGTATGTTATTTTTTACAGGCAAAAGAGCTGTTTTCTTTGGGGCATGCCCCGCAAAAGGCCCTTTTAAGGGCTGGTAAGGTAAAAGAGCTTTTCTATTTTAACTTTAGAATAGGGTAGGGCATTTTTTTATTTTGGGGGGCTTTGTTATTTTATTAG
Source organism: Bombina bombina (assembly GCF_027579735.1). Classification (NCBI taxonomy): domain Eukaryota; kingdom Metazoa; phylum Chordata; class Amphibia; order Anura; family Bombinatoridae; genus Bombina; species Bombina bombina. The sequence goes on along the minus strand of NC_069500.1, from coordinate 63,391,215 downwards.
GGGGCTTAGAGTAGGTGTAATTAGCTTAAAATTGTTGTAATATTTTTCTAATGTTTGTAAATTATTTTTTTATTTTTTGTAACTTAGTTCTTTTTTTATTTTTTGTACTTTAGTTAGTTTATTTAATTGTATTTATTTGTAGGTATTTTATGTAATTAATTTATTGATAGTGTAGTGTTAGGTTTAATTGTAGATAATTGTAGGTATTTTATTTAATTAATTTATTGATAGTGTAGTGTTAGGTTTAATTGTAACTTAGGTTAGGATTTATTTTACAGGTAATTTTGTAATTATTTTAACTAGGTAGCTATTAAATAGTTATTAGCTATTTAATAGCTATTGTACCTGGTTAAAATAAATACAAAGTTGCCTGTAAAATAAATATAAATCCTAAAATAACTACAATATAATTATAATTTATATTGTAGCTATATTAGGGTTTATTTTACAGGTAAGTATTTAGCTTTAATTAGGATTAATTTATTTAATAAGAGTTAATTTATTTTGTAAGATAAAAATTATATTTAACTTAGTGTTAGTGTTAGTGTTAGGGTTAGACTTAGCTTTAGGGGTTAATAAATTTAATAGAGTAGCTGTGAGGTCCGGTCGGCAGATTAGGGGTTAATACTTGAAGTTTGGTGTCGGTGATGTTAGGGAGGGCAGATTAGGGGTTAATACTATTTATTATAGGGTTAGTGAGGCGGATTAGGGGTTAATAACTTTATTATAGTAGTGGTGAGGTCTGGTCGGCAGATTAGGGGTTAATAATTGTAGGTAAGGTAGCAGCGACGTTGGGGGCGGCAGATTAGTGGTTAATAAATATAATATAGGGGTCGGCGGTGTTAGGGGCAGCAGATTAGGGGTACATAGGGATAACGTAGGTGGTGGCGGTGTGCGGTCAGCAGATTAGGGGTTAAAAAAATTTAATAGAGTGGCGGCGATGTGGGGGGGCCTCGGTTTAGGGGTGCATAGGTAGTTTATGGGTGTTAGTGTACTTTAGAGCACAGTAGTTAAGAGCTTTATGAACCGGCGTTAGCCCAGAAAGCTCTTAACTCCTGGCTTTTCTCTGCGGCTGGAGTTTTGTCGTTAAATTTCTAATGCTCACTTCAGCCAAGACTCTAAATACCGGCGTTAGAAAGATCCCATTGAAAAGATAGGATACGCAAATGGCGTAGGGGGATCTGCGGTATGGAAAAGTCGCGGCTGCAAAGTGAGCGTTAGACCCTTACCTACACGACTCTAAATACCAGCGGTAGCCCAAAACCAGCGTTAGGAGCCTCTAACACTGGTTTTGACGGCTAACGCCAAACTCTAAATCTAGGCGTAATATAATTATTATACTAAAATTAAACTAACTACCAATTAAATCAAACTAAAAAGTATCTAAATACAAATACAAAAAAATACTAATTTACAAAAAATAACAAACATTAAATTACGGAAAATAACAAACGAAATGATCTAAAATAAAAAAGAATTACACCTAATCTAATAGCCCTATCAAAATAAAAAAGCCCACCCAAAATAAAAAGAACCTTAGCCTACAATAAACTACCATTGCCCCAAAGATATCAGCTCTTTTACCTGTAAAAAACCCACAAAGACCCCCCCAACAGTAAAACCCACCACAAAAGGATTTTAGCAGCTCTAACTCCTATTGGCTGATTCAAATTTTTGGAGGATGCTCCGCGCCAGATGTCTTCAGGATGGACCCGCTCCGCGCCTCTGGTATCAAGATAGAAGTTGCCACCTGGATGAAGATTGAAGAGGCCGTCTGGATGAAGACTTCTCGCCACTTGGATCAGGACTTCAACTCCGGGATGAAGATCGTTCAAGCGGGACTTCAAAAACTGTAAGTGGATCGCCTTTGGGTTAGTGTTAGACTTTTTTAAGGGTTTTTTGGGTGTTTTTTTTTTAGTTTAGGATCTGGGCAGTAATAGAGCTAAATGCCCTTTTAAGGGCAATGCTCATACAAATGCCCTTTTCAAATGCCCTTTTCAGGGCAATGGGTAGATTAGTTTTTTTAGATTTTTTTATTTTGTGGGTTTGGGGGGCGGGGGTTTGTAATGTTAGTGGGTCTTTGTAATTTTTTTTTCACTAAAGAGCTGATATCTTTAGGGCAATACCCTACAAAAGGCCATTTTAAGGGCCATTGGTAGTTTATTCTAGATTAGGTTTTTTATTTTTGGGTGTTATTTTTTTTATGGGTATTAGAATAGGAATAATTTTTTTTATTTTTGATAATTTGTTTATTTTGTGTAATGTATATTTTTAGGGGGTGTATTTTTTTTGGAGCAAAAGAGCTGTTTATCTCAGGGCAATGCCCTACAAAAGGCCTTTTTAAGGGCCCCCAAAAGGCCCTTTTAAGGGCCCTTGGTAGTTTTTTTTATAGATTAGGCTTTTTTATTTTGGGGTGTTTTTTTTTTTTTTAAGGGTATTAGAATACGAATAATCTTTATTTTTTTGGATAATTTTGTTTGTTTTTGTAATGGTAGTTTTTTTTTATTTTTTTGTGATTTTTAGTGTTTTGTTTATTTTGTAATGTTAGGTTTTAGTGTACGGCAGGTTAGGTTTTATTTCACAGATACATTTGTATTTATTTTAACTAGGTAGTTAGTAAATAGTTAATAACTATTAACTAGTCTACCTACTTAAAATAAATACAAACTTACCTGTGAAATAAAAATAAAACCTAAGCTAGCTACAATATAACTATTAGTTATATTGCAGCTAGCTTAGGTTTAATTTCACAGGTAAGTATTTAGTTTTAAATAGGTTATTATTTAGTTAATAATTGTAATTTTAATTTAGCTATATTTTAATTATGCTAAAGTTAGGGGTGTTAGGGTTAGGAATAGGGTTAGGGTTACGTTAGGGTTAGGGCTACGTTAGGGTTAGGGTTAGGTTTAGGGGTTAATATAGTTTAATTTAGGTTGTTGCGATGTGGGGGGCTGGTGGTTTAGGGGTTGATAGGTTTATTTAGTGGTATTGATGTGGGAGGACAGAGGTTTAGGGGTTAATAATTGTATTTAGTTGCGGCGATATTGGGGAGCGGTGGAATAGGGGTTAATAACATTAATATAGTTGCAGCGATGTTGGGGTACGGTGGAATAGGGGTTAATAACTCTAGTATAGTGGCAGCGATATCGGGAGCAGCAAATTAGGGGTTAATATCTTTATTTAGGTGGCAGCAATATCGGGAGCGGCAGATTAGGGGTTAATAACTGTAGGCAGGCGTCGGCGATGTCGGGGCGGCAGATTAGGGGTGCTTAGATGTAGGGTTTTATGTTAGGGTATTAGGTTTAAACAGTATTTTCATTTTCCCCATAGACTTCAATGGGGCTGCGTTACGGAGCTTTTGTTTCCGCGATCGCAGGTGTTAGATGTCTATGGGGAAAGAGTGCACGAGCACATCAAAACACCTCTGCTTTTGTGTGCGGTATGAAGCTCAAAATCTCCATATCGCCCGCACAAGCCGGGCTTTTTTAAACTTGTAATAGCAGCGCTATAGGGGTTTAAATAACGCAACTTTTGTTGCATTCTTTATTTTCCCTATAGCTCTCAAAACTCGTAATCTAGGTGATAGTTATTTAAATGTAAAAAAGCTGATATAACTTTAGGGCGATGCCCTACAAAAGGCCCTTTTAAGGGCTATTGTAATTTATTTTATTGTTGGGGGGTTAAGGGTGGGTTTTTTATTTTATGGGGCATGTAAATTAGTGTAAGGTATAATAGTGGGTTCTTATTTTGGATTCTGTAGTTTATTATTTATTGTAACTTAGTTGTTGGGTTTTTTTTGTAACTTAGAGGGTTTAGTTTAGAGGAGGGGTTAGTTTAGAGGAGGGGCTAGATGTTAGTGTAGTTCTAGTTAGAGTTGGGAGGTGGTGGTTTAGGCCTTAATCTCCTAATCACTCTCCATACCTGTATAAGGGTTGATTAGGTGATTATTGTTAGTTAGTATTTAACAAGTCTTAATTTCCTAGCCACCCCCCCCCCCCCATAGCTGTACGTGACTTGATTAAGTGATTATTGTAAGTATTTATTAGGCCTTAATCTCCTAACCACCCCCCATACCTGTATGGGGGTTGATTAGGTGATTATTTTTAGTTAGTATTTAGTAGGGGTTTGATTAGGTGATTATTGATGGTTACCATTTATTAGGACTTAATCTCCTAATCACCCCCCATACCTGTAAGGGGATTGATTAGGTGATTATTGATGGTTACCATTTATTAGGCCTAAATCTCCTAACCACCTCTCATATTTGTATGGGGGTTGATAAGGTGAATAGGTTATGGCAATTTAGGGGTTAATAGTGTATTTATCTACAATTTTTAAAATATTATGCTTTCTTATGTATGATACATATTCTTTTAACTATCGTATATAAATGAATATGTATTTATTTTTTCTTCTTGTGTTTCTTATTATAAACGTAACTATATATTTTAAAATTGATATTTATGTTACAAAATCCATTAGTATTACAATTGTTTTATTACATAGCAGGCATGCAGTTATGTAATACAATAATTATAATGCAACTGTCTTTTATAACATACATATCTATTTTAAAAATATATTTATATTTAAATAATAAATGCATCAAGCAAGTATATCTACATTTTAATTTATATATTCAATACTTAAACTAATATGCATTATACATGTCCATGTATTTTATTTCAAACATTGTAAATATAATGTATTCAGGTCTTGCATTGATATTCAATAATTAAACAGTTATGTGTGTATATTGCATAATGCTTTGAGTATTGCATATACATTAAAATGTATTTATGTTAGCTTTTTGTGTTTATTAGTGATGACATAGATATATATGTTAATATATATTTATGTTATAGTAGTCAGTAGCATTAAATTATATTTTTACATAACAGGCATGCGGTTATGTAGATCTATAATATTAATTATGCTGTCTTTAATTATTAATAATAACACAACAAGCAACATTAATTATATTTTAATGTATATGCAAATATGTATACAATATGCATTCTACATAACAATGCATGATTTTAAATATTAAATAATTATGCGTAGAGCCTTAGCTTTTACAGTTTTAGGTTATGACAGTTTAGGGGTCAATGTTCAAATGATATGCATAGTCTTGTACAATGCATATTGTTTAAAGCATTGTATATATCTTTCTATTATTTTAAACATATACATATTTTTTCAAATATATATTTATGTTTGAAACAACAGCAAGCAACCATGCTTGCAACTCTATGCTTTCTTTTATGTATATGCAGATTACTCTGAGGACACCCTAAGAGTAAAAAGGGAAAACCAAGCAAGGACTCCCTGCAACTCACTAATGAGGCCCAGAAAGGGGTTTTGTTTCACTCAATTAGATGAGAATTGCATGTTTGTTGGTTGTTTTTTTGTTTTTGGGTTTTTTTTGTCTGGTCTGTTGTTTTGGCAGAATTAAACTGATATATGGCAGGATAGTATATTTCTTCTTTGTGAAAGACGTATTGCGCTAAGAGACGGACACCCTGAATGGTATTAGCATTTTCAACAAGCACAGATTTTTTTTCCAGCTGATGATCTTTCCCAGTCAAGTGCATCTCTATGGTTTCTTTTCTGTAAGAATAAAATGCAGAAATTTACCACTAACAAACTCACATTTGTGCATATATACATACATATATAAATAGCATAGCAATATACTAAAATGCATTTTATATACTGTATATATGTGTGTATGTGCAAGTGTGTGTGTGCATAAGTGTGTGTGTGTAAGTGTGTATGTGTGTGTGTGTAAGTGTGCGTGTGTATGTGTGTGTGTCTGTGTGTCTGTGTGTGTGTTTGTAAGTGTGTGTGTGTGTCTGTTTCTGTGTGTAAATGTGTGTAAGTGTGTGTATGTGTAAGTGTGTATGTGTGTGTGTAAGTGTGTGTGTCTGTGTGTGTGTAAGTGTGTGTGTCTGTTTGTGTGTGTGTAAGTGTGTGTGTGAATAATGTAACTATTGTTAATAATAAAACTATTCATGTATTTATATGTTTTTAACTAAACCATTTATAGCATTTTCCTTTAACTATTAACAAAGCACTTTCACTTGCTTGTGGTTTGTAATGTAAGTTAAATAAGAGCCAGACAGTATAATCACCACAAATACAGTTTAGGAAACATTTAAATTGCTCCTTTTTGTAAAAGACACTTAGAAAACTCCTCCATGTACAGACATGGTTATTCAGGAGATGGGGAGCAGTGAATAATTAAAGAGGATGATTTGTATGTGTGTGTGACCTCTGAACACAGCAGCATCATTCAGTCTGGTACTTGAATGTCTTCTCTCTCACTGACATCATAAGTCTGTTGCAGTCTGAATAGTGCTCTTTCGTATACATAATGGCCAAGATTACAAGTGCAAAACGGAAAGTGCAGGATTTGCTATACCAGCTGAACCCTGCACTAAGAATAGTTCACAATATGGTATTATAGGTGGATGGTTTGACTAAGGTTTGACAGAGACAAGGCTGGATTAGCCTACCAGGATACCAGGAGATTTCTTTTTCTGGTTAACAGCTTTTTTAAGCGCTATCTTTGTTTGTACTGACCAGAAATACAGGCGCAACTGTGTGTGCAAAAGTAAAAAAAAGTTTAGCCCGTAAGGAGCTGTTCAATTGTGTTTTCAAATGAATACAAAGAATACAGAAAACTAGTGATTTTGTGCATGCTTCCATATCCAACTCTACATATAGTTAATTCTATCCAAAATTGTAGTATACATATGTACAGAACTGCCTACAAAATATGTTCTTCTTAAACGCTCAGATTTCACCTGTGCAATAGGATTTACAATCTAGAAATTTAAAGGGACAGTCTAGTCAAGAACGTTCATGATTCATACAGGGCATGCAATCTTAAACAACTTTCCAATTCACTTTTAAAATCAAATGTGCTTTGTTCTCTTGGTATTCTTTGTTGAAAGCTAAACCTAGGTAGGCTCATATGCTAATTTCTAAACCCTTGAAGGCAACCTCTTATCTCAGTGCATTTTGACAGTTTTTAACACCAAGGGGGTGTTAGTTCATGTGTGCCATTTAGATAACATTGTGCTCACTCCCATAGAGTTACTTATGAGATGGCACTGATTGGCTAAAATGCAAGTCTGTAAAAAGAACTAAAAAGGGCCGTCTGCAGAGGTAATCAAAGAGGTAAAAAATTTATATTAATGCAACCATGTTGGTTATACAAAACTGTGGAATGGTTAATAAAGGGATTATCTATCTTTTTAAACAAAAAAAAATCTGGAGTAGATTGTCCCTTTAATTTTTTTGGCTCTCAATCATAGTTCTAGATTAAAAGCTTATATATTAAAATATTTTTTCTATAGCATTCTCCTTTAAAGGTTATTATGGAAAAGAGAGCATTACCAAATACATTACATTTATTAAACTCATTCCTATTCTGAATCATCTAATATTTTCAGAGGCACGTCCCCCCACTAATTCCTTAAAGAACCACTAAACACAGCCGAATAGCACAATCAATAAATGCATAACAAAAAGACAATGCCAAAGCACCTAGTTTGAATTTTAAATGAGTAGTAAAAAAAATTCTGCTAAATTTCAGTTACATTTCCTTCCCAATGCATCATGTGACAGCCATCAGCCAATCACAAAATGCATATACGTATACTGTGTGAATTATTGCTCATGATCAGTATGAGTTGGTGCCTCAGAAATTGTGCATATAAAAAGATTGTGCATATTTAGATCATGGAAATGAATTAGAAAGTTGCTAAAAAATTGGGTTCTCTATCTGAATCATTTAAATGTAATTTTGACTTTAGTCTCCCTTTAACGGTTAGATGGAAAAGAAGGAATTACAGCACTTAGTTTTGATTTTAACTAAAACAGCTTTTAATTAAAATTTACAAATCTAGTTTAATTGAAATTAACTCATCTAAATGTTCATTTTTGTTTATATATAAAATTGTAGTAAAGAACACAAACTCTCTGTAGCTAAAATCCAAGAACTTTATTCCAAAAGATTAAAACAGTAAGTAAGCGTCTTACATGTTTCGGCAGTTAGCCTTACTACAATTTCATCTTCTAGCCTGCTCTCCTTCCTGCTGTCTTTCCCATGCCACAGCCACTGCCCTCCCCCCGCCTACCAGCACAGGTAACTCCCTTTGTTAACTTTCTTCCTACAGCCACTGCCCTGCCCCCGCCTCCCAGCTCTCCCACCTCCCAGCACCTATTTAATGGAAGTTGCTGCTGCCTTACTCTGAGACTGCAGCCTCTTCTAGCCTGCTTTCCTTCCTGCTTGTCTCTCCCATGCCACAGCCACTGCCCTCCCCCTTCGCCTACCAGCACAGCACAGGTAACTCCCTTTGTTAACTTTCTTCCTACAGCCACTGCCCTCCCCCCGCCTCCCAGCCCTCCCACCTCCCAGCACCTATTTAATTGAAGTTGCTGCTGCCTTACTCTGAGACTGCAGCCTCTTCTAGCCTGCTCTCCAAAGGCAAGCCCGTCTGCGCCCGTCCGCGCCTGGACCGCGTCCAGCGCCACTAACCCTGGCTCCCACAACCACCGCCACTACGACGCCAGCACCCTCCTTTATCTCAACACCAGTAGATCATCTGCCTGCCACCACGCATCCCTGACGAACACCATAGGACCCTTCCCCTGCCGCAACTGCGCCTTCTCCTCCCTCCGAACCACTAACCTGCCAGTCACCTCACACGCCTTCTCCTCCCTCCGAACCACTAACCTGCCAGTCACCTCACGCAAAAACAACCGCAACCACCTCAACTGCATGCTCCTCAACACCTGCTCCGTCCGCAAGCACGCTGTTGAAATCTGGAACCTGCTCAACTCCACCTCCCCAGATGTTGCCTTCCTTACTGAAACCTGGCTGAACCCCACATCAATGCCTGACATCGCCATCGCCATCTCAGACGGATACAAGATCGCAGCAACCGACCGGGAGGAGGCATCGCCATCGTCCACAAAAACTCCCTCCACGTCACAACCAGCTCCGACTACCACTCACTAGGCTTGGAACACCTACACTTCAAGATCAAGGTCAATCCCAACATTACCCTCAGTGGCACCCTCATCTACAGACCTCCCGGACCTCGTCCTGCCTTCTGTGACTCCATCACTGACCTCATCACACCCCACACCCTCCCCTCAACAGACTACATCCTCCTCAGTGACCTCAACTTCCACCTAGACAACCCCAATGACCACAACACTGCCAACCTCTTAGAAAACCTTGGAACCATCGGACTAAAGCAACTCGTCAACTCCCCAACCCACTTAGACGGACACACACTCGACCCTATCTTCTCTGCAGGCAACCACATCTCAGTCAACCACATCACCGAACTCCATTGGACCGACCACCATTGCATACATTTTTCCTTCAACAAACCCACCGCACACCTCCGGCAGCACCACCCACCCTGCAGAAACTGGAAAAACATCACCGAAGACCAACTGCACTCCACCCTGAACACAGACTGCGCCAACACCCTCGCCCCTCTCAAGAAACCGTCCAACCACCAACCCACCAACAAGGCTAGTTGGTTCACCCCTGCCCTCCAGGACTCCAAAAGCCACTGCAGGTGATTGGAAAGGACCTGGAGATCCAGCAAGACCCCCTCAAATAAAACAGCCTACAAAGAAGCTACCACCACCCACCACCTCGCAATGTACTTCTACCACAAGATCGTCGACATCTATGACAGCTTCGCACCCCAGAACTCACCCACCACATATCCACCAACTCCCACCAATACCTCACCCAAATACACCACCGCCTACCCCCCACTGACCATTTGGAGCCCCCTCACCACAGAGGACACCATCAGAATCATGAGATCGATCCACTCCTGAGCACCCTCGGACCCATGCCCGCATCACATTTTCAAGAAAGCGGGTGACACCATCGCCCCCGAGCTCTGCAGCACCATCAACTGCTCCATCAAAACCGGCACCTTGCCGGATGACTGGAAGCACGCAGAATTAAAACCCCTACTGAAAAAACCCACAGCTGACCCCAATGATCCGAAGAACTACCGCCCAATCTCTTTGCTCCCCTTTGCGGCCAAAGTCATTGAGAAGTCCATCAACACGCAACACGTTGACTACATCAAAGCCAACCACACCCTGGACCCCTCCCAATCCAGTTTCAGGAGCAACCACAGCACCGAGACCGCCCTCCTCGCCGCCACAGATAACATCCTCGCCCTACTCGACCGAGGAGAGACCGCCGCCCTCATTCTCCTAGACCTCTCAGCAGCTTTCAACACTGTCTCCCACCTCACTCTCCGCAACCAACTACACAATGCCGGCATACGCGACAAAGCCCTGGAATGGATCACCTCCTTCTTCACCGGCAGAACCCAGAAAGTTAGACTCCCACCCTTCACCTCCAAGCCCACATAAATCAGCTGCAGTGTACCCCAAGGCTCTTCGCTGAGCCGCACCCTATTCAACATCTACATGGACCCTCTCTCTGCCATCGCCCGATGACACAACCTCAACATCGTCTCCTACGCCGACAACACCCAGCTAATCATCTCACTCACCAGTGACCCCACCACCGCCAAGAGAAATGACCACGAAGGGCTGACAGCAGTCGCCACCTGGATGAGCTACAACTGCCTAAAGCTGAACGCAGACAAAACCGAAGTCCTCCTCCTCGGTCCCACCACAGCCCTCGGACACCCTCCAACCCCAACCGACCATGCACAAAATCTAGGCATCATCCTGGACTCATCGCTCTCCATGGACTGGCAAATCAACGCCGTCTCTTCTGCATGCTTCCACACACTTCAACTGCTGCCAAAGATCTTCAAAATGGATCCCAACCGAGACCAGGAAGACTGTCACTCACACCCTCGTCAGCAGCCGACTGGACTATGGTAACGCACTCTATGCCGGCACCACCAACAAGCTCCAAAAGAGACTACAGCACATCCAGAACTCCTCGGCCAGACTAATCCTTGACATCCCTTGTCAATGCCACATCACCAAACACCTGCGGGACCTGCACTGGCTCTCCAAAAACAAAAGAATAACCTTCAATCATCATACATCGGTCCCGAATACTTGAACCACCACATTACCTTCTACACCCCTGCCAGACAACGTCGATCGGCCAACCAAGCCCTCGCTGTCATCCCCCGCATCAGGAAAACCACAGCGGGAGGCAGATCCTTCTCTCACCTGGCAGCCAAGACTTGGAACACCCTCCTTCTGTACCTCAGACAAGCTACCGCCCTAACTAAGTTCAGAAAGGACCTCAAGACCTGGCTCTTTGACTGAGCTGCAACCCTCAGCGCCTTGAGACCCTTACGGGTGAATAGCTGCGCTTTACAAGAACCCGATAGATAGATAGATAGATAGATAGATAGATAGATAGATAGATAGATAGATAGATAGATGTTCCATGTTTGCACCTGGCACCTCCATTTGAATTTGGTGCATGAGATCGTATTGGCTACCAAGAGGTCACATGTGTGTGAGGCATTACGGGAGAGCCATTAGCAGCTGAAGTGGATCAGAGCAAAGGTGTCAACAACCACAGAGTAACAGCTCCAGATAATTATTTCTATAAGCTGAGAAAACGGGGTCTGTATCCAGAGGAATTCCCTGCCATACCTTAGTGACTGGTCGACATCTGGACACAGAGGAGGTGAGCTTTTTCCACAAGACCAGGACCGTTTGCCCTCAGGTAAGATTGCTGACAGGAGCTGCAATAATTTTCTAAACACAGCTACAGGCTTTGATTCAATATAAGTTTTACAGCATACTAACAGACCGCTGCTTTACACTGTGACTCATACCCAGCCCTCCACACTGCTTAGCTGACAGTTTATGTTTTGGAGCTATTATTTATTGTGATGCTATCCTGATTTTTATATCTATTTATAAATACATAGAACATAATCTGCTATGTGCAGATCATTGGAATGTTAAATATTTACAGCAATTGCACGGTATAACACTATATTAAAAATAAATATTGCATAAATATGCTTATATATGTTTTCAGCTACTTATATAAATCTCTATCTAACTTATATAAATGTCTATATACAGTATGTACAGGGAGTGCAGAATTATTAGGCAAATGAGTATTTTGACCACATCATCCTCTTTATGCATGTTGTCTTACTCCAAGCTGTATAGGCTCGAAAGCCTACTACCAATTAAGCATATTAGGTGATGTGCATCTCTGTAATGAGAAGGGGTGTGGTCTAATGACATCAACACCCTATATCAGGTGTGCATAATTATTAGGAAACTTCCTTTCCTTTGGCAAAATGAGTCAAAAGAAGGACTTGACAGGCTCAGAAAAGTCAAAAATAGTGAGATATCTTCCAGAGGGATGCAGCACTCTTAAAATTGCAAAGCTTCTGAAGCGTGATCATCGAACAATCAAGCGTTTCATTCAAAATAGTCAACAGGGTCGCAAGAAGTGTGTGGAAAAACCAAGGCGCAAAATAACTGCCCATGAACTGAGAAAAATCAAGCGTGCAGCTGCCAAGATGCCACTTGCCACCAGTTTGGCCATATTTCAGAGCTGCAACATCACTGGAGTGCCCAAAAGCACAAGGTGTGCAATACTCAGAGACATGGCAAAGGTAAGAAAGGCTGAAAGACGACCACCACTGAACAAGACACACAAGCTGAAACGTCAAGACTGGGCCAAGAAATATCTCAAGACTGATTTCTCTAAGGTTTTATGGACTGATGAAATGAGAGTGAGTCTTGATGGGCCAGATGGATGGGCCTGTGGCTGGATTGGTAAAGGGCAGAGAGCTCCAGTCCGACTCAGACGCCAGCAAGGTGCAGGTGGAGTATTGGTTTGGGCTGGTATCATCAAAGATGAGCTTGTGGGGCCTTTTCGGGTTGAGGATGGAGTCAAGCTCAACTCCCAGTCCTACTGCCAGTTTCTGGAAGACACCTTCTTCAAGCAGTGGTACAGGAAGAAGTCTGCATCCTTCAAGAAAAACATGATTTTCATGCAGGACAATACTCCATCACACGCGTCCAAGTACTCCACAGCGTGGCTGGCAAGAAAGGGTATAAAAGAAGAAAATCTAATGACATGGCCTCCTTGTTCACCTGATCTGAACCCCATTGAGAACCTGTGGTCCATCATCAAATGTGAGATTTATAAGGAGGGAAAACAGTACACCTCTCTGAACAGTGTCTGGGAGGCTGTGGTTGCTGATGCACGCAATGTTGATGGTGAACAGATCAAAACACTGACAGAATCCATGGATGGCAGGCTTTTGAGTGTCCTTGCAAAGAAAGGTGGCTATATTGGTCACTGATTTGTTTTTGTTTTGTTTTTGAATGTCAGAAATGTATATTTGTGAATGTTGAGATGTTATATTGGTTTCACTGGTAAAAATAAATAATTGAAATGGGTATATATTTGGTTTTTGTTAAGTTGCCTAATAATTATGCACAGTAATAGTCACCTGCACACACAGATATCCCCCTAAAATAGCTATAACTAAAAACAAACTAAAAACTACTTCCAAAAATATTCAGCTTTGATATTAATGAGTTTTTTGGGTTCATTGAGAACATGGTTCTTGTTCAATAATAAAATTAATCCTCAAAAATACAACTTGCCTAATAATTCTGCACTCCCTGTATATATTCAAATGTTTTTTATTGGGTTGATACATTTTTACAATAGTGCAAAATATAGTACTTGTAACAATTAAACATTTTCAAATAAATACATTTTGTACTGATAAAAGAACACACAGTTTTTGTTATAGATTAACCCCTTAAGGACCATAGCACTTTCCCATTTTCTGACCGTTTGGGACCAGGGCTATTTTTAAATTTCTGCTGTGTTTGTGTTTTTCTAACTTTGACCCCAAAATCTGTTACACATCTACAACCACCAAAAAACAAACATACTAAATAGTTTCTAAATTTTGTCCTGAGTTTAGAAATACACAATGTTTACATGTTCTTTGCTTTTTTTTGCAAGTTATAGGGCAATAAATACAAGTAGCACTTTGCTATTTCAAACCATTTTCTTTTTTCAAAATTAGCGATAGTTACATTGGAACACTGATATCTGTCAGGAATCCCTGAATATCCCTTGACATGTATATATTTTTTTTTTTTAGACAACCCAAAGTATTGATCTAGGCCCATTTTGGTATATTTCATGCCACCATTTCACCGACAAATGCGATCAAATAAAAAAAATTGTTCACTTTTTCACAAACTTTAGGTTTCTCACTGAAATTATTTACAAACAACTTGTGCAATTATGGCACAAATGGTTGAAAAAGCTTCTCTGGGATCGCCTTTGTTCAGAAATAGCAGACATATATGGCTTTGGTGTTGCGTTTTGGTAATTAGAGGACCGCTAAATGCCGCTGCGCACCACACGTGTATTATGTGCCCAGCAGTGAAGGGGTTAATTAGGGAGCTTGCAGGGAGCTTGTAGGGTTAATTTTAGCTTTAGTGTAGAGATCAGCCTCCCACCTGACACATCCCACCCCCTGATCCCTCCCAAACAGCTCTCTTCCCTCCCCCACCTCACAATTGTCCCCGCCATCTTAAGTACTGGCAGAAAGTCTGCCAGTACTAAAATAAAAGGTTTTTGGGTTTTTTTTTTTTTTTTAAAAAGACATATTCTGCTGTGTAGGATCCCCCTTAGCCCCAACCTCCCTGATTCCCTACCCCCCAAACAGCTCTCTAACCCTCACCCTCTACCTTATTGTGCACCATCTTGGGTACTGGCAGCTGTATGCCAGTACCTAGATTTCCATAAAATGTGCTACTTTTTTTTATTTTTATATGAAAATGCTATTTTCCTGTAGTGTAGCTGCCCCCCCTCAATAACCAACCCCCACCCCTCTCAGATCCCTTACATAAAAATCCCCCCTCCTCTCTCCCACCTTATCCTGAAACAATTTGTGCTATACAGTAGCGTTCGCACCCGCTGCCGTCCCCCTGCTCGTGCCACCCACACGTGTGCCCGTGATCCCACCCCTCTCTGGCGCACATCCCCCATCGATTACCACCCACCCGCCTCCCTGCAATGGCTCCCACCCACTAACGATCATGACCATCGATGGGCGATGAAGAGAGGGCCACAGAGTGGCTCTCTCTGCATCAGATGGCTAAAAAAAACACTAATGATGTCAGGGTACGTCCTTGGTCATTAAAGACCATTTATTGTAGGACATACCCTGTACATTGTTGGTCGTTAAGGGGTTAATATGCTTAGGGAATAAAAGAAATACGGATAAGGAAGCAGGGAGGGGAAAGGGAAGTGGGAAGGGAATAGATGAAAAGGGAAATGTGATGGGGATAGGAAATATCCTGTAATATTCTTCACAGTTTATCATAACCGTTTTACGTCTGTTAATATAAATATACATAATGGTATGAAAAGAAGATTAAAACACAATAATTTAATCAAATGATATGATGTAGCGTATCATGTCCGCTGCACATCGATAAATGCAGACAGCATACGCTGTCGGCATTTGTCATTGCACCAGCAGTTCTTGTGAACTGCTGGTGCAATGCCGCTCCCTGCAGATTCGTGGCCAATCGGCAGCTAGCAGGGGGTGTCAATCAACCGGATCATATTCGATCGGGTTGATTTCTGTCAGCTGCCTCAGAGCAGGTGGACAAGTTATGGAGCAGCGGTCAGAAACAAGGGGCATCAAGCTCCATACAGAGCTTGATAAATCGGACCCCTAGTCTTTTGTCGTAGCAAAGTATCATAACTATTCTATACATCATTGTATAGTCTTTGTTCCCACAAGAATAAAATATCGTTCACTCCGCCCTCCATATACGTATTTGTGTTTATATGTGTATATATGTCTGTAAATAGATATATACGCATATAAATACATATATATACATATATAGACATATATATATATATATATATATATATATATATATATATATATATACACAAATATATCTTTAGACATGTATATGCATGTATCTCAGTATTAAATCTTATTCCTTTGAACCCTTATAACTTTTTTGTGCAATATTTCGTTATAATTTTTATTAGATGGTGTTATTATGAGTGTACATGTACTTTGTTATGTAGCTTTGATGTGTTTTGTAAAACTTTTTAGTTTTGCCAAACAGTTAACCAGAGCTCTGAGGTTGCGGTAATCATTCTAGCATAATTTGCAATTTACGCATTTACTTTTAACTTGTAATACGATTTAAATTTAACTTGTGCACAAATTATAGCGCTCTTCTCATAATAATATTAATGCTGAATAGTGATGTCGCGAATAGTTCGCCGGCGAATAGTTCCCGGCGAACATAGCATGTTCGATGCGATGTTCGATCCGCCCCCTATTCGTCATCATTGAGTAATACTTTGACCCTGTACCTCACAGTCAGAAGACACATTCCAGCCAATCAGCAGCAGACACTCCCTCCCAGACCCTCCTACCTCATGGACAGCATCCATTTTAGATTCATTTGGAAGCTGCATTCTTCGTGAGAGGAGGGACAGTGTAGCTGCTGCTGATTTAATAGGGAAATTGATAGCTAGGCTAGTGTATTCAGTGTCCACTACAGTCCTGAAGGACTCATCTGATCTCTGCTGTAAGGACAGCACCCCAAAAAGCCCTTTTTAGGGCTAGAACATCAGTCTGCTTTTTTTTTTTTTTCCTGTGTAATCTAATTGCAGTTGCCTGCCTGCCAGCGTGTGTGTCAGGCTCACAGCGTATACTGTGCCCACTTGCCCAGTGCCACCACTCAAATCTGGTGTAACAGTAGTGTAGATTTTAAAAGCACTTTTTTGACTGTGTTAAATAATAGCAGTCAGTTTCCTTCACGCGTGTGCGTTTCAGGGCCTGCCTGCCAGGGCACAGTGTCACCCCAGTGCAACTCATATCTGGTGTAACAGTAGTGTAGATTTAAAAAAACAACACTTTTTTGACTGTGTTAAATAATAACAGTCAGTTTCCTTCACACGTGTGCATTTCAGGGCCTGCCTGCCAGGGCACAGTGTCACCCCAGTGCAACTCATATCTGGTGTAACAGTAGTGTAGATTTAAAAAAAACAACACTTTTTTGACTGTGTTAAATAATAGCAGTCAGTTTCCTTCACACGTGTGCGTTTCAGGGCCTGCCTGCCAGGGCACAGTGTCACCCCAGTGCAACTCATATCTGGTGTAACAGTAGTGTAGATTTAAAAAAAACAACACTTTTTTGACTGTGTTAAATAATAGCAGTCATTTTCCTTCACACGTGTGCGTTTTAGGGCCTGCCTGCCAGAGCACAGTGTCACCCCAGTGCAACTCATATCTGGTGTAACAGTAGTGTAGATTTAAAAAAAACAACACTTTTTTGACTGTGTTAAATAATAGCAGTCATTTTCCTTCACACGTGTGCGTTTCAGGGCCTGCCTGCCAGGGCACAGTGTCACCCCAGTGCAACTCATATCTGGTGTAACAGTAGTGTAGATTTAAAAAAAAACAACACTTTTTTGACTGTGTTAAATAATAGCAGTCAGTTTCCTTCACACGTGTGCGTTTCAGGGCCTGCCTGCCAGGGCACAGTGTCACCCCAGTGCAACTCATATCTGGTGTAACAGTAGTGTAGATTTAAAAAAACAACACTTTTTTGACTGTGTTAAATAATAGCAGTCAGTTTCCTTCACATGTGTGCGTTTCAGGGCCTGCCTGCCAGGGCACAGTGTCACCCCAGTGCAACTCATATCTGGTGTAACAGTAGTGTAGATTTAAAAAAAACAACACTTTTTTGACTGTGTTAAATAATAGCAGTCAGTTTCCTTCACACGTGTGCGTTTCAGGGCCTGCCTGCCAGGGCACAGTGTCACCCCAGTGCAACTCATATCTGGTGTAACAGTAGTGTAGATTTAAAAAAACAACACTTTTTTGACTGTGTTAAATAATAGCAGTCAGTTTCCTTCACACGTGTGCATTTAAGTGCCTGCCTGCCAGGGCACAGTGTCACCCCAGTGCAACTCATATCTGGTGTAACAGTAGTGTAGATTTAAAAAAAACAACACTTTTTTGACTGTGTTAAATAATAGCAGTCAGTTTCCTTCACACGTGTGCATTTCAGGGCCTGCCTGCCAGGGCACAGTGTCACCCCAGTGCAACTCATATCTGGTGTAACAGTAGTGTAGATTTAAAAAAACAACACTTTTTTGACTGTGTTAAATAATAACAGTCAGTTTCCTTCACACGTGTGCGTTTAAGTGCCTGCCTGCCAGGGCACAGTGTCACCCCAGTGCAACTCATATCTGGTGTAACAGTAGTGTAGATTTAAAAAAAAAAAACACTTTTTTGACTGTGTTAAATAATAGCAGTCAGTTTCCTTCACACGTGTGCGTTTCAGGGCCTGCCTGCCAGGGCAAAGTGTCACCCCAGTGCAACTCATATCTGGTGTAACAGTAGTGTAGATTTAAAAAAACAACACTTTTTTGACTGTGTTAAATAATAACAGTCAGTTTCCTTCACACGTGTGCGTTTCAGGGCCTGCCTGCCAGGGCACAGTGTCACCCCAGTGCAACTCATATCTGGTGTAACAGTAGTGTAGATTTAAAAAAAACAACACTTTTTTGACTGTGTTAAATAATAGCAGTCAGTTTCCTTCACACGTGTGCGTTTCAGGGCCTGCCTGCCAGGGCACAGTGTCACCCCAGTGCAACTCATATCTGGTGTAACAGTAGTGTAGATTTAAAAAAAACAACACTTTTTTGACTGTGTTAAATAATAGCAGTCAGTTTCCTTCACACGTGTGCGTTTCAGGGCCTGCCTGCCAGGGCACAGTGTCACCCCAGTGCAACTCATATCTGGTGTAACAGTAGTGTAGATTTAAAAAAAAACAACACTTTTTTGACTGTGTTAAATAATAGCAGTCAGTTTCCTTCACACGTGTGCGTTTCAGGGCCTGCCTGCCAGGGCACAGTGTCACCCCAGTGCAACTCATATCTGGTGTAACAGTAGTGTAGATTTAAAAAAAAAACACTTTTTTGACTGTGTTAAATAATAACAGTCAGTTTCCTTCACACGTGTGCGTTTAAGTGCCTGCCTGCCAGGGCACAGTGTCACCCCAGTGCAACTCATATCTGGTGTAACAGTAGTGTAGATTTAAAAAAAAAAAACACTTTTTTGACTGTGTTAAATAATAGCAGTCAGTTTCCTTCACACGTGTGCGTTTCAGGGCCTGCCTGCCAGGGCACAGTGTCACCCCAGTGCAACTCATATCTGGTTTAACAGTAGTGTAGATTTAAAAAAACAACACTTTTTTGACTGTGTTAAATAATAACAGTCAGTTTCCTTCACACGTGTGCGTTTCAGGGTCTGCCTGCCAGGGCACAGTGTCACCCCAGTGACACTGGGGTGACACTACCTTATCGATACAACATCATACCTGATGTTTTAAAGCACTTTATTCCAAACAATTTAGGAATGTTAGGTGATTTATGCCCTTTATGGCTTAAAACCAGACTCTGCATCAACTATGTAATTTTCCATGGGAGTTTTGCCATGGATCCCCCTCCGGCATGCCACAGTCCAGGTGTTAGTCCCCTTGAAACAACTTTTCCATCACTATTGTGGCCAGAATGAGTCCCTGTGGGTTTTAAAATTTGCCTGCCCATTGAAGTCAATGGCGGTTCGCCCGGTTCGCGAACTTTTGGGGAAGTTCGCGTTCGCTGTTCGCGAACCCAAAGTTTTAGGTTTGCGACATCACTAATGCTGAATATTGCAGGTGCGCTCTTTTCCTTAAAGGGACACTAAACACTAAGGGCACTTAGAGTTTAGTATCCCTTTACGGAAAAGAGCGCACCTACAATATTCAGCATTAATATTGTTCTACTATGCCCATAATATATTTAGCTCATTGGCTTTAATACCAGCACAGAATTTCAAGCACTACGTATTGTGCTGCAGTCCTGTTAATGCTCCAGCTTGCTTGCGCTCTTGCTTGGAATCTGACCTTGGTTTTTTTTGGGAGGTTCTTTTCTATGCATTTATCTAGATTTTCCTATTATATAATTTTCTATTTTTTTTTCTAATATTCTAAACAGTTCATCTCATTTAAACAGTGGCATTGAACAGCTAATAATACAAAACTGATTCTATAATGGCAGGGAGAAAAAAAACGAAAGTATGAGTGGCGCTATTCTGTGTTCCTACAAAATGGTCAATGCTTCTATAATTTAGCTCTGAACATTGCGCAATTTCTATTTTTTTAAATTTGACATGCACCTGATGAACTTTCAAGGCTGACACTACTACATATCTGTCCTAAACTCCATCTATCATTTGTCTTATTGGGAGGAGACAATCCGGGCTTGAGTTTGGAGCTGATAAGGCTAGCCATTATGTTAGTATAAAGTGAATTTTTTTATAGTTGTTATCTGCTGAAACAAATTAGAGTCATGTATGTAGCAGAGTTAGCCTTGATACGTCAGCAGGGTGCATTTAAACTTCTCAGAATTAGAAAATCCACAATGTTTAGAGTCAAATTACATGAAAAAGGGACAAAATAGATAATTTATTATGCAAACTAATCAGTTTATATTAACATATCAAGGGGTTTACTTAAAGAGACATTAAACACTAAACATATGCTAGACAAAATCATGCATTTATCAAGCTCCGTATTGATGTCCGCTGAAGGCTCGCCGGAAACAGAAGACCGCTACTCCATACCTTGTCCACCTGCTCTGAGGCCGCAGACAGAAATCAACACAATTGAATATGCCTGGGTTGATTGACACCCCCTGCTAGCGGCTACATCGTATCATGTCGGTTCGCACTATGATAAATCTACCCCTAGTGTGCAAAAAGAGACTGCACCCTGAGTGGCACTGGCCTTGTGGACAAGCACAGAGGTTTTTCTAGCTTTTGTTCTGTCTCAGTGAGTGCGTCTCTCTATTTTGTTTTTATTATTCAGAGAGAGCACATAATTTTAAACAACTTTCCCTTTTACTTCTGTTATAAAATTTGCTTCACTCTCTTGGTATCCTTTGTTGAAGGAGCAGCAATACACTAGCATACCCACATTTTTTCTTTCATGATTCTAAATGTAGCCACCAATCAGCAAGCGCTACCCAGATGCTGAACCAAAAATGGGGTGGCTCCTAAGCTTACATTCTTGCTCTTTTAAATGAAGATACCAAGAGGACGAAGAAAAATTAATAATAGGAGTAAATTAGAAAGTTGCTTATAACTGTATGCTCTATCTGAATCATGAAAGAAAAAAAAACCTTAAAGTATTTACCACAGCTTAGTGCTTTTTCTTATTACAACAAAGAAACAGATTGTTTAATATCCCTTTAAATGTAGTACAGCTAGATAACATTTAGAATTGATCTCTTTCAGTGCTTGGCCTTTAACACTCATGTGTTAGAGCTGTTTAGCACTCATCCATTTATACATACATATAAGTACCCACACAAATTATACCTTGTTTTCTTTATTAAAACAAAAATTTCTAGAAATTATTTTAGTTTGGCACAATGCCACAATAAGGAAAGATGCAAAAAAAAATTAAAAATAGACTATTAAATTGTGCACAATCTTTTATATGCACACTTTCCGAGGCCCCAGCTCCCCTTAAGCACATGCAACCAATTAATGACCGACGACGTGCAGGGTACGTCCACAAAAAAAATACAAATGCCTGAGGATGTACCCTGTACGTCGTCGGTCTGTAAAGCGGCTGAAAGCGATCCTGCTCGCTTCCAGGCGCTTTCCGGTTATTGCAGTGATGCCTCGATATAACCTTAACCTTTTTTAGCCATCCGATGCAGAGAGAGACACTCTGTGGCCCTCTCTGCACCGGGCATCGATGGCCGGTATCATTGGTGGGTGGGAGCCGGTGTGGGAGGCGGGTGGCGGCCATCGATGGGCCTTTCTATGTGGAGGGGGGTGGGATCGTGGGGGGAGGAGGTGGCAGGCGTGTGCACAGGGAGGGAGCGGGTGGGAACCGCTACACTACAGAAAAACTTGTGTAAAAAGTGGGAAAAATGGGGGGAATACATTTTATAAAAACTGATCAGTCAGGGGGTGGGGGTTGGTCTGTGGGGGGGGAGCTACACTACAGAAAAAAATGAAAAAAATAAATAAAACCCATTGTTTTTTGCAAACTGGGTACTGGCAGACAGCTGCCAGTACCCAAGATGGCCCCCAATAAGGCAGAGGGGGAGGGTTAGAGAGTTGTTTGGGGGGGATTAGGGAGGTTGGGGGCTAAGGGGGGATCCTACACAGCAGCATATGTAAATATGCACACACAAAAATCAGATACCTTTTATTTTAGTACTGGCAGACTTTCTGCAAATACTTAAGATGGCGGGGACAATTTTGGGGTAGGGGAGGGAAGGGAGCTGTTTGGGAGGGATCAGGGGGTGTGATGTGTCAGGTGGGAGGCTGATCTCTACACTAAAGCTAAAATTAACCCTGCAAACTCACTACAAACTACCTAATTAACCCCTTCACTGCTAGCCATAATACACATGTGATGCGCAGCAGCATTTAGCGGCCTTCTAATTACCAAAAAGCAACGCCAAAGCCATATATGTCTGCTATTTCTGAACAAAGGGGATTTCAGAGAATTATTTACAACCATTTGTGCCATAATTGCACAAGCTGTTTGTAAATAATTTCAGTGAGAAACCTAAAGTTTGTGAAAAAGTTTGTGAAAAAGTGAACAATTTTTTTTATTTGATCGCTTTTGGCGGTGAAATGGTGGCATGAAATATACCAAAATGGGCCTAGATCAATACTTGGGATTGTCTACTACACTACACTAAAGCTAAAATTAACCCTACAAACTCCCTTAAAGCTCCCTACTTAACCCCTTCACTGCTGGGCATAATAAAATCAGGACAAAATGTAGAAACTATTTAGTATGGTTGTTTTTTGGTGCTTTTAGATGTGTAACAGATTTTGGGGGTCAAAGTTAGAAAAAGTGTGTGTTTTTTTTTATTTTTTCCTCATATTTTGTATTTTTTTTTATAGCAAACTACAAGATATGATGAATATAATGGTATCTTTTGAAAGTCCATTTAATGGCGAGAAAAACAGTATATAATATGTGTGGGTACAGTAAATGAGTAAGAGGAAAATTACAGCTAAACACAAACAACGCAAAAATGTAAAAATAGCCTTGGTCCCAAACGGACAGAAAATGGAAAAGTGCTGTGGTCATTAAGGGGTTAAAACATATATTAGTCTGTGATTGGCTGATGGTTACCGCATGATACAGGGAACAGGCAAATTAGAGGAAATTTAAATTTATCAGAAAAAAAATATTTCTGAATGCAGTTTTTTCACTTGGGCAATAATATTAATTCTGCAATTTATCATTTAATATAATTTCTAGTAATTTTATAATTATCATTTTAAAACCTCTTGCAAACATAAATGAATATTTAGCTGGGTGGTTTTAAATTAAACTATATTTGTAAATGTTAATTAAAAGTTGTTTAAGTTTAAATTCAAACTAAGGCTGGTGTAAATGGTAAAAAATAACTTCACAAAGTCTGTATCTGCTTTTGTTTTACACACAGTTTACATATTTTTGCATTATGGTTTACAAGCTTGGAAAAAAACTCACCTGGTAATAAGCACAAAACCGCTAACGAGTTCTGTACACAACGCAAGATAGTAGAAATCATGAGCAGAACCTCTAGAAACAGGCAGGTAGATTACGAGTTGTGCGTTCATCTTTTAGCGCTGAAAAAATGGTAATTTCAGCATTAAAACAGCACAGCAGCCATTACAAGTGGGTACAGCTATAAGGGTTGCCATCCGTCCCTTAAAATACAGAACACTTATAAGTTACACATGCTGCAGGGTGTGTAGGGAGGTCTATGAATAGTGCTATCCAGAAACACAATACATGGTCCTCCCTGCACACCCTGCAGCATGTGTAATTTATAAGTGTCCAACATCGCTGCCACTATTTAAAATTATTAACCCCTACTCCGCCGTTCCCCGACATCGCTGCCACTATACTAAAGTTATTAACTCCTAAAACTCTGCTTTCCCACATCGCAAACACTATTTAAATATTATTAAACCCTAATCTGCCGTCCGTTCAGGGCAAAGGGTAGCTTAAGTTTTTTTAAATATTTTTATTTTTATTTTGTAGGTTTGGGGGGGTGGGGGTTTGTAATGTTAGTGGGTCTTTGTAAAAAAAATTCAGGTAAAAGAGCTGTTTAACTTAGGGCAACACCCTACAAAAGGCCCTTTTAAGGGCTATTGGTAGTTTATTCTAGATTAGGTTTTTTATTTTGGGGTGGGTTTTTTAAAAAAAATGGGTATTAGAATAGGAATAATTTTTATTATTTTTGATAATTCGTTTTTTATTTTGTGTAATGTTTTTATTTCGTTTTGGGGTGGGTTTTTATTTTTAGATTAGGGGTTGGGCATTTCATAAAAGAGCTGAATGCCCTTTTAAGGGCAGTAAAAAGAGCTGAATGCCCTTTTAAGGGCAGTAAAAAGAGCTGAATGCCTTTTTAAGGGCAATGCCCATACAAATGCCCTTTTCAGGGCAATGGGTAGATTAAGTTTTACTTTATTTTTATTTTGTGGGTTTGGGGGGTGGGGGGGTTGTATACTGTTAGGTGGTGTTTGTTTTGTTTTGTAGCAAAAGAGCTGTTAACTTTAGGGCAATGCCCTACAAAAGACCCTTTTAAGGGCCCACAAAAGGCCATTTTAAGGGCCCTTGGTAGTTTATTATAGATTAGACTTTTTTATTTTGCGGTGAGTTTTTTTTTTAACAGGTTATTAGAATAGGAATAATTTGTATTTCTGTTTTGGATCATTTCGTTTGTTATTTTTTGTAATGGTAGGTTTTTTTTATTTTTTGTAATTTTAGTGTTTTTTTATTTTTTGTAATGTTAGTTTTTAGTGTAAGGCAGCTTAGGTTTTATTTCACAGGTAAGTTTGTATTTATTTTAACTAGTTAGTTAGTAAATAGTTAATAACTATTTACTAACCAGTCTACCTAGTATAAATAAATACAAACTAACCTGTGAAATAAAAATAAAACCTAAGCTAGCTACAATATAACTATTAGTTATATTGTAGCTAGCTTAGGTTTTATTTCATAGGTAAGTATGTATTTAGTTTTATATAGGTATTATTTAGTTAATAATTGTAACTTTAATTTAGCTCTATTTTAATTATGTTAAAGTTAGGGGGTGTTAGGGTAAGGGTTACATTAGGGTTAGGTTTAGGGGTTAATAGTTTAATTTAGGTTGTTGCAATGTGGGGGGGCTGGGAGTTTAGGGGTTAATAGGTTTATTTAGTGGTAGTGATGTGGGAGGCCAGAGGTTTAGGGGTTAATAACTTTATTTAGTGGCGGCGATGTTGGGGAGTGGCAGAATAGGAGTTAATATCTTTATTATAGTGTGGGCGATGTTGGGTTGCAGGAGAATAGGGGTATGCCCTAAGTATGCTCCTTAGCTGGCCACTGGCTCTTGCAGCACACACAGTACATCCTGTTTAGCGCGCCTATGAAGTTTCCTTCCCTGCCAGACTCCTCTTTGGTGGCGCTCCGGGCAAATGGCCAATTCTTAAAATGTCCTTGTGTGGGCCCCCCCCAGCCCTCGGGCCCTGGTGCAGTTGCACCGCTTGCACCTCTGGTAGTTCCACCCCTGCTTATACCTGTAATTTAAAGGTGGTTTTATTTTATTTGTGATACTTTTGTATACATAGTACCTTTAGAAATATAGTACAGCACTGTAATCAGAAAGGAATTATCTATCATTTGCATTTCAGAGCACACATGATCTGCTTTGTTTTTAAATACTACTGAAAGTCTGAATTTCTGAATCATTCTTGATTTTGGAATTCCAGATTTCAGAATATATACCTGTATTTTTTATTTCAAACTCACATTTTTTACTAGAAAGTACTTTCTTATTTTTAAATAGGATTTTAATCGGTAATCATGTTTTTGCAATCGCAATTTAACTGTTTTCTGTTTTGTCTTTTAGGCAACAAAAATCTTTATTTTGCAGAAATCCCCAAATCATATTTCAACAAATATCCACAATTTACATAATCTAGAACATTGTGCCATCATCTTCTTACAATAATACAGAGAATATTTGGTAAAATACAAACTTTGTTCTGTACAGTGAAGTTTGGAACTTTTTGCAGTATTTTAAACCTCTGAACTTATACAGTATGAGAACTTTTAAAATCCTGTTAGATAAATTGTTATAAACTGTGGTCACACAAAAATAATTTCCTGTGCTGTTCTTCCTGATTTTCAGGTGAAAATTTTGCCAAATTGGCATTTTAACAGTAAATGAGAACATTTTACAAAAATTATTTTTAAAATATTAAAACTAGATCCATCAGGGCCGATTTATCAAGGGCTGAATGGCCCCTGTTACCTCTGTCTCCACGCGAGCCTTCAGGCTCGACGGAAACAGCAGTTATAAAGCAGGACCGCTGCTCCTTAACTGGTTTGCTGCCTCTGAGGCTGCGCACATCAATCCTCTGATCCTATACGATCGGGTTGATTGACACCCCCTGCTAGCGTCTGATTGGTTGCGAATCTGCAGGGGGCTGCATTGCACAAACAGTTAACTAGAACTGCTTGTGCAATGTTAAATGCTGCCGGACATGATATGCTACAGCGTATCATGTCGGACAGACATTGATAAATCGGCCCCATCATGTGGGCATACAAATGGTATTGAGACTGTTGAACACTTATCAGGATAGTTCATTTTACACATGTAGATGATTATTTTCTAACAGTTTTATACCATTTTACCCTATTTGTGCTTTGACATCTTGTTTTATGAGACGTAAGTTTACGGCAAAGTTCAGCAGTGTCCTTTAAATCCTTTATATTTAAACAAATATTTTTATGATAACCTTGGCACATTGGTATAATGTTATAGGCAGTTTAATCTCTAAATGTATTTCAATATAAAATGTTTAGTTAAGAAAAATAAAAACAAATTACAATATGAATTTATTAATTATGGGCTAGATTACAAGTAGAGCGCTATTTATCGATCCCGCTTGTGCGTTAATTGCACTATAAGTAAGCATTTTGCGTGCGTCAGGTAGCGCACGTATTACAATTTAAAAATAGGAAAAAGTCAAAGTTAAAATATCGCTACAGCATTAAGGTATTCCCCCATAGACTTTAATGGAGCACGAAAAGTAGGGTTGGGGAACTAACACCCTTCTCGCATGCAAACCCGATCACATTTTCTCAAGTGCGCTAACCTGACATGGAAAATGAATATTTCACATTCCAGTGTTCTTGACATATATATATATATGATCAAGGGTCAAGTCCTACAAAACGTCTGAATGGTCGCCTGAGGATGAACACCCATGGTTACATTTGTACATGGCAAGGGGGGGAATTTTTATTTGTAATTTAGAAATCAACTGATACTGAATACTGAGAAGCCAGACACACACTTTTTTTTAGAACACATGAAGGGACTTTTTTTATTTATAGATGATGTTGAATACTCCAAAAAGCTAAGAGCCTTAGTAAAATTTTTAGGAGATGTTACTCCATGGCTCTCAGGATGTGTAAGCTTTGTAATGTAAACATATGGGGCGCGATCCGATATACAGCGTAGTTTTCGGCGCAAGCAAGGGAACCCGCTCCGCCCGTCATTTCACCTCGCACATCGGGGTATTACATATACTGCGCCATTAAATGCTAAACTGGTGGAAGTAGGACAAACTGGTATCTTCCGAAAAGTGCGCAAATACACATTTTACTCGTCACAAGTAACTTACATCTGTATTTTGTCCACGCAAAGTCTCAATAAAGAGTAGTTTTATGCAAATTAGGCTAACACTCGTAAAAATCACCCGGAACTCCATCTAAAAATGCGCCACGTAATTACGCTATTCAAAAGTCATATATAAACCCATGCGCAGCCGCCATTTTCTTCAGTGTGTTTGGATGGTTCGTTGAGCTACAGCACACTACAGTGGAGTGGAGGATTAGTCAGAGTACAGAGAGAGGCGTAAACAGAGGAGTTAGTTAGGTTGCATTGTTGGTTGGTAAAGCTTGTTCACTTACACATATTTTTACATATCGCACATATTTTGCATACATACATATACAAAATACACAACACTTTTTTTTTTCTAACACCTCACACATTTTATTTCAATTTTACAGTGTGATAGGCTGAGTGGTTGTGATTGTGTGTGATTGAGCTGGGAGTGAGTGTGAGTGTGTGAGTGTGTGTAGTGTGAGGATGGCAGGGAGAGGTAGGGCAGAGGGGAGGAGGGGAGAGGAGTGGCAGGGAGAGGAGTATTGTAGAGGACAGGAGGAGCAGTGGAGTCCCCATCAGGGAGTAAG
This sequence comes from Bombina bombina, assembly GCF_027579735.1. Taxonomy (NCBI): domain Eukaryota; kingdom Metazoa; phylum Chordata; class Amphibia; order Anura; family Bombinatoridae; genus Bombina; species Bombina bombina. The sequence goes on along the minus strand of NC_069500.1, from coordinate 63,362,850 downwards.
TGGAGTGGGGAGAGGGAGAGCTAGAAGGTATGATGGGAGGGGAGATGCCCGAGAGCCCCAGAGACCAGGCACATCAAGGAGAGGGACAGAGGGTGCACATGGGGACAGAAGGGGGAGGAGGGAGAGGATAGGGAGGAACCCACACCAGGGACATCGCAGGGAGCAAGCCAGGTGTCCACAGAGGATGAGAGGATGAGATGTCCTAACTTCTCATTCGATGAGAATGTTGCTCTAGTCATCATGGACAACCACAGTGCCCTCTTTGGCCAGGGGAAGGGCAAAGGCATTGTCAGAAGGCATAAAACGGCATGGTTGGCGGTAGAGGATGCCGTCAACAGTGTGGCCCCGCAGAGGAGGACTGTTGAGGGCCTTAAAAAAAGGTGAAATGACTGTAAGAGGCGGGTGAAAGAGAAGATGGGGCAGGAAGCCATGCACCAGAGGGGAACAGACAATGATCCACCCCTGGACACAGAATACAACACCTGGCAGGATATGATACACAGGTCCCTGAGTATCAAAGCAGTCCGTGGACTTCCAGGGGCTTGTGACTCAGGGGTTGCAACCACAGCACATCATGCTGGTGAGTAACATCCCACACACCAGTATGATATGTATTTTATTGTACATGCCTGGCATAAATTTTGTATAGCGTTAGACCTAGATTTTTCCTTTTCTGAATTTCTACCTATCCTAGGTAATCCAAGTTTTCTTCCAGGGTTACACCAAAAAATATTTAAAGATTGGGCTGGAAAAGGCCTGCAATTTGTAAACCAAATACTGGATGAAAATTACCAAATATTATCAGTAGAAGATATTTTTAGTAAATATGGGATTCCTAGGTCTGGCTTATTTGCTTATTTCCACATCCGACACTATATTACAGCCCAGAAGTGGCATGCCCCTATCATAACGGCGTGCCCGGATATTAAGCTATGTATACAAAAATTAATTGCAGGAGATGCATCAATCTCTTTGTTGTATGATATCATGCTTAATAAGCAGAGTCAGCTTATTAAGGATAACTTATGTAAAATTTGGGCTCCCTTAGTGGAACACGAAACAATTAATCAGAGCTTTAGGTCCATGTCCAAGTGTAAAGTACCAATTTCTTGGAAAGAATCTCATATGAAATTGATTAATAACTTCTATCTTTCACCATGGAAAATATCTAAGTTTTATCCTTCTGTGGCTAATTTATGCCCGCGATGTGCACATGGTAGGGCGAACTTACTTCATATGTTCTGGACATGCCCTAAAGTTAGACAACTCTGGTTGAAAATCATCTTCTGGTTTAATAAATTATATAAAGTAACAATAGGTTTATCGGCGGTTGATATTATCTTTCTCTGCCCTCCGAATGAGGCTATTAATTATAATACCATAAATAGTTTAAATACAATTATATTAGCAGTTAGACATTGTATACTGAAAAATTGGAAAACTAAGAATAGCTGTGGGCTAGCTATGGTGTTTAAAATATTGCAAGATCAAATAGTATTTGAATCGTATCACTTATACGATGCTGCAGAGAAAAGAATTCAGAAATTTTTGTGGAGGTGGTCTCCTGTTATACTATCTTATCCCACTTTGTCGCAAAAATTGATTCTCTCCCCCTTCTTATCATCAGTGAGTTTTGCGGAATTGACTCTATTAAATGTCTTTCCACACAGCTGGTTGGAGAGGCCTGGTGGGGAGTGACGGGTGGGGATACCGCAGTGGTGGTGGTGGGGGGAGGGGTAGAGAGGAGAATTTCCCCTTTTTTTTCTTTTTTTTTTCTTCTCATGGATTAAGGTTTTATGGGCCTCAGCTGAGGTACGTTTTTTGGTTGAAAAGGTGGAGCAGGAGTTGTGTCTCCTTGTTGCTGATGTTGTAGGGGTTGTGTCCCCTGGCAAAAGTTTCTTTTTTCTGTGATATTTATACCTTATTTTGTATGTTTTGAGCCAGGATGAAAAAATCCATTATGTATTTTTTGTTATTATTGATGATATAGGAGCTGCATCTCCAACAAGATTGAGTACAATTTCTATATTTCTTCTTTTTTTATATATATATATATATATATATATATATATATATATATATATATATTGTCTTTTTGTTGTATGTGGAAAAAACTGATAAATAAAGGATTAAAAAAAATGATATGTATTTGAGATATAACATCCTTTAATGTCACACATTCATGTACACAATGAGGAGCATGGTATTTGGCCTACTAGCAAAAACATCTACAATTATATTTGACATTAATGCTACTTAACACAATGCAATTCATGATATGAGGTGGAATAGTGCAATCCTAACATGTCTCAGAGTAACACAGGCCACAAGCCACATGTAGAGTTTTCAGGAAATGGACACTATAGCCATCACAATACTTTTAGCTCAGAAAGCAGGTTCTGTGCCTACATCAGGCTAAAGTAAATTTTGTGACCATAGTGTCACTTAAAGAACACATTTTTTCCATCATTGGCATGTACACATAACTATTGTATGAAACACATACCTGTATACTGTGCAGATTAAAATCCCTCATATCACAAATTACATTGTGCACATGCATGTTATAGAGTTTGACATGAGAATGAGTATAGGCCCTAGCATGTATCAATGTACATTGTATGCCCACATGGACACATATATGACTGTACTAATCCCTCTCATCATTTGACTCCTCCACAGAACCTCGTGTCACCAGGATGCAAACAGGCATGACGCCACCTCCACCACCACCACCAGTTACAGGCATGTAGCCACCTCCACCACCACCACCAGTCACAGGCATGCAGCCACCACCACCAGTCTTCAGGCAACAACGTGAACATTATGCTCCCAGGCATGAGCAGGGTTGGATGGCTTCAGTAGAGGACCCGGAAGTGATGCCACCACCATTGACATATGACCCCTGGCCAGAGGAATATTCTTCTTTTGGCTTTGAGGGGGAGCCAAGTCAGCCACAAAGGGTCCATGTCTTTACCCCCCCCCCCCCAACACAATATCAGGGCAGTCATGGATTTTACACACAAGGTATGTCACAAGAAGTGCAAACTGGACAGGCTGAGTGGTCACACACTGGTCATCAATGGGACTACCAATCCACCCTGAGAGCTCTACCATCCTCTTCCCTTGGGAGAGCTCCACCATCCTCTTCACTTGGGAGAGCTCCACCATCCTCTTCCCTTGGTAGAACTCCACTATCCTCTTCCCTTGGGAGAGCTCCACCATCTGCAGATGAGCATATAGCTGGAATTACTCAAGCATCAGCAGATGCAGCTGAAGATGCCCCACCAGCACCAGCAGATGCAGCTGAGGATGTCCCACCAGCACCAGCAGATGCAGCTGAGGATGTCCCACCAGCAGATGCAGCTGAGGATGTCCCACCAGCACCAGCAGAATCAGCTGTACCTGCACCTCAAGCACCTAGAAGCCCTGCTGCTGAAGAGCCTGTGGATGCACTGTATTCTCCCCTGGGTGAGGAATACATTTCACTCCAGAGGAGGCTCATAACAAGCTGCGAGAGCAGACAAAGAGGCCAACAGAGGTTTCACAGGAGCCAAGAGAGGTTACTCAAGCGTAGCATAGAGCTGCAGAGGGACATGTGTCAGGCAAACAAAGTTGTCTAAAGATCAAAGAGAGTACTATAGTTAAACCACAGCTGCTGAGATTCAAAAAAAATGAGTTTTGTAGCTCAGGAGTAACTGGTAAACACAAGTGCTACTTTTAAGCGAAGTGTGTCCCACAATAACTACTAAGCAATTTGATATATGGTTCATTTAAGTTAATAGACCCTGATTCTGCCACATGTGAGTTGTCACTGAAAGTTGCAGCAAGGTCCTTAACTCAGAAACCAAAGTGCAGCAAAAAAGGAAATTGTAATATGTGAAACAGAACATAATCACAGAGTGCTAATGAGGAGGAGGATGCCAGCAAGTGTACTGAAGTGACACATAAATAGTATGCATTTAGGTAACCCAATTAAGGAGACTGTGAAACAATGTTCAGATTCAAACAAGCAGATTGATATAAAGAACAGTGAGAGTATCCGGAATTAAAGTCACTTAGTTACTGATCAGAATTATCACAGATAGTGGAGGTACCTGTAGAGAAGCCGAGTGGCTAGAATATTAAGTTCAGAAGGTCTTAGAAGTCCGGTGTGCAGTGATCCGTGAGGCAGACAGCAGAGGTGAAGACGGTCGGTCCGTTTGGTTGGCGTGTGACGTCACCGCGTAGGGATCTGATAGATCCGGCCGGAATGATAGTAACTGGAGCTGCTCCTAGCAGATTAGCGTAACAGGCACACAGGCTGAACGGATAGCACAGGATTGCAGAGTGAGAATGTAGATCAGACAGCAACGAGTAGATTGCTGAGTAAGCTTAGGAATGAGTAACACTTTCAATACCAAGCAATGATCTAGAGGGCTGATGGTCTTTTATAGGGAACTGGAAGTGAATGGAAAGGTGGTTTAAAGGTACAGTGGTTAGATAGCACTAAGGTAAAAGAGTCCTAAGCACAATCCTGACAACATGGCAGCGTCATTAAATGGAATTATTCAAAACCAGTCGCAGATGATAAGAATTCTGTCTGATATGCAGATGGACATTAGATGACGGGAACAAAATCAACTCTTGGGTGTGTTGGTTGAGCACTTTACACACCAGCAGGACACTGCCTCCAGCCTATCATCTGTGGCCAGCACACCAGCAGAAACCGAAGAATCTTTTCAAACCAGGAGAACAAGGCAATCTACTACAGCCACCTCAGCTCCCTCATACAAGAAGCCAAGAAAGAAAGAAATATTCTTAAAGTTCACCATAAATCTTGTCCTCTGTTATTGTAATAATCAGGTTCCTCCTAATGGTTATGAGATAGAGCATAAGTTATAGACAATGAGATAACATCCTGAAATGTTAATAAATATAAGTTGTTGCACATATTCTATTGAAATTACTACTGCTGAAGCAACCTCTGATAGAAAATAGGTGCATTTAATATACGACAGAATAACCCATGCATATAATTCCAACCTAAGTATTATATGTAAGTTAGAGGGCATTCATCAAAAGTAATATCAGGAGTCATAAGAAGTCATCAAGGTAGGATTGAGTATTAGGAGAAACTTTCCAAGAAATTGTTAATGTGTGAGGATCTGACACAGGAAGCAACAGACAACAATAATACTGAAATCAGTGAAAGGAAAAATCCTACTGAACAATCCGGATCAAAATAGTGTGAATATGACTTTTCAATATAAGGTAAAATAACAGACACTGAGGTATGGTAGTCTAATAGTTAATATTGAAAAGTCAGGCTCGAGCAGAGAGAAATACCTTGTACGCTGTGAGTGCGATAATATGTCTCAGTCACATCCGGTTTCAATGCGCTGTGTAGCTGAACCGGAGGAGACACGCTGCTGCTGCAGAGGAATGTGGCGTCTGACGTCACAGAAGCTCCGGTGAGTCCGGATCCACACGGAGGTTGTAATTACAAGAATTGCAAAACAAAGTAAGTAAACAAGACAACAAAAAGGTTCACTTAGCTGGGGGTTCAGTTTTGTAGAGAGGCTTCTCAATAATTAAAGTATAAGTAGCGAAGCAAAACAGAACAATAATTTTGAAATCACAGTCAGAGTTGAAAAAGTACTTGCCTAACACAAAGTGCTTAATACAGAAGTTAGATGTTGCAGGCAGGTAGAAGCTGTTTGAAAACTTCCTCAAAGGCACTGTAGGCAGGTGGAGACTGCAAATGTAAATTTAGATAATAGGAAGGTGATCCCAAATGGATTAGTAGAGCTCAGTGTTACTCCATGAAGGAAAACAAAATACTAAGCAAGGAGTGCTTAGTGCTCAGCTGTTTTATGGGAGTAACTGGATTGTGATTGGATGAACAGTAATTAAGGATCAGAATACCTAAAACCCTGACATGACTCCCCCCTCAAACAAGCTGATCCTCAGCTTGCAGTCTGGGACGATCCGGAAATCTGCTGTGGAACTGGGATACCAAACGGGGTGCGTTAAGATTGGATGTGGGTTCCCATGAATCATCCTCCTCCGTATAACCCTTCCACCTAATCAGATACTCCAGAATACCCTTAGAATATCTGGAATCGATTACATCCTTCACTTCGTATACATCTGAGTCCAAAGTGGAAGCAACTGTGAGAGATTGTAGATTGGAAGTTCTGGTGGGTACGTAGGGCTTAAGGAGGGATACATGAAAAGTGGAGTGTATTTTCATAGACGGTGGCAAGTCTAGGGAGACTGCGTTGCGATTAATTACTTTTTTAATGGTGAAAGGTCCACAAAATTTTTGTGTCATTTTCCTACTTGGCAAATGTAACTTTAAGTTTTTTGTAGACAACCAAACCTGGTCACCGATTTGGTAAGAGGGTGGTTCTCTATGTCGTAAATCATAATAGCGTTTGTGGTTACTCTGAGCCTTTGTAATGTTTTCTTTAATAACTCTGAAATTATCTAAAAGTGCATTGTTTAATTCGCCTACCATAGGGGAATTAGAAGGAGTTGTACTAACAGAAGTGATGGTTGGATGATAACCATAGTTAGCAAAAAACGGAGATAGCTTGGTGGAAGAATTGGTTAGGTTGTTATAAGAAAATTCCGCGAAAGGAAGATATGTTATCCAGTTGTCTTGCTGGTAGGAACAGAAACAGCGTAAATACTCATCTAACCATTGGTTAATTCTCTCAACTTGTCCGTTAGCTTGTGGATGGAAAGCTGTTGTATATTGATGTGTGATATTGAGGGATAGGCAGAGACTTTTCCAGAATTTAGATGTGAACTGAGATCCACGGTCTGATACCAAAATTGTTGGAACTCCATGTAAACGAATCACATGTTGTATAAAAAGTGTAGCTGTTTCTGCTGACGTGGGAAGTTTGTGGAATGGAATAAAATGTGCCATCTTGATGAAACTGTCAACTACCACCATTATAGTGGTATGATTTTTTGATGGTGGTAGATCTACTATGAAATCGACACCTATTTGTTTCCAAGGTCTGTCAGAAGCTGGGATAGATAATAAGAGAAAAGGGGGAGGGGGAAAGAACCCAACCTATATTGTCACTAGTTCAATATATATATATAAGTATAAGCCAGATAGTAGAACTTAGTGTATCTTGCAGGGGCAAACATTCGTTAAATTTAAAGATTTGTGCCTCAATCAATCTTTCAAATTGCTTTGCAACACCCCGCAATTCTGGAGAATAATAAGCAGACCAATAAAGTGCTAGGTAAAGTTCCCGGATAGTACAGGTACAACAGTCCTGAGTAAGCATCACTCATAAATGGAGCTTATTTGTTAATAGACAGCCCTATTACCCGGTACGTAAATTGTAGACACCAAGAAGTAATATTTCAGAGGCAGGTATACAGGGAACAAACAGTCTCAAAGTATGTAAGGCTAATTTCACTCAGGTATACAGGGAACAAACAGTCTCAAAGTATGTAAGGCTAATTTCACTCACCAGCTGCCGTATTTCACCGGGAACCAACCCGTCCACTAGCCGCAGAATGAGATACTTCTCCGGCAGCCTGGGAGTCTTTCGTGTGCGTTTCACCGGGGGGACTATGATTACGGCGTTTGGTGCCGAAACATGTCAGTCTGCTTAACTATAGGGGTGTTTTATCCCCTCTCTCATCATGTTTTAAATTTGACCTAATAAAGTTTACTATTTTTAAATTACTTAAGGTGCCTGGCAAAATTTTCTTTTTCTGTTTGGATAGATAATAAGAGTCCGTAAGGTAGTTTTCGTTCTGTTTTACAAGTTTGGCAGGTAACACAAGTTTTTATGTAATTTGTTACAGTTTCCCTCATCTGAGGCCACCAGTATGTCCTCTTTATGAGTTCCATTGTACGGGATTCACCTGGATGTCCAGCAAGTGGTGAATCATGATGTTGTTGAAGAATGTGATGTCTCAAATCTTTAGGTACATAAATCATATTTTTATGGTAGTATAAACCTTCTTTCTGGTCCAAAGGGACATTGATGTCAGTTGGTGGTATGGTTGAAAACTTCTTTAGATCTGCAAGGAAGTCTGAAGTTAATCCTATGAATCGTTCATTTGGTATAATAGACGTAGGATTTTCAGTAGGAATGGGTATTGTGAACTGTCGAGAGAGAGCATCAGCTTTTCCATTTTTATTTGCTGGGCGGTATATAATCTGAAAATCGAATCTTGCGAAATATAAACTCCACCTTACCTGTCTGGCTGACAGAGTTTTGTTATTTTGCAGGTATTGGAGGTTTTTGTGGTCTGTGTAGATTATGAAGGGCATTTTTGCACCTTCTAAGAGATGTCTCCAAAATTCCAATGATTTGCGGATGGCTAATAATTCTTTGTCTCCAATTGCGTAATTTCTTTCTGCTGAAGTCATACTCTTAGAAAAGTAGGAGATTGGATGTAATGGTTCTTTAGATGTTTTCTGTTGGGAAAGAACTGCTCCAATCGCAAAATCAGATGAATCTACTTCAAGAATATATTGGAGGTCTACATTTGGAAATTTCAGTATAGGTGCTTCTGTAAAAGCTTGTTTGAGGAAAGCAAATACTCTAGAATGAGTGTTGTCCCAATGGAATTGTTGAGTAGTGCCTGTAAGTTGTGTGAGTGGTCTCACAATCGAAGAGAAATTCTTTATGAATTTTCTGTAATAATTGGCAAAGCCTAAAAACCTTTGTAAAGACTTTTTATCCGAAGGTTTTGGCCAATTTTTCACTGATTCAACCTTTTCAGATTGCATTTGAATACCATCAGTTGAAATGGTGTAACCTAGGAATGAAATAGTAGTGTTATGAAAAGAACATTTTTCGAGTTTGGCATATAATTTGTGCATTTTTAAACGTGCTAACACTTAGCGGACATGTTTTATATGTTCTGTTAAGTTGTTGGAGTAGATTAGTATATCATCTAAATACACTACTAAACATATGTCAAGTAGATCTCGAAAAATATCATTAATGAAGTGTTGGAACGTTGCGGGGGCATTACAAAGGCCGAATGGCATCACAAGGTACTCGAATAAACCATACCTAGTTCTGAATGCTGTGAGCCATTCGTCGCCTTCTCTTATACGTATAAGGTTGTATGCCCCACGCAAGTCCAACTTAGTAAAAATCGTAGCGTTACTTAATCTTTCGATTAATTCCGGAATAAGGGGAAGTGGTAATCGATTTTTTACTGTCTGTTTGTTAAGCTCCCGATAATCAATTATAGGTCTAAGAGATGAATCTTTGTTGGTAACAAAGAACATTCCGGCAGCTGCTGGTAAATAAGAAGGTCTAATGAAACCTTTCCTTAAATTATCCTGCAAGTACTGTTTTAAATGATTTAATTCTGGTTGACTCAAAGGGTATAAATGACCGACAGGTAATGTTGCTCCAGGAATGAGTTCAATAGGGCAATCATAAACTCGGTGGGGAGAAAGGGTTTCTGCCTCCACCTTGCTGAACACTTCAGTGAAATCTTGGTAAGGTTCTGGTATTTGTATTTGTTCTGAGTCAGTGTGTAGTAGTATGTGATGTGGAAAACATGTTTTTTCGCAAAAAAAAGATTGAAACGTAATGGTTAAGTTAGTCCAATCGATAAGAAGGTTATGTGTTTGTAACCAATAAAATCCTAGAACAATAGGGAAATGTGGTGATGGTATTATATTGAATGTTATATATTCAGAGTGACCATCCTCAGTAGTGACTAGTATAGGAATCGTATTATGTGTGATGGGACCATTTGATATCACTGAGCCATCAATAACTTTAAGTGAGACTGGTTTTTGTTTTAACACAATTGGAATTTTATTTAGTTGTACAATAGATTTATCAATGAAATTGCCAAAGGCTCCAGAATCAACAATGGCGGATGTAGTCAGTCTTCTAAGGTCCCACTGTAAAAGGAGAGATAATTTACAGTAAGATATTTGTTTATCTGAACATTGAGTATTGTTAACATGGGTAAACTTACTCTTTTTATTTTTCCGTAATATAGGACAGTCTGTTACCACATGACTGGGATTTGCGAAATACATGCAGAGGTGATTATTCCTTCTCCTTATCCTTTCTTCAGGGGAGAGAGGTCCTCGTATGACCCCAATTTCCATAGGGGTAACTTGCTCAGAATGTGGAGATTTTGTTTGAGAGAAAGAGGATGTACTGGCTTTATATGTGGTTTCAGAGTGTCCACGTTCAGCCTTGCGTTCTCTGAGCCGACGGTGGATTTGAGTAGCGACCTTCATTAAGGCATCCAGGGTACTGGGGAGCTCAATACGAGCTAGTTCATCCTTAACAGGGTCAGACAAACCAACTCTAAACTGGTTTCTGAGGGAAACCAGGCTCCAAGCAGAGTCAGAGGCGTATAGCTTGAATTCAGTGATGTATTCTTCCACTGACTTTTTCCCTTGTTTTAGGTTCCTCATTTTCTGTTCCGCTGTTAACTGGATGTCAATGTCTCTATAGAGCTCATCCATGGCTAGAAAAAAAATCTGCCAGGGAATTTAGTAATGGGTCATTTGTTTCACACAAATGATCTGCCCATATTCTTGGTTCAGATCTTAAAAATGAGATTGCAGACAAAACCCTGACCCTATCAGTGGGGTAGGTTTTGGGTTTTAAATTAAATAACAGATAGCATGCGTTCTTGAATTGCCTGTAGGTTTTTCTATCACCATGAAACAAATCTGGCAAGCTTATCTGTGGTTCAGAACTGGGGGTTTGGTGTTCTTTTACCTCCTTAATCAGTTCCCTAAGAACCTGATTCTCAACTTGTAAATCCAGGATAGCCTGCCCCATTTTGTCTACCTTTTGACTTAGATTATAGACTACTTGGGGAATTTCTGCTGGATCCATTTTACTTTTTATGGCTTAGTATTATGTAATAATCAGGTTCCTCCTAATGGTTATGAGATAGAGCATAAGTTACAGACAATGAGATAACATCCTGAAATGTTAATAAATATAAGTTGTTGCACATATTCTATTGAAATTACTACTGCTGAAGCAACCTCTGATAGAAATTAGGTGCATTTAATATACGACAGAATAACCCATGCATATAATTCCAACCTAAGTATTATATGTAAGTTAGAGGGCATTCATCAAAAGTAATATCAGGAGTCATAAGAAATCATCAAGGTAGGATTGAGTATTAGGAGAAACTTTCCAAGAAATTGTTAATGTGTGAGGATCTGACACAGGAAGCAACAGACAACAATAATGCTGAAATCAGTGAAAGGAAAAATCCTACTGAACAATCCGGATCAAAATAGTGTGAATATGACTTTTCAATATAAGGTAAAATAACAGACACTGAGGTATGGTAGTCTAATAGTTAATATTGAAAAGTCAGGCTGGAGCAGAGAGAAATACCTTGTACGCTGTGAGTGCGATAATATGTCTCAGTCACATCCGGTTTCTATGCGCTGTGTAGCTGAACCGGAGGAGACACGCTGCTGCTGCAGAGGAATGTGGCGTCTGACGTCACAGAAGCTCCGGTGAGTCCGGATCCACACGGAGGTTGTAATTACAAGAATTGCAAAACAAAGTAAGTAAACAAGACAACAAAAAGGTTCACTTAGCTGGGGGTTCAGTTTTGTAGAGAGGCTTCTCAATAATTAAAGTATACGTAGCGAAGCAAAACAGAACAATAATTTTGTAATCACAGTCAGAGTTGAAAAAGTACTTGCCTAACACAAAGTGCTTAATACAGAAGTTAGATGTTGCAGGCAGGTAGAAGCTGTTTGAAAACTTCCTCAAAGGCACTGTAGGCAGGTGGAGACTGCAAATGTAAATTTAGATAATAGGAAGGTGATCCCAAATGGATTAGTAGAGCTCAGTGTTACTCCATGAAGGAAAACAAAATACTAAGCAAGGAGTGCTTAGTGCTCAGCTGTTTTATGGGAGTAACTGGATTGTGATTGGATGAACAGTAATTAAGGATCAGAATACCTAAAACCCTGACATGACTCCCCCCTCAAACAAGCTGATCCTCAGCTTGCAGTCTGGGACGATCCGGAAATCTGCTGTGGAACTGGGATACCAAACGGGGTGCGTTAAGATTGGATGTGGGTTCCCATGAATCATCCTCCTCCGTATAACCCTTCCACCTAATCAGATACTCCAGAATACCCTTAGAATATCTGGAATCGATTACATCCTTCACTTCGTATACATCTGAGTCCAAAGTGGAAGCAACTGTGAGAGATTGTAGATTGGAAGTTCTGGTGGGTACGTAGGGCTTAAGGAGGGATACATGAAAAGTGGAGTGTATTTTCATAGACGGTGGCAAGTCTAGGGAGACTGCGTTGCGATTAATTACTTTTTTAATGGTGAAAGGTCCACAAAATTTTTGTGTCATTTTCTTACTTGGCAAATGTAACTTTAAGTTTTTTGTAGACAACCAAACCTGGTCACCGATTTGGTAAGAGGGTGGTTCTCTATGTCGTAAATCATAATAGCGTTTGTGGTTACTCTGAGCCTTTGTAATGTTTTCTTTAATAACTCTGAAATTATCTAAAAGTGCATTGTTTAATTCGCCTACCATAGGGGAATTAGAAGGAGTTGTACTAACAGAAGTGATGGTTGGATGATAACCATAGTTAGCAAAAAACGGAGATAGCTTGGTGGAAGAATTGGTTAGGTTGTTATAAGAAAATTCCGCGAAAGGAAGATATGTTATCCAGTTGTCTTGCTGGTAGGAACAGAAACAGCGTAAATACTCATCTAACCATTGGTTAATTCTCTCAACTTGTCCGTTAGCTTGTGGATGGAAAGCTGTTGTATATTGATGTGTGATATTGAGGGATAGGCAGAGACTTTTCCAGAATTTAGATGTGAACTGAGATCCACGGTCTGATACCAAAATTGTTGGAACTCCATGTAAACGAATCACATGTTGTATAAAAAGTGTAGCTGTTTCTGCTGACGTGGGAAGTTTGTGGAATGGAATAAAATGTGCCATCTTGATGAAACTGTCAACTACCACCATTATAGTGGTATGATTTTTTGATGGTGGTAGATCTACTATGAAATCGACACCTATTTGTTTCCAAGGTCTGTCAGAAGCTGGGATAGATAATAAGAGAAAAGGGGGAGGGGGAAAGAACCCAACCTATATTGTCACTAGTTCAATATATATATATAAGTATAAGCCAGATAGTAGAACTTAGTGTATCTTGCAGGGGCAAACATTCGTTAAATTTAAAGATTTGTGCCTCAATCAATCTTTCAAATTGCTTTGCAACACCCCGCAATTCTGGAGAATAATAAGCAGACCAATAAAGTGCTAGGTAAAGTTCCCGGATAGTACAGGTACAACAGTCCTGAGTAAGTATCACTCATAAATGGAGCTTATTTGTTAATAGACAGCCCTATTACCCGGTACGTAAATTGTAGACACCAAGAAGTAATATTTCAGAGGCAGGTATACAGGGAACAAACAGTCTCAAAGTATGTAAGGCTAATTTCACTCAGGTATACAGGGAACAAACAGTCTCAAAGTATGTAAGGCTAATTTCACTCACCAGCTGCCGTATTTCACCGGGAACCAACCCGTCCACTAGCCGCGGAATGAGATACTTCTCCGGCAGCCTGGGAGTCTTTCGTGTGCGTTTCACCGGGTCCCAGGCCGTCCACCATTAGCGGAGCGAACGCCGTCTCCAACAGCCTGACTGTGTCCCAGACCTGGGTGTGTCCCCCAACTCCTCACCGATTGGTCCTTGTGGGGAGTCGAGCCTCTGACGTGGTGCGTAGTACGGTATAGTAGAATCGGAGGAACAGTCTCTGTAATCCAATACGAAAATCCTGTGTATCAGAGGTAAACTGTACCGGGTATAGGGAAACTTGTATATTCCATACAACGGGGAACTGTGTCTTTAATCAGCTTAAGTCTTTGGTCCACGTCTCCAGCCGGCAAGTGCAGCTAGGTGCCTTAGCAGTGGCAAAAGGAAATCCAAACAGAAAAAGAAAATTTTGCCAGGCACCTTAAGTAATTTAAAAATAGTAAACTTTATTAGGTCAAATTTAAAACATGATGAGAGAGGGGATAAAACACCCCTATAGTTAAGCAGACTGACATGTTTCGGCACCAAACGCCGTAATCATAGTCCCTGAGGGACTATGATTACGGCGTTTGGTGCCGAAACATGTCAGTCTGCTTAACTATAGGGGTGTTTTATCCCCTCTCTCATCATGTTTTAAATTTGACTGTTAGTTTTCGTTCTGTTTTACAAGTTTGGCAGGTAACACAAGTTTTTATGTAATTTGTTACAGTTTCCCTCATCTGAGGCCACCAGTATGTCCTCTTTATGAGTTCCATTGTACGGGATTCACCTGGATGTCCAGCAAGTGGTGAATCATGATGTTGTTGAAGTATGTGATGTCTCAAATCTTTAGGTACATAAATCATATTTTTATGGTAGTATAAACCTTCTTTCTGGTCCAAAGGGACATTGATGTCAGTTGGTGGTATGGTTGAAAACTTCTTTAGATCTGCAAGGAAGTCTGAAGTTAATCCTATGAATCGTTCATTTGGTATAATAGACGTAGGATTTTCAGTAGGAATGGGTATTGTGAACTGTTGAGAGAGAGCATCAGCTTTTCCGTTTTTATTTGCTGGGCGGTATATAATCTGAAAATCGAATCTTGCGAAATATAAACTCCACCTTACCTGTCTGGCTGACAGAGTTTTGTTATTTTGCAGGTATTGGAGGTTTTTGTGGTCTGTGTAGATTATGAAGGGCATTTTTGCACCTTCTAAGAGATGTCTCCAAAATTCCAATGATTTGCGGATGGCTAATAATTCTTTGTCTCCAATTGCGTAATTTCTTTCTGCTGAAGTCATACTCTTAGAAAAGTAGGAGATTGGATGTAATGGTTCTTTAGATGTTTTCTGTTGGGAAAGAACTGCTCCAATCGCAAAATCAGATGAATCTACTTCAAGAATATATTGGAGGTCTACATTTGGAAATTTCAGTATAGGTGCTTCTGTAAAAGCTTGTTTGAGGAAAGCAAATACTCTAGAATGAGTGTTGTCCCAATGGAATTGTTGAGTAGTGCCTGTAAGTTGTGTGAGTGGTCTCACAATCGAAGAGAAATTCTTTATGAATTTTCTGTAATAATTGGCAAAGCCTAAAAACCTTTGTAAAGACTTTTTATCCGAAGGTTTTGGCCAATTTTTCACTGATTCAACCTTTTCAGATTGCATTTGAATACCATCAGGTGAAATGGTGTAACCTAGGAATGAAATAGTAGTGTTATGAAAAGAACATTTTTCGAGTTTGGCATATAATTTGTGCATTTTTAAACGTGCTAACACTTAGCGGACATGTTTTATATGTTCTGTTAAGTTGTTGGAGTAGATTAGTATATCATCTAAATACACTACTAAACATATGTCAAGTAGATCTCGAAAAATATCATTAATGAAGTGTTGGAACGTTGCGGGGGCATTACAAAGGCCGAATGGCATCACAAGGTACTCGAATAAACCATACCTAGTTCTGAATGCTGTGAGCCATTCGTCGCCTTCTCTTATACGTATAAGGTTGTATGCCCCACGCAAGTCCAACTTAGTAAAAATCGTAGCGTTACTTAATCTTTCGATTAATTCCGGAATAAGGGGAAGTGGTAATCGATTTTTTACTGTCTGTTTGTTAAGCTCCCGATAATCAATTATAGGTCTAAGAGATGAATCTTTGTTGGTAACAAAGAACATTCCGGCAGCTGCTGGTAAATAAGAAGGTCTAATGAAACCTTTCCTTAAATTATCCTGCAAGTACTGTTTTAAATGATTTAATTCTGGTTGACTCAAAGGGTATAAATGACCGACAGGTAATGTTGCTCCAGGAATGAGTTCAATAGGGCAATCATAAACTCGGTGGGGAGAAAGGGTTTCTGCCTCCACCTTGCTGAACACTTCAGTGAAATCTTGGTAAGGTTCTGGTATTTGTATTTGTTCTGAGTCAGTGTGTAGTAGTATGTGATGTGGAAAACATGTTTTTTCGCAAAAAAAAGATTGAAACGTAATGGTTAAGTTAGTCCAATCGATAAGAGGGTTATGTGTTTGTAACCAATAAAATCCTAGAACAATAGGGAAATGTGGTGATGGTATTATATTGAATGTTATATATTCAGAGTGACCATCCTCAGTAGTGACTAGTATAGGAATCGTATTATGTGTGATGGGACCATTTGATATCACTGAGCCATCAATAACTTTAAGTGAGACTGGTTTTTGTTTTAACACAATTGGAATTTTATTTAGTTGTACAATAGATTTATCAATGAAATTGCCAAAGGCTCCAGAATCAACAATGGCGGATGTAGTCAGTCTTCTAAGGTCCCACTGTAAAAGGAGAGATAATTTACAGTAAGATATTTGTTTATCTGAACATTGAGTATTGTTAACATGGGTAAACTTACTCTTTTTATTTTTCCGTAATATAGGACAGTCTGTTACCACATGACTGGGATTTGCGAAATACATGCAGAGGTGATTATTCCTTCTCCTTATCCTTTCTTCAGGGGAGAGAGGTCCTCGTATGACCCCAATTTCCATAGGGGTAACTTGCTCAGAATGTGGAGATTTTGTTTGAGAGAAAGAGGATGTACTGGCTTTATATGTGGTTTCAGAGTGTCCACGTTCAGCCTTGCGTTCTCTGAGCCGACGGTGGATTTGAGTAGCGACCTTCATTAAGGCATCCAGGGTACTGGGGAGCTCAATACGAGCTAGTTCATCCTTAACAGGGTCAGACAAACCAAGTCTAAACTGGTTTCTGAGGGAAACCAGGCTCCAAGCAGAGTCAGAGGCGTATAGCTTGAATTCAGTGATGTATTCTTCCACTGACTTTTTCCCTTGTGTTAGGTTCCTCATTTTCTGTTCCGCTGTTAACTGGATGTCAATGTCTCTATAGAGCTCATCCATGGCTAGAAAAAAAATCTGCCAGGGAATTTAGTAATGGGTCATTTGTTTCACACAAATGATATGCCCATATTCTTGGTTCAGATCTTAAAAATGAGATTGCAGACAAAACCCTGACCCTATCAGTGGGGTAGGTTTTGGGTTTTAAATTAAATAACAGATAGCATGCGTTCTTGAATTGCCTGTAGGTTTTTCTATCACCATGAAACAAATCTGGCAAGCTTATCTGTGGTTCAGAACTGGGGGTTTGGTGTTCTTTTACCTCCTTAATCAGTTCCCTAAGAACCTGATTCTCAACTTGTAAATCCAGGATAGCCTGCCCCATTTTGTCTACCTTTTGACTTAGATTATAGACTACTTGGGGAATTTCTGCTGGATCCATTTTCCTTTTTATGGCTTAGTATTATGTAATAATCAGGTTCCTCCTAATGGTTATGAGATAGAGCATAAGTTACAGACAATGAGATAACATCCTGAAATGTTAATAAATATAAGTTGTTGCACATATTCTATTGAAATTACTACTGCTGAAGCAACCTCTGATAGAAATTAGGTGCATTTAATATACGACAGAATAACCCATGCATATAATTCCAACCTAAGTATTATATGTAAGTTAGAGGGCATTCATCAAAAGTAATATCAGGAGTCATAAGAAATCATCAAGGTAGGATTGAGTATTAGGAGAAACTTTCCAAGAAATTGTTAATGTGTGAGGATCTGACACAGGAAGCAACAGACAACAATAATGCTGAAATCAGTGAAAGGAAAAATCCTACTGAACAATCCGGATCAAAATAGTGTGAATATGACTTTTCAATATAAGGTAAAATAACAGACACTGAGGTATGGTAGTCTAATAGTTAATATTGAAAAGTCAGGCTGGAGCAGAGAGAAATACCTTGTACGCTGTGAGTGCGATAATATGTCTCAGTCACATCCGGTTTCTATGCGCTGTGTAGCTGAACCGGAGGAGACACGCTGCTGCTGCAGAGGAATGTGGCGTCTGACGTCACAGAAGCTCCGGTGAGTCCGGATCCACACGGAGGTTGTAATTACAAGAATTGCAAAACAAAGTAAGTAAACAAGACAACAAAAAGGTTCACTTAGCTGGGGGTTCAGTTTTGTAGAGAGGCTTCTCAATAATTAAAGTATAAGTAGCGAAGCAAAACAGAACAATAATTTTGTAATCACAGTCAGAGTTGAAAAAGTACTTGCCTAACACAAAGTGCTCAATACAGAAGTTAGATGTTGCAGGCAGGTAGAAGCTGTTTGAAAACTTCCTCAAAGGCACTGTAGGCAGGTGGAGACTGCAAATGTAGATTTAGATAATAGGAAGGTGATCCCAAATGGATTAGTAGAGCTCAGTGTTACTCCATGAAGGAAAACAAAATACTAAGCAAGGAGTGCTTAGTGCTCAGCTGTTTTATGGGAGTAACTGGATTGTGATTGGATGAACAGTAATTAAGGATCAGAATACCTAAAACCCTGACAGTTATTTACCATATAATTGGCATCCACATCCATGTGAGGTGTGTTTTAGTACACTAATATTGTTATAACATATAATAAGGCCTGTGTGGAAAATGGCCCCAAAAAGGTAATATTATAATGTTTCTGACATATTCTTGTACTATAACTCACATCCACAATAGTTGTTTCTGAAGGGTACATATAGTAATATTCACTTGTAAGATGTAAATCAATGTATCTTACATCCAATATAAATTGACACATTGGTATATATAGTAGTGATGTTACTGATAGGGTGAGCATTATCAGGTGTTTTAAGTCTGCAGGTGAGAGGTTGTGGTGTCTGTGATTGGTTTGACACAATTGCAAAGAGGCACCCTTCAAGAAGGTGTTAGAAATGATCATATGAGCCATCCTAGGTTTTGCTTTCAACTAAGAATACCAAGAGAACAAAGCAAGTGTTATAATTAAATCTGAAAGTAGTTTGAAATAACATGCCCTATTTAAAAGAAGAAGGTTTTCTTTGGACTTGACTGTCCCTTTATATATTTTGGCATCAGTGCCAAGCTGTGTTAGCATTAGAATAAATTACACTCCAGTGGGTTCTAATGAGATGAAGGTAATCCAATTGAAAGTAAATAAGCAAGTATATGTCCACAATATGATAAAGTACCTAGAAGCTCAATACAATTTATTATGTTGTGGCTTCAAACTATTTCAAATACACAAATAAACCTTAAAAAAGCAATATCATAGTATACTGTCCCTTTAACCTTGAGATGCTGCTTAAATGTATGTGTTTGTTAAGGCTTCCAGGGAGTTACGTTGGTTTTTTAGTCAGTGCAAGGGCTCCTGCACCTGCAATTTGTGGCGAGATGAGAATGGAGTAGATTTTCTGAAATCTGCGCGCGTAAGTCCTTACGCTGTATATTGGATACCAAATTGCGCGTAGTTCTATGTTAGTCTATGGGTAAAAAAAATACGGCCGAAGGGTGAAATATACACGCGTAACTTGTATGCTACGCCATATATGTGATACAAAAATTGCACAAAATCTTGCATCGCCTGCTTTTGCGGGCGATGCTGCATATCGGATCGGGCCCATGATATCATAATTTTGATAAGGTTTGTGTGTGCACTTTCTCTGCAGTAAGAAACAATTATAATGTGATTTAAAGTAAAATTATCATCACAAGGTGTCTGAGTGTCAGCAGGGGGCATGAGGGCATAGTAACATTGAAAGCAAAACAGGTAGCCTTGCACTTTGGGATGAAACTGGTAAGGTTGAATCTGCAGCAAATACATTATCTTGCACAGGTCAGCATTGTGCAGAGAACCTGGTCTGCTGACCTCTACCTATCTGACCCCCTATAAATGTTACCTTGTAAGACAGCAACATATATAAACAGTCTGCACATGTTATTGGTAAAATATAGTATTTATAAAATATAGTAATTGTGCTCATCCTACTACAATATGTTTCACAAATACTTCTAATTCTAAGGGCTATTTTCCCTTGTGTGTACACATGTATTTCCCTTGTAAACCTCATCACCGCTATCTCTGGAAGAACTAAGGAGTTACAATCAGAAAGAAAGCAGGAAGCTGGAAGGACACGGCTCATCTCTGCTTGATGAGCACATTTTTTATTTGGTGAAACACTGAACTTCTATAAAAACAACTTTAAAATAACTAAATAAGACACATATGAATGCCTGTTGTTTAATGTCATGATGCAGGGCATCCATACTTTGTTTTTAACTCACATGGTGCATAGCCAGCTTAGCTTCAGTTCCTATCAACCTCCTTCCTCCTCCCCTCCTTTCTTTCCAGGGCAGGCTGAGACCTCAGTGTCTGATAGCAACTCCAGACTCCTCCTCTGTAACAAGGTCTCACCCACTTAAGGTGTAATAGTCCTATTTCTGCTGAGGGGAGCTAAATAACCACAGAGCAAGCCACACAGACATGTAAGCACCATGTGTTCTACACAGTGCAGGGTGATCACACAGCAGGACCACTGACAGGCTTGCATTTAGTGTATTGTAGGAAGTGTTACTGCCCATTATCCCTCTAACCAGCTCCTCCCACCAGCAGCAGCAGTGTTTAGTTCCACCAGCAAAAATATTACAGAAACTCTGTTCCCATGCATTCCCACTGGACTTGACCCCTGTATATGACTTTTTTTTGTGTAAAATATATATATCTATACATTGTAACATTGGAATGTGAAATATTTACAGTAAATATACAGTATAAAACTTTATTAAATATGAATACTGCATAAATATAATTTTACATGTTTTCAGCTACTTGACTGCAAAGGGCTCCTATGCACATAGATATAGATATATATATATATATATATATATATATATATATATATATATATATATATACGATAATCCAGAAGAACCCAGCAGTCTCTCATTAATACAACCCCCAGGGTGCCAGCCAAATTCCAATATAAAGCATTCTACAGAGGCAAGCACTCGCTGGCGTTTTTGCAAAAGATAGATTTTTACTGTATACAAAACACAGTAAAAATCTGTCTTTTGCAAAAACGCCAGTGAGTGCTTGCCTCTGTGGAATGCTTTATATATATGTCTATATTTGTATACATATGTATTTTTGTATTTATATGTGCATTTATGTCTGTAAATGCATAAATACACATATAAATGCATAAATACATATTTACATACATATAAAGTTATTTATACACATACATATACATATTTAGACATTTATATGTATGTATCTCTATGCTAAGGCCCTTAGGAGTCCTTTTTTTTCTAACACCTGAGACCTCATATCTTTGAACCCTTATAATTTCTTTGCGCAATATTTTTTTAATAATTTTTATCAGATAGTGTTCTTATGAGTGTAACTGAACTTTTAAATTTATTTTTGAGACACTTTTTAATTGAGTGTAACAATTAATCAGAGCTCTGAGGTCACGTTAATCATTCTAGTGTAAATCACGATTGCTCTCACGTGTTCGCATTTACTTTCAACTTGTAAAACGAGCACTCCTTCTGACACGCGCAAAGAGCCACGATAAACCCGATATCACTTACTTGAAACAGTTGTACTACGTCCCTTTACCAAGATTACAGCTCTGAGTCTTCTCCTATAATGCCTGATGAGGTTGGAGAATACATGGCAAGGGATATGAGACCATTCCTCCA
This sequence comes from Bombina bombina, assembly GCF_027579735.1. NCBI lineage: Eukaryota > Metazoa > Chordata > Amphibia > Anura > Bombinatoridae > Bombina > Bombina bombina. The sequence continues at coordinate 63,341,266 of NC_069500.1, read as the reverse complement.
TACAGCATATCTCCACATCCTTCAAATTTCAAGGTCGATGCTGATGGACTCTCCTCTTCAGTTCACCCCACAAGTTTTCTATGGTATTCAAGTCAGGGGACTGGGATGGCAATGGCAGAACTTTGATTTTGTGGTGAGTAAACCATTTTTGTGTTGATTTTAATGTATGTTTTGGATCATTGTCCTGCTGAAAGATCCAACCACGGCCTATTTTAAGGTTTCTAGCAGAAGCAGTCAGGTGTTCATTTAATATCTGTTGATATTTGATAGAGTCCATTATGCCATGTATCCTAACAAAATGTCCAAGGCCTCTGGCAGAAAAACAGCCCAAAAACATTGAAGAACCACCACTATATTTAACTGTGGGCATGAGGTACTTTTCCATATGGCTACCTTTCTGTGTGTGCCAAATCCACCTCTGGTGTGTATTACCAAAAAGCTCTGTTTTGGTTTTATCTGACCATAGAACCTGATCCTATTTGAAGTTCAAGTAGTGTCTGGCAAACTGAAGACCCTTAAGTTTGTTTTTGGATGAGAGTAGAGGCTTTTTTCTTGAAACCCTTCCAAATAACTTGTGGTGATGTAGGTGACATTAAATTGTAGTTTTGGAGACTTTCTGACCCCAAGACGCAACTAACCAGCTGTGATCCTTGGAGATATTGTGGCCACTTGAACCATCCTCTTCACAGTGCGTTGAGACAATATAGACACACGTCCTCTTCCAGGTTGATTCATAACATTTCCAGTTGACTGGAACTTCTTAATTATTGCCCTGATGGTGGAAATGGGCATTTTCAATGCTTTTGGTATTTTCTTAGAGCCACTTCTCATTTTGTGAAGCTCAGCAACTTTTCCACACACTTGACCTATGTGTTACCTCATATTTATACCCTTGTGAAACAGGAAGTCAGGGTTGAAGAATTTCCTGTTCCTAGTCACCCAGGTGTACAAAAAATGCAAAATATCAATGAGTTTGCTTGATATCCATGAGAGCAGAGTATTTTTGTGTATTTTTAAACAAAAGAATAAAAGGTTAAAAAATAAAGAAATTTTTATACAGCCTTCTTTGCTTTTATTTACCAAGGGTGCCAATATTAGTGGAGGGCACTGTATATAATATATAAAATGCTTTTTCTACAATTGTATGCTCTGTTTTATAAAAAAAACAAGTCAGGCGTTTTATATGGCTTGAGTGCCAGTGAACATAAATGCACATTATTCCTTTGTTAAAGGGACAGTGTACACCAATTTTCATTTAACTACATGTAATATACACCAGTATAAAGAAGAATATGCACAGATACTGATCTAAAAATCCAGTATAAAACCTTTTAAAAGCTTACTTAGAAGCTCCCAGTTTAGCACTGGTGATTAGGTTAGGCTTGTACGCCCACTGAAAGGGGCTTGGAAAGCAGAAAGAGCAGACACTCCCCTCTTCCCTGCATATAAAAAGACAGATTACACAAACAATAGCAGCTGGAATCTGTAGACCTTAGCCAACATCTGATATTGTGGAGCTTGGTAAGAAGTCTGAAATTCAGCACGTTATTAAAAAATAAGCAAAACTATACTTTGTTACAAAATAACTCCCAGATGGGCTATATAAATGAACCATCTACAAAATCTGTATGCAATAAAAATCTAGTGTACAATGTCCCTTTAAGTCAAATTCCTTGGTCAGTCAAGTTGATATTGCAGTTAAAACGTTCAATTTATGTAATTCTTCCTTGGATCAGCTCGCAGTTTCCTTTGAAAATCACTTTAGTCTGTCTGTAGCATTAGTAGGAGGGACCTCAGTAACAACGCTGTATGGAAGCACAGGTCAGTAGATATTAAAGCCAGAGGAGGTGCAATACAGCTGAAAGGAGCAGTGGATCTGGGTTTAGAAGAGCAAGTTTTGCCTCTAAGGCACTAATAGGGCAAAACCCTCTATATATTCCCTGCCCAACTAAAGCCTTGATCTGTAGCTGATTCCCTGCCTGCAAGCATAATGTGTGTCCCAGCAGCCATCATTTAAAGTGGAAATGTCTAAAGGAGCAGTGCCAGAGAGATAAACCAGCACAGAGTCACTAAGATTCAGTGAGCAGAGCCACGGAGGAATGCTCATGTTTGGGGGCTTAGCTATTATGTAGGTGGGACCCCTTTAGCAACGGCAGTCATTTTTGATCAGCGTTTTTTGGGGACATGAAACTCAAAATTTGTCATTTATGATTCAGACAGATCATACACTTTTAAAAAAGTTTCCAATGTACTTCTATTATCAAATTTGCTTTGTTCTCGTGTTACTCTTTGTTGAAAATATATCTAGATAGGTAGCGTGCATTTGTCTGGAGCACTACATGGCAGGAAAAAAGGCTGCCATCTAGTACTTACCTTTCTGCTTTTCAACAAAGGATACCAAGAAACCAAAGAAAAAGTGATACAAGAAGTAAATTGGAAAGATGTTTAAAATTGTATTCTGTATCTGAAAGAAAAAAATGACGTTTGCTCCCAAAGTATTTGATGACTGTATAATATTCATTTTGCTCCATTTGCTAAAACATTTTCACTGTGTCACAAAAATGTCCTGTAAATGAGAACAATATAGGTCAATACACCACTAACCAACTAATCCAATCTTAGTAATATCCCGACTTGACTACTGCAATACCTACTCACTGGCCTTCCTCTCTCCCGCCTCTCCCCCCTTCACTCCATCCTAAATGCCTCTGCCAGACTAATCCACCTTTGCTCAAGGAAATCTATGACCTACCTCAGTAACAAATGAATTCCACTTACCTAATAATTGCCCTCATCTAACTCTGTACTAACATCATTCTCACCCATGCAGTCCTCACCTCCTATTTTTCACCCTCCTATCCATCTAGATTATAGGTTCCCATGGGAGTAGGGCCCTACATTCCTTCTGTATTTGTTTGATACATGTTTTCTTGTCTCTTACAAATATGTGTTTCATTTTTGTATCTTTTGAACCCATGGACAGCACTGAGGAATTTGTTTGTGCTTTATAAATAAAGTATAAGAATACTAAGAATACAGAACAATATTATATAGCAAGCACTTTAACACGGGTCATAGACGGGTGTAAACATTGTGCCCATAAAGAATGGATAAGACTAGAACACGACCTGGCACAAAATACACAGCTAGGAGCATGCTGCTGGATCCCACACATACACAGGACTATGCACCCCTTTACATCAGAGATTACTAAACTAACACTTAAAGTATGGTATAAATGTCTTGCTAACTTTTCGGTAATTTCCACTATTCCGTCCCTTGTGACACCTTTGAAACACAATCCAGAAATCCTAATATCCTCCCCTAACCACTATGTAAAAGATTTAACACTGCGTGCGGTTATACCGTGTTGCTCGGCCATGAATAATAAAGTCCTTAAACCTAAAGTTGTTCGGCAAGAAAATTTTGGAAGTTATTTTATGCTATGGTTTAAATATTTTCAAATAAATCACTATCTCACCACACACAATAAACGCATCCAATTCTATAGACCCCTAACCCCTTTTGAGTCTATTTGTAACTCCACTATGTATTCAAAAGGCTCACTCTCCTTGATATATAAATTACTAATCGAATATCATTCCAAAACCCTCCCGACTTATGCAAATAAATGGTCTAATGAAATCCAAACCCATATATCCTCTGAACAATGGGCAAGAATTTTTAATAATATGATTTGGCACACTTCATCTATAGCACAATTAGAATCTAACTTAAAACTATTGTGCAGGTGGTATTATACTCCAGTTAGATTAGCTGCCATCTTTAGAATCAGAGATAAGAAATGTTGGAGGTCATGTGGGGGTGAGGAAGATTATCAACATATATGGTGGACTTGCCCCCCTATTACTCAATATTGGCGAGAAATTCAATTGGCAATTCAACATGTTACCCATATTAAACAACCTCTAGACCCCACAATATTTCTACTAAATAACCTACCCAAAATCAAATGTAAATTAAGACAAAGGTTAATGATCCTACTGCTTAACTGTGCTAGGAGATATAATTCCTAGGAAATGGAAATCAGCCGAGGTTCCTTCAGTTTTAGAATGGCGATCCCAGGTCGCTTATACATTATCAATGGTAAAAAAAAAACACTATGCCAACATAGAGAATTGATGATTTTTTAGCCATAAATTTCATATGGGAAAAATACTGTAACTCTGTAAAATTCAATAGGCAGAACACCTCAGGGGAATAATGGGGATCATAGAACATATCTATTTTATCGGAACATGTGACCATAGATATAAATGTTTAATAACAAGTTATAAACCAAAGCAATATGATGAGCAATGAGTCAAAGTGTTGTATTCTTTATTCAATTTATATATGTAATAACCATTAAAATGCTCTCCTAATACAGATACGATTATTGCTAATGTATGCTCTCCCGTTTTATGATATAATATGCAAAATGTAACTTTTATTGTATGTTTGTTTATTTTTACTTTTTTCCTAATAAAGAAAATGTAATAAAAAAAAGAATACAGAACAATAAACTTTCAATGCAGTAATGTAAACCCCGAACTTAGCAATTAGGCTTAGGACTTATTGATCTACTTTGGTAATAGTATTTCTTTCTTCATGCCTGAAATTTCGTTTTGTCAATTATGGGACTGCAAATTATCCTAAGGAGAAACAACAATATTTTTCTAGACAAAAGTTTAATGACATTTCAAATAGCATAGTAAAGTTTCTGGTTTATGCAACCTGTCTTACACCTTCTATTGTGATATGCTTGCTGTTCACTATTTTACTGGTGTATGAGCTTTGGAATTGTACCCTGGCTTTTGTGCCTGTTCTGATGGTTGGTTCTGTTTCTGACCCTTGACCTGTTTACAGATTACTCTTCTGCTACACTGACCAGTTACTACAACCCATCCTCTGTTTGACTGGTTCCAGTCAGAAAACCAGGTAATCTCTCAAATACCTTATGCTCTCCTTCAGATACCTGCATTGTAACCTAGATTCCAAAATGGCGGCATCAATAACTAGAGGGAGCTGCATGAAGTGTATTTAGGCCTAGATTTAGAGTTCGGCGGTAGCCGTCAAAACCAGCGTTAGAGGCTCCTAACGCTGGTTTTGGGCGCCCGCTGGTATTTGGAGTCAGTGATTAAAGGGTCTAACGCTCACTTTTCAGCCGCGACTTTTCCATACCGCAGATCCCCCTACGCCATTTGCGTAGCCTATCTTTTCAATGGGATCTTTCTAACGCTGGTATTTAGAGTCGTTTCTGCAGTGAGCGTTAGAGCTCTAACGACAAGATTCCAGCCGCCTGAAAATAGCAGGAGTTAAGAGCTTTCTGGCTAACGCCGGTTTATAAAGCTCTTAACTACTGTACCCTAAAGTACACTAACACCCATAAACTACCTATGTACCCCTAAACCGAGGTCCCCCCACATCGCCGCCACTCGATTAAAATTTTTAACCCCTAATCTGCCGACCGCCACCTACGTTATACTTATGTACCCCTAATCTGCTGCCCCTAACACCGCCGACCCCTGTATTATATCTATTAACCCCTAACTTGCCCCCCACAACGTCGCCGCAAGCTACTTAAAATAATTAACCCCTAATCTTCCGACCGCAAATCGCCGCCACCTACGTTATCCCTATGTACCCCTAATCTGCTACCCCTCACATCGCCGACCCCTATGTTATATTTATTAACCCCTAATCTGCCCCCCACAACGTCGCCGACACCTACCTACACTTATTAACCCCTAATCTGCCGAGCGGACCTGAGCGCTACTATAATAAAGTTATTAACCCCTAATCCGCCTCACTAACCCTATCATAAATAGTATTAACCCCTAATCTGCCCTCCCTAACATCGCCGACACCTACCTTCAATTATTAACCCCTAATCTGCCGACCGGAGCTCACCGCTATTCTAATAAATGTATTAACCCCTAAAGCTAAGTCTAACCCTAACACTAACACCCCCCTAAGTTAAATATAATTTTTATCTAACGAAATAAATTAACTCTTATTAAATAAATAATTCCTATTTAAAGCTAAATACTTACCTGTAAAATACATCCTAATATAGCTACAATATAAATTATAATTATATTATAGCTATTTTAGGATTAATATTTATTTTACAGGCAACTTTGTAATTATTTTAACCAGGTACAATAGCTATTAAATAGTTAAGAACTATTTAATAGTTACCTAGTTAAAATAATTACAAATTTACCTGTAAAATAAATCCTAACCTAAGATATAATTAAACCTAACACTACCCTATCAATAAAATAATTAAATAAACTACCTACAATTACCTACAATTAACCTAACACTACACTATCAATAAATTAATTAAACACAATTGCTACAAATAAATAACATTAAATAAACTATCTAAAGTACAAAAAATAAAAAAGAACTAAGTTACAGAAAATAATAAAATATTTACAAACATAAGAAAAATATTACAACAATTTTAAACTAATTACACCTACTCTAAGCCCCCTAATAAAATAACAAAGCCCCCCAAAATAAAAAATTCCCTACCCTATTCTAAAATACAAATATTACAAGCTCTTTTACCTTACCAGCCCTGAACAGGGCCCTTTGCGGGGCATGCCCCAAGAATTTCAGCTCTTTTGCCTGTAAAAAAAAACATACTATACCCCCCCCCCAACATTACAACCCACCACCCACATACCCCTAATCTAACCCAAACCCCCCTTAAATAAACCTAACACTACCCCCCTGATGATCTTCCTACCTTGTCTTCACCATGCCAGGTTCACCGATCCGTCCTGGCTCCAAGATCTTCATCCAACCCAAGCGGGGGCTAGACATCCACTGAAGAAGTCCAGAAGAGGGTCCAAAGTCTTCCTCCTATCCGGCAAGAAGAGGACATCCGGACCGGCAAACATCTTCTCCAAGCGGCATCTTCTATCTTCTTCCATCCGATGACGACCGGCTCCATCTTGAAGACCTCCAGCGCGGATCCATCCTCTTCTTCCGACGACTAGACGACGAATGACGGTTCCTTTAAGGGACGTCATCCAAGATGGCGTCCCTCGAATTCCGATTGGCTGATAGGATTCTATCAGCCAATCGGAATTAAGGTAGGAATTTTCTGATTGGCTGATGGAATCAGCCAATCAGAATATAGTTCAATCCGATTGGCTGATCCAATCAGCCAATCAGATTGAGCTCGCATTCTATTGGCTGATCGGAACAGCCAATAGAATGCGAGCTCAATCTGATTGGCTGATTGGATCAGCCAATCGGATTGAACTATATTCTGATTGGCTGATTCCATCAGCCAATCAGAAAATTCCTACCTTAATTCCGATTGGCTGATAGAATCCTATCAGCCAATCGGAATTCGAGGGACGCCATCTTGGATGACGTCCCTTAAAGGAACCGTCATTCGTCGTCTAGTCGTCGGAAGAAGAGGATGGATCCGCGCTGGAGGTCTTCAAGATGGAGCCGGTCGTCATCGGATGGAAGAAGATAGAAGATGCCGCTTGGAGAAGATGTTTGCCGGTCCGGATGTCCTCTTCTTGCCGGATAGGAGGAAGACTTTGGACCCTCTTCTGGACTTCTTCAGTGGATGTCTAGCCCCCGCTTGGGTTGGATGAAGATCTTGGAGCCAGGACGGATCGGTGAACCTGGCATGGTGAAGACAAGGTAGGAAGATCATCAGGGGGGTAGTGTTAGGTTTATTTAAGGGGGGTTTGGGTTAGATTAGGGGTATGTGGGTGGTGGGTTGTAATGTTGGGGGGGGGGTATAGTATGTTTTTTTTTACAGGCAAAAGAGCTGAAATTCTTGGGGCATGCCCCGCAAAGGGCCCTGTTCAGGGCTGGTAAGGTAAAAGAGCTTGTAATATTTGTATTTTAGAATAGGGTAGGGAATTTTTTATTTTGGGGGGCTTTGTTATTTTATTAGGGGGCTTAGAGTAGGTGTAATTAGTTTAAAATTGTTGTAATATTTTTCTTATGTTTGTAAATATTTTATTATTTTCTGTAACTTAGTTCTTTTTTATTTTTTGTACTTTAGATAGTTTATTTAATGTTATTTATTTGTAGCAATTGTGTTTAATTAATTTATTGATAGTGTAGTGTTAGGTTAATTGTAGGTAATTGTAGGTAGTTTATTTAATTATTTTATTGATAGGGTAGTGTGAGGTTTAATTATATCTTAGGTTAGGATTTATTTTACAGGTAAATTTGTAATTATTTTAACTAGGTAACTATTAAATAGTTCTTAACTATTTAATAGCTATTGTACCTGGTTAAAATAATTACAAAGTTGCCTGTAAAATAAATATTAATCCTAAAATAGCTATAATATAATTATAATTTATATTGTAGCTATATTAGGATTTATTTTACAGGTAAGTATTTAGCTTTAAATAGGAATTATTTATTTAATAAGAGTTAATTTATTTCGTTAGATAAAAATTATATTTAACTTAGGGGGGTGTTAGTGTTAGGGTTAGACTTAGCTTTAGGGGTTAATACATTTATTAGAATAGCGGTGAGCTCCGGTCGGCAGATTAGGGGTTAATAATTGAAGGTAGGTGTCGGCGATGTTAGGGAGGGCAGATTAGGGGTTAATACTATTTATGATAGGGTTAGTGAGGCGGATTAGGGGTTAATAACTTTATTATAGTAGCGCTCAGGTCCGCTCGGCAGATTAGGGGTTAATAAGTGTAGGTAGGTGTCGGCGACGTTGTGGGGGGCAGATTAGGGGTTAATAAATATAACATAGGGGTCGGCGATGTTAGGGCAGCAGATTAGGGGTACATAGGGATAACGTAGGTGGCGGCGGTTTACGGAGCGGCAGATTAGGGGTTAAAAGTGTAATGCAGGGGTCAGCGATAGCGGGGGCGGCAGATTAGGGGTTAATAAGTGTAAGGTTAGGGGTGTTTAGACTCGGGGTACATGTTAGGGTGTTAGGTGCAGACTTAGGAGGTGTTTCCCCATAGGAAACAATGGGGCTGCGTTAGGAGCTGAACGCTGCTTTTTTGCAGGTGTTAGGTTTTTTTTCAGCTCAAACAGCCCCATTGTTTCCTATGGGAGAATCGTGCACGAGCACGTTTTTGATGCCGGCCGCGTCCGTAAGCAACTCTGGTATCGAGAGTTGCATTTGCGGTAAAAATGCTCTACGCTCCTTTTTTGGAGCCTAACGCAGCATTTGTTTGAACTCTCGATACCAGAGTTAAATTTATGGTGCGGCCAGAAAAAAACCCGCGGAGCGTTAACAGCCCTTTTACCGCCGAACTCTAAATCTAGGCCTTAGTGTTTAATGTCCCTTTAAATGTACATGTTGAAACATAAAGCCATTTGCCTTAAATGTATCTTGTAATGGTTGATACAATCTTTGATAAAATCTTAAAGGGACAGTCTACTCCAGAATTTTTATTATTTAAAAAGATAGATAATCCCTTTATTATATATTCCTCAGTTTTGCACAACCAACACTGTTACATTAATATACTTTTAACCTCTGTGATTACCTTGATTCTAAGGCCTCTAGTTATCAATGTCTGTCGGACCTGATCCGACAGTGCGGATCAGGTCCGACAGACATCGCTAAATACGGCGAGCAATACGCTCGCCGTATTCATCATTGTGCCAGCAGCTCACAAGAGCTGCTGGAGCAACGCCGCCCCCTGCAGACTCACGGCCAATGGGCCGCCAGCAGGGGGGTGTCAATCAACCCGATCGTACTCGATCGGGTTGATTTCTGATGATGTCTGTCCGCCTGCTCAGAGCAGGCGGACAGGTTATGGAGCAGCGGTCTTTGTGACCGCTGCTTCATAACTGCTAATTCTGGTGAGCCTGCAGGCTCGCCAGAAACACATGGGCATCAAGCTCCATACGGAGCTTGATACATATGCCCCTAAGCCTCTTAACATATTTGAATTTCAGCCAATCAGTGCCCTCTCATAAGTAACTCCACAGGTGTGAGCACAATCAGCTAGATTACGAGTTATGTGCACTATAGGGAAATTAATGAACACAACAAAAGTTGTGTTATTTAATCCTCTATAGCGCAGCCATTACAAGTTTTCAAATAGCCGGTTTGTGCGCGTGATATGGGGTTTTTAAGCTCCATACTGCACAAAATACAAGCGCTGTTTTGACGTGCTTGTGCACGTTTTCCCCATAGACATCAATGGGGCGATCGCAGAAAGAAAAGCTCCGTAACGCAGCCCCATTGATGTCTATGGGGGATAAAAACTAATGTTTAAACCTAACACCCTAACATAAACCCCATGTCTTAACCCCTAATCTGACCCCACCGACATCGTCACCACCTACCTACAGTTTTTAACCCCTAATCTTCCGCCCCGATATTGCCGCCACCTAAATAAAACTATTAACCCCTAATCTGCTGCTCCCGATATCGCTGCCCCTATGCTAAAGTTATTAACCCCTATTCCCCTGCACCCCAACATCGCCCACACTATAATAAATCTTTTAACCCCTATTCCCCCACTCCACGACATTGCCGCAACTAAATTAAGCTATTAACCCCTAAACCTCTGGCTTCCCACATCACTACCACTAAATAAAGCTATTACCTCTAAAATGCCAGCCCCCTCCACATCGCAACAACTTAAATTAAACTATATTAACCACTATATTCTACTATATTAATAAACTATATTAACTAAACAAGGTAGACTAGATAGTAAATAGTTATTAACTATTTACTAACTACCTAGTTAAAATAAATACAAACTTACCTGTCAAATAAAACCTAAGCTGCCTTACACTAAAACCTAACATTACAAAAAATAAAAAATGCTAAAATTACAAAAAATAAAAAACCTACCATTGCAAAAAATAACAAACGATAAAAATGATTCCTATTCTAATACCCTTTAAAAAAAACACCCCAAAATAAAAAAAACTAATCTATAATAAACTACCAAAGGCCCTTAAAGGGCCTTTTGGGGGCCCTTAAAAGGGCCTTTTGTAGGGCATTGCCCTAAAGTTAACAGCTCTTTTGCTACAAAACAAAACAAACGCCCCTTAACAGTATACAAACCCCCCACCCCCCAAACACACAAAATAAAATTAAAGTAAAACCTAATCTACCCATTGCCCTGAAAAGGGCATTTGTATGGGTGTTGCCCTTAAAAGGTCATTTAGCACTTTTGCTGCCCAAGCCCTAATCTAAAAATAAAAACCCACCAAAAACGAAAAAAATACATTACACAAAATAACAAACAAATTATCAAAAATAATAAATATTATTCCTATTCTAATACCCATTTAAAAAAAAACCACCCTGAAATAAAAAACCTAATCTAGAATAAACTTCCAACATCCCTTAAAAGGGACTTTTGTAGGGCATTGCCCTAAGTTAAATAGATAAAAAATTACCAAGACCAACTAACATTACAAACCCCCCCCCAAACCCACAAAATAAAAACAACTTTCTAAAAAACCTAATCTACCCATTGCCCTGAAAAGGGCATTTGTATGGGCTTTGCCCTTAAAAGGGCATTTAGCTCTTTTGCTGCCCAAACTCTAATCTAAAAAAAAACTCCCAAAAACCCTTAAAAAAAACCTAACGCTAACCCCCGGCGATCCACTTACAGTTTTTGAAGTCCCACTTGAACGATCTTCATCCAGGCGCGGGAAGTCTTCATCCAGGCGGCCTCTTCTATCTTCATCCAGGCGGCGAGAAGTCTTCATCCAGACGGCCTCTTCTATCTTCATCCAGGCGGCGTCCTCATCTAGGCAGCGAGAAGTCTTCATCCAGACAGCCTCTTCTATCTTTATCCAGGCGGCATCTTCTATCTTGATCCCGGCGGCGCAGAGTGGGTCCATCCTGAAGACATCTGGCGCAGAGCATCCTCTTCATACGGTCGCCGCCCTACACTGAATCTTCAATGCAAGGGAGCAATTTCAAAATTGCGTCCCTTGCATTTCTATTGGCTGAAAAATTTGAATCAGCCAATAAGAATTAGAGCTGCTAAAATCCTATTGGCTGTTCAAATCAGCCAATATGATTTAAGCAGCTCTCATTCTATTGGATGATAAAGGCTTAAAAAATTGCATATGAGCCTACCTAAAAGGTTAGCCTTTTCAACTAAGAATACCAAGAGAACAAGCAAATTTGATGATAAAACTAAATTGGAAAGTTGTTTAAAATAACATGCTCTATCTGAATCAGGAAAGTTTAATTTTGACTAGACTGTCCCTTTAACCAAAGCAGAGGTTGCTGTTACATTGTTACAACTGAAGCAGGAGGTTTTTAATATGCAAGTTAATGAAGAAGGAAAGAAACTTGTAGAATACATTTCGAAAAGTCAGTAGAGACAGATGGCTCGGATAATCCTGATAAAGATATTCCAGCTGCCTATGGAATCACAGTGATGTTGTTTTATTGTGTCACAGCAGAGTGAGAAGGACAAAATATCTGTAGCATCGACTAAGGACACTGAAGAATATTCTGCTTCATATCCCCAGAGCTGCTTAAATACAGAAACTTAAAAACACTTTTCCAATGGGAAACTGAAGTGAATAGATAATCCCTTTATTTACTATTCCCCAGTTTTGCACAACCAACAATGTTATAGAAAAATACTTTTTACTTCTGTAATTACCTTGTATCTAAGCTTCTGCAGACTGCCTCCTTATTTCAGATCTTTTGACAGACTTGTATTTAATGCAATTAGAGCTGACTCATAAATAACTCCACGTGCATGAGCACAATGTTATCTATATGACACACATGAACTAACGCCTTCTAGCTGTGAAAAACTGTGAAATACATTCAGATAAGAGGCGGCCTTCAAGGGCTTAGAAATTATTATTAGGCATATGAGCCTACCTAGGTTTAGCTTTAATCTAAGGATACCAAAAAAACAAAGCAAATTTGATGATAAAAGTAAATTAGGGGGGGCGTGTCCTAACAGCGGCTTTGTGCAGTCAAATCTTTCTGAAGCTCCAGGAGATTAGATAATATACCGCCGAATATTGTCAAATAACTACAGCAGTTATCACCAGGGATAGGCACGAACCAAGGCTGTGGCGGACATTTTCTAAAGTAAAGACCTTAGTAAAGACACCAAGGTACATTTCAAATTAAAAACATCATTAAATAGTGCTAAATGATATTATACTGATGCAGATACCACTGATCCTATAACCAGCCCTCCTTTGGCTATACCCATGTGCCAGTGTCCCTTCTGTGTCTTTGTATAGTGCTGGGTGTTATACAGATGCAAATACACATCTAGTATTTCACTCAGGCTTTATTTGCTCCATAACTTATCACCCAATATCACTAGCACTCTCTTGACAAGCCACTAACTTTATTCACACTACATATTTTCCCTTTCCTATTATTTAATCAGAAAGAAAATATATACTAAGGTTGTGAATCACAGTATGTCTTTTCTTTCTAAATAAATACTACTTATAATAAACCTCACGTGCTGGTTAAAGTGCTTTACCTTTGCATATAAAGCTGCAGGGACACAGTGGCAGCTTGCTTCTTGAATCTTCCCTCTCACTCAGAGTCATTTTCCCGGTACTAAACGACATCACGTGGGAGTGGCTACAACCCTGCGAAACGTGGAGCCGCGTGTGAAAAAGGAGGAGACATGACCAGCATTCATCTGTCCTACTCCTCCCTCCCCACAGCAAAATGGGCGGCGGACACTGCATGGGCCAGTCACGGACACCAGTGTCTGTGTACGGACAACTTGCCTATCCCTGGTTATCACCACTACAGTCACCTCTGTGCCTTTGAGTGACACAAGATACCACATTAACTTATATTGCTGTATATATGACCCAGGGGACGGAAAAGGACATTTGAAGCCTGTCAAGGCGGCGACTACACAGGCAGCGTCCCCCCCCCCCAGATTCCTGGGGTATTTGGCAAGAACTGATTTTACATCAAAGCCGCACCAAAAGTACAACACTACTTTTAGAAGTTTATAAAGTAAACTATCTTCCCATCGGTATTAAGCCGCTAAAATATAATACCGCGCAACACAGAAAGATGGATGACTTTATGGCGGACACGTGGGAAGAGGACCTTCCTAATTCACAAGACCCGTTACTCCTTAAGTTGGAAATTATATTTAAACCTTTGCTAGACAAGGCGCCTATGGAGCAAGAACTCTACCTACTGATGAACAGAGTCACGCCAAAGCAACCAAAAATACCGGCTCTACAGCAACATTCTCAACCGGAGTTCGGCCTCTCCTCAGGACCCGGGAGGGCCGTTCAACCCGAAATACTGATAGCAGACACTTACCAGCCAGCCACACAAAGAAGTGCCTTTACCACGTTGTCAGTAAAGATCAGCAATCGTTCATTTAAGAAACGGAAAAGCATCCAAGCTGAAGCTACGCATCTTTCATCACTATGGAATATGCAGGATCCTAATTGATCTTACCCGGAGACCATCTTTGGGACCTAAACGCTAATGTAGTCCACATGGAAGGCAAACCGGGGCCGTTCTATGATGCGCTGCAATCCGGGAATGCTGAAACAACACGCTCATTTAAATGTATAAAAGAAAGATGGGAGAATCTAAGGCTGATCCAGGGTCTTGAGGGGGGCACCCTGGGTACAGTGAACTTGGCTCCAATTCGGCTTTTGGTCTCTAATGACCCTTTGGACGCTTCCCTGGATCCTACATCATATTGTGGAAGCCTCTCAGGGGGCTAGTAACTCAGGCGTATACTGTAACTATCAGTCGGTTTCAAAAGCAGGTTCTGAAGCATGATGTTCTTATGTATATATAATCTTTAGCGGACTTATAAAATAGTTTGTTTAGGCAAAATTCAGTAATGCCTTTTTTGCATGTTCTTAAACTAAATTGTATAATTTCTGGGAAAATTTGTCAGTTTTAATAGATAAATTGGAATGCTTTATTGGTATATGCTAAGGGCTCTGTTTGCTTCATGGAAATATTGTAACCTCATGTAAGCCCATGCTCTAAAATGCCTTTGCTTGTATACTATCAAACAGTCAGTTAAAACATATAGTTAACCGCTGTCATAACCAGGCGGCAACTTAATACTATGTTTAGGCTACGTCACTAACCAGCAGGTTGCGAAACCTCCAGTAATTTACACCCATAATAGAATATAATTTAATTTAATAAGGTGACAATTCTCTATATGTCCTATCTATAGCTTAGATAAACCTGGCACACATTATGCGTGAGTGCCTGGCCCTCCTTGCGCTGTCTGCGGTCGGGACTGAGTGAGGGTGGGCTTCAACATATATGATATAGTTAATGACTTTGCATAATTATTGGGACATGTCACATATAACTCCAAATGAGTGTCACTGGATTATTGAAGGCTTGATATATTTGATTATTATCAACAACTTATTTGCATACCATTGGTGTGGCTATATTATATTATATATTTTGTTTTATTTTATATTTTAAACTTTATATTTAATCAGTCAGTTCTTGTATCTTGCATCTATATTCTCATTATGGTTTTACTTGTTATGCTTGTGTAACAACAATTAATTTTTTCTTCATTTGATGCAAAATTCTATGTTATGTTAGTTATTGTTGTGCATACCATGTTTGATATAAGCCCCTAGCACTCACCCATATTGATAATTACTGGACCAACAGTGCCCAATCTCATCTAGTGGATAAAAATGAGGAATAAATCTCTCTAAATGCAAGTTTGTCACATATGATTTAACTATTCACATGTTTGTATAATGTGTTTATGATGTAACTTTATATTATATGTATTGTCCTCAATAAAAATAAAAAAAAGTTAATTAGAAAGTTAATTAAAATTACAGTACATTCCCCTATCTGAATCATAAAAGTTTAATTTGGACTTTACTATCCCTTTAACTTAATGTATGTTGGAAATTCACCTATCGCAGGCTTGTCCTTTGGGCAGGGTTAAGCTGCCCAAAAGGAGCACCCACCCAGGGTTGGGGTTGAGCTATACAGGGGGCAGGGCATACAAGGGGAGTGGAATAAGGACTAGGGATAGGCAAATGTTTTGCAAATTTGAAAAATGAATTGTAACACATTAGTTTGCTCATTTCGCATTTCGAATGTTTGTACAACATTTTAACATTTGTTTAATGTAATAGTATTTCTAATGCTCTCAATAAATGTAATATTGAATTATGCAATATACAAAATAGAAACATTCAAATTGATATATTTGTATCTACAGTATTATGTATCAATTTACTAAATTCTCTACCATATGAACTATTGAACTTCTGAATAGTATTTGTTAAATCAAATGTTACATTCAAAATTTGGAATGTGGATATTCTATCTAATTATGAACATTTGAAAACTAAAGTAACATTTGAAACCCAGATATAACATTTGATTAATGAATTCTAATGTTTTTTCTTTCTTATCAACATTCGATTTTTCAAAACAAATGTCCACAGGACTATTCGTTCTACCAAATTAATTGCACTTTCAGCACATTCGCCAATCCCTAATAAGGACACTGGGCTGAGGGGCCCCACAAATTTGTCCTGCCGATGGAACTACCTTTTCTATCCCATCTCCAGTGGGCATTCCAGCCATCGACATATATAGGAAAACCAATAGCGATGTGAAAAATCAATAATTACAACCAAAACACTCTGAAAACACATTTGCAAAATGGGCTGTGTAAATGTGTGTAAAAGATACATACAGATACAAATCCCTAAATCTGAATTTCAAACTTATTCTGATATCCACATTTTTTAATTCATATTTTTTTAATACTAAAAGTTTCAAAAATGACTCTTTTTTTTTTCCTCGCCTGTAAGTCACAATCTTCTTTGGTTTTTGTGTTATAAAATGCAAATAATAGACTATATTTATGTAAAATAACAAATATAACCTTTCTGATTACTGTATTGTACTATCTTTCTGAGGGTACCGTTTATACAAAAATATTACAAATGATATAGAACTACCATTGGGTTACATGTATAAGCTGTAGTATGACATAAATATTGCCTAAATGACATAAGATATCGCTGTTTACACTTGGTCCCATCCCCTCTTCAAACTGTCCTATTTTACAGACGCAAATATACAAATATTCCAAAATCCAAACTATTTCACTGGGATAAAGGGTTTTCTGCCTGTATTTGCATGTCTGGCTATGAAAAAGTAATGTCGCTAGGTAGAACATAGTTTTCCTTCTGTAATCTTACAGATGTGAACGTAGTGCTGACCAGGGGCATTCCAGGATTTTCAGGGGCGGTTCTTGAGGTGGGATCGGAATTTTTCACTTGTGGGATTTAGAAAGGCAAAAGCTGTTGGGATTGTCTACTTTTCCATTTAATTTAATTTTTAAGTTCTCTATTTTTTCATATGTTAGAGTAGACCATTTTATAGATTAATTTTTATTTTTGTTTAATTTTTAATTCTTATTAGTTTGTTTTGTAACGTTTTTAAAACATTTTTGTGACACCTGTATCCGTGACAGTGGATGTCATTCTATGAGGCTAACAGTTGTGAGTTAGAAGCGACAACTGAGCTGATCTCGCCACTTGTACAAAATCTTATTAATTTCACAATTTTCTGGAAGCGAAGATGTAGCAAGTTTTTTCAGCGAAATATTATTTTTACTAACAAATTTTTGTGATGCTAGTCTGATAATTATAACATGAATAACTATACAGAGAAATAAACTTCAAATTATACAAATCTAGTAACATAAATTGGGACTAAATGTTTTATCTCATATTCATGTGTATGTAAATTTATATATATACAGTATAGATATAGATATATATATATATATATATATATATATATATATTTATTTATTTATTTTTTATATACGTATATACATTATATATATACATTTATTATTTATATACGTATATACATTATATATATATATATATATATTTATTATTTATATACGTATATACATTATATATATATATATACAGTATATATATATATATATATATATACACACATATATATATATATATATATATATATATATTTATAGACATATATACTGTATATATATATATATATATATATATATATATTTCTAGACATATTTATATATATAGTATATATATATACTATTCATGAAAGGAATTTAAAAGCATTGTCCCTCTGGGAGTGAAAGCAACCCTTTGTATTCACGTTGGTTGTAGGAACAATTTGGGTCAGTGTGATGTTTAAACTCTTAAGTGGTTCTGCTAATCTCCATTAATCTGACTTTAAAGATGAAACCTAATGCTTAGCACAAGAACATAAGAGTTGTTAATGCACACTCCTCAGATGGAATACATTAATATATGACATGAAAAAAAATAGAATATGGAATTGAGTTGTTTATTTGATTAACCCATTAGAAAAACAGGATCTTTTTTTTTTTTTGGCATTTAAAATTCCTTAATCTGGGGATTAAATGCATCTGATTTTTTTGTTTATTGGTTTTTCTTAGGTTCAAAAATTCCAGAAAATGATCTGCTGTGAAAGGTGGATAAATGTTTTATGAAAGTCAGACAACATCTGAACCTATAAAAATAAAGTGTATTGGTAAATGGGGATTTCATTTTATTATCAAATGTACTTTTTTTTATCTTGGTATTTTTATAAGCATCTGTACATATCCACATCAGCAAAAGTGTACTACTAGGAGCTATCTGGTGATTGGTGGCTACACACATTTGTCTCTAGTTATTGGCTCACCAGGTGGGAATTAGCTAGCTCCCAGTAAAGCATTGCTGCTCTGGAGCTGACTGTAACTATGTGTTTAATCTCTTTGCAAGCAATAGTGCAATAATGAAATGCTCTAACAAATTAAATAATTTTCTTTTTTGCACTTGTATGTCCCTTTCATACTATGGGCAAGTTTGCATTGAGGTGGTAAAGTCTGGAAACTGGTGGTAACATAAAAATTCTCCGTAGACTTTAATGGAGATAAATGGTTTTACTACTGGTTTTCAAACTTCACCACCTCAATGGAAACTAGCCCTATATAGGCTCATAAATGTGCATGCCTCTTCAATAATCTATAGCAGCAGTGTTTGCAACAACCTTGATACATTGTTGCAAAAACTGCTGCCATATTGTAATGACTGTCCCAGCTTCAATAGTAACTGTCACGCCTTTCATAGACTGGTAAAATAGCATGCTAGAAAAGCCTGGCACTGTATTACCTATGTGACCACCTGGTTAATGTCAGCAGCGTATTATGTATAGGTGAGTTGTACAAGGCTGCACCCTGTGCTGTTGGTTCTTTTTGATAACTAGTAACGGAAAATTACAGCTGTTCTGTGTAGAAAGCATAAGGCTTAATATATTGCAAATCAATGCAGTTGCTGGGAATAATGTCCCTTAAAGGGATATAAAACCCAAACATTTTCTTTTGTAGTTCATACAGAACATACAACTTTAAAAAAACTTTCCAATTTACTTCTATTATCAAATTTTCTTTGTTCCCATGATATTCTTTGTTGAAGAGATACCTAGGGCACTACATGTCAGGAAATAGGCTGCTATATAGTGCTCCTGCAAATGGATAACATTCTTGCAAAACTGCTGCCATATAGTGCTCCAGAAATGGGCCAGCTCCTAAGCATTACGTCCCTGGTTTTTAAACAAAAGATACCAAGAGAACAAAGAAAATTGATAATAGAAGCAAATTAGAAAGTTGTTTAAAATCACATGCTCTATCTGAATCATGAAAGAAAAAAGTATTTGGGGTTTCATATCCCTTTAATAATACATTAGGTATGGTTTCTTATTTAAAAAACAAAACAAAAAAAACTAGACTTGTGCGCAGTGGAAACATTTGTTTTCGGGTTAGTTTCGGACCGATTCGGATTTTTTTTAATTTCAGTTTTCGGTTCAATACGAATTCGGATACATTCGAATGTATTCCTTTCGGATTCATTCAGATTCAAATAAATTTTGATGTACTCGGATATATTCGGTTTGTATTCGATTAGTAAATTCGTACGTTCGGCATGTGTTAGGTGGGATTTGCTGTGTATTAGACTAGTATAATGTACTGTATATTAGGTGTAAGCCATCTGAATCAACATAAGTACCAACCTCACAGGTACCAGCTAGCTGAGGTATATAACCTAATATACAGTACAAAATACTAGTGTAATACACAGCACATACCACCTAAGTACCAACCTCACAGGTACCAGCTAGCAGAGGTATATAACCTAATATACAGTACAAAATACTAGTGTAATACACAGCACATACCACCTAAGTACCAACCTCACAGGTACCAGCTAGCAGAGGTATATAACCTAATATACAGTACAAAATACTAGTGTAATACACAGCACATACCACCTAAGTACCAACCTCACAGGTACCAGCTAGCAGAGGTATATAACCTAATATACAGTACAAAATACTAGTGTAATACACAGCACATACCACCTAAGTACCAACCTCACAGGTACCAGCTAGCAGAGGTATATAACCTAATATACAGTACAAAATACTAGTGTAATACACAGCACATACTACCTAAGTACCAACCTCACAGGTACCAGCTAGCAGAGGTATATAACCTAATATACAGTACAAAATACTAGTGTAATACACAGCACATACCACCTAAGTACCAACCTCACAGGTTCCAGCTAGCAGAGGTATATAACCTAATATACAGTACAAAATACTAGTGTAATACACAGCACATACTACCTAAGTACCAACCTCACAGGTACCAGCTAGCAGAGGTATATAACCTAATATACAGTACAAAATACTAGTGTAATACACAGCACATCTCACCTAAGTTCCAACCTCACAGGTACCAGCTAGCAGAGGTATATAACCTAATACAGTACATAATACTAGTGTAATAAACAGCACATCCCACCTAAGTACCAACCTCACAGGTACCAGCTAGCAGAGGTATATAACCTAATATACAGTAAAAAATACTAGTGTAATACACAGCACATACCACCTAAGTACCAACCTCACAGGTACCAGCTAGCAGAGTTATATAACCTAATATACAGTACAAAATACTAGTGTAATACACCGCACATCCCACCTAAGTACCAACCTCACAGGTACCAGCTAGCAGAGGTATATAACCTAATATACAGTACAAAATACTAGTGTAATACACAGGACATCCCACCTAAGTACCAACCTCACAGGTACCAGCTAGCAGAGGTATATAACCTAATATACAGTACAAAATACTAGTGTAATACACAGCACATCTCACCTAAGTACCAACCTCACAGGTACCAGCTAGCAGAGGTATATAACCTAATATACAGTACAAAATACTAGTGTAATACACAGCACATCCCACCTAAGTACCAACCTCACAGGTACCAGCTAGCAGAGGTATATAACCTAATATACAGTACATAATACTAGTGTAATACACAGCACATCCCACCTAAGTACCAACCTCACAGGTACCAGCTACATAATGTGCCCTGCACAGAGCCAGCAGAGTGATATAACCTAATGTACTGTACAATACTAGTGTAATTGGGATTAGTCCATGGCCATTCAAATGTAACGAATAAATCTGAACTAATTCAGATTTATTTGTTACAAATGCATTCGGATTAGTTTAATTTCCTTGCTAGGGTAATTCGGAAATTCAAATCGATCTGAAGCTCCAAATTTGACAAATTCGTTTGAATTTCTATTCGGAACAAAATGAAACTTACAGGTCTAAAAAAAACCTGCCACCTTCCACATGTAATCTTTTCCTCTTAAACAACATAATCTAGCCCAGTTGGGGTATTTATGGTCTATGAATTTGACTTGTGATCTTACACTCTGAGGAGAGAGAGAGAACAGCAACAGGGTCCCTGTCATTTTTGTAACATGGAAGAGAATTTGGAAAAAACTTTCTGTCAATTCTACAGAGGATCCCACTAAACAAAGAAAAACACCAGAGGGGTAATTATCTATAGGTGAGATTATTAATCGCCAGTACTTCTATTTCCCTGGTGGAATTA
This sequence comes from Bombina bombina, assembly GCF_027579735.1. NCBI lineage: Eukaryota > Metazoa > Chordata > Amphibia > Anura > Bombinatoridae > Bombina > Bombina bombina. The sequence continues at coordinate 63,319,288 of NC_069500.1, read as the reverse complement.
TCTAAAGCCACTTTTTACCCTGAAAACAGGGCGTCTCGCTAAGGGGCATATACTACATTTTGGTAGACATGTGCAGAATTAAATTTGTATTTGAAAAATCTTACAAAACGAATAATTGAACCATTTGCACAAAAAATATGCAGGAAAAAATGTATTCTTAAGGTGCATCAAAATTCTTCACTAAAAATCATATTTTATGAAATACCTCAACTTTGTATTTAAATTACACAGAAATAAATCATATTAAATATGCAAAGCGTAAATTGTAATTTAAATACACTGGATGTGCAAAAAACACACAGAAATTCGTACTTATAAGTACAAAATACAAAGTGTAATTGTTGTTTTTTTAATAATGGGCTGACTAGGGCTGTTCCATGGGCATATATGAAATTGTCTCTCTAATTCCAGCGTAATTCTGTAAAGATTTTCGCACTGCAGATCTCACAGTTATTTATCGCAAACTAAAAGATGGTGAGATTTTCTCAAAACACTCAAAATTCTTATAACCCTAATAGAAAAACACACGCATACAAAAATATAGGCGATTGTAAGATGCTATACGCGTAATGTGATTTATATTGGCTGTAGGATTTAATGTTTAGAGTGGCCCCCTATTCCCTGCTAACTTCGCTCTACTGAGCAAAGTTTCCCTTTCCAGTGAGCTCCATTACTTTCAATAGGGGACGTCTCGCCACTCGCAGGGACTGACACTTTTTTGCAATAATTACACCAGTACAACCCCTGCAATGGTCGGCGAGAAAAATCATGTCTGATCTGGCGAGGTTTAGAGTACCAGGCCCTAGTTGTTAAAGGGACAGTCTAGTCAAAAATAAACTTCCATGATTCAGATAGGGCATGTCATTTTAAGCAACTTTCCAATGTACTTTTATCATGAATTTTGTTTTGTTCTCTTGGTATTCTTATTTAAAAGCTAAACCTAGGAGGCTCATATGCTAATTTCTTAGCCCTTGAAGGCCACCTCTTATCTGAATGCATTTTGGCATTTTTTTCACAACTAGAGGGCGTGAGTTCATGTGTGCCACATAGATAGCATTGTGCTCATGCACGTGGAGTTACCTAGGAGTCAGCACTGCTAAAATGCAAGATTGTCAAAAGAACTGAAATAAGGGGGCAGTCTGCAGAGGCTAATATACAAGGTAATCACAGAGGTAAAATGTGTATTAATATAACCGTGTTGATTATGCAAAACTGGGGAATGGGTAATAAAGGGATTATCTATCTTTTTAAACAATACAAATTCTGGTGTAGACTGTCCCTCTAAGATGCTGCTGAATATTCTGACAAAAAGCATAGCAAGTGAACGTGTAGCTCAAGATTTATTCTTAGCTATGTGTGAGCTACCTTATTTGTAAAAAAATAAATTGATTGATTTAAAGATTCAGACATAAACAAAAAAAGATGATTATACTTAACGGATTCTAAAACTTTACAAATGTTGTCATTAACAAAATATACATTTGGATAGATAAAGATATGTAAAATAAAACCAACTTATTTTTACAGTAAAACAAAGCTTTGTTTTAAATTAAAAATCCTTTTTTTAACTTTTTATTCCAGTATAATGTCACTTCTGGAATAAAAAAAGGCTGAACTTCAGTCAAACCAAGAGTCCAATCACTGAATTAGTTTTTGCATATAATGAGATGGCCGGAGCGCTACGGAGCACATGCGCATTAGCATTACTACAATTTTTCACATGTGCAACGAAGATGAACAAGCCAGCAGTAACTTCAGGATTTGCACAAGCGCAATGTTTCTAATATTGATGTTATCGATGCTCTCCTAGGCATTGCTTTCTAGTGAATAGCGCAGCACTTTTTGATAGTATATTTTTATTAAATACTATGAAATATGTATATTAGGAATGTCCATTTGATTAATTCTTTTAATATGTGCCCATATCATTTATTTGTGTAAGTCTACAATCTTTTATTATTTCTGTGACATGCTCGTTAATCTAGGGCAGTGATGGCGAACCTTGGCACTCCTGATGTTTCAGAACTACATTTCCCATGATGCTTAGGCACTCTGAAGTCCAATCGAGTATCTTGGGAAATCTGGAGTGCCAAGGTTCCCCATCACTGATCTAGGAGATTAGCCAAATATAGTAAAGGCAAATATAGTAGCTATTATCAATTGCTTGATCCTTAGGGGTAGATTACACAAAGGTCGAGCAGACATGATTTGCTGTAATGAATCACGTCCACTCAACCTCGCTAAATGCCGACAGCAAAGCCACCCCCTGCTCACTGGTGGCCAATCTGCCGCTAGCAGGGGCCGTGAATCATCCTGATCGGATCGGGATAATTTCAGTCCGCCACCTAACGACCGCTGCTTCTTTACTTCCAATTCAGGTGGACCTGAAACGATGGGGTTCTGAAGCATCATCTGCTGCTTAATAAATGGTTCCCCTAGTGTCATTTTTATTTAATGTTTAAATGATGATATCATTATAGTATAACTTATAAACATGTTTAATGCTTGTTAATACTAATGGAGATTAATCCTACATGCACTGGCATACTTACCTACTGGCATACTTACCTACTGGCATACTTACCTACTGGCATACTTATCGACTAGCATACTTACCTTCTGGCATACTTACCTACTAAAGCTAAAGTGGTGATATAATAGCTTGCGTGTAATAAGGTAACTGCACATGCTCACCACCGACTCCCGACGCCATATTCCTACCCAGGTAGACCCCCTTGATAGGCCTCATATAATAAATCCTACGGGGGGGTTGGAAAATAAAGACATTTGAAAGGCAAATTGAATAAAAAATAAAGATAATATTTAATAATTTTTTTAAACGTTCTTTTCAATGCCGAAAAGTTTTTTCTAGAGTTCCATGTCACGTTAACCAAGACCTTGACAAATATACTATAGAACTATTAACCAGACGAAAACATATTTGTCAGTTTCCAAATTATGCAGATGCTGCCAAACTTTATTAATAATATTATTGAAACAAAATAATCAAAATAACTTATAGAACAAAACATCTTTGTCTCAAAATGTAATTATATATTTTCAAAGAGCGAACCTGATATTTTTTTGAATTATTACAACATAGGGCCCCATTTTCACAGTAATTAGCTGCCTGTTTTTGGCATTTCCAAATCTTCATGCAAATCATAACCCCTTAAATTTAACAAGCCATTGTCCCTAATAAAAATCATTGACTCTGCTCACAGTCATCAATTTCCCTAGATGCTCGCATGCCATGTTTACACCAAATAAGCCATCCTTCCTCAGACACATTTGTTTTTAAGTTATATTTAATTCAGTTGACAGACCTGTAAAAAACATTAATATACTCTAGCTGTTAGGAGGTGGGCACAATAAAATCAATAGGGGGTCCAGGCAGACATTTGGAATATCAATTGAGAGATTATCCCAGATCATTATAAATTGCCAACATTACTGTTAACAGAACTTACTTTGCATTTCTGACTTTAAGATTTCTAGCATGGAGACCTTGCTGTACACATTTATCTTGTGGTTTCTTCATAGGTCCAAGAGAAGTGTGGAAAACATAGAAAGGGCACTGGTTCTCCCTGTAAAAAGACAAAGGTGAGTTCTGAAGGTCTTTCTACCCAGAAGTAGACTCAAGGTCCTCACAGACAGAGATCATGGCAAGGTTCCCTCTGAAGCAAGAAACATTATTCAAAGGTACAATAAGGGCAGTTAAGCTTTAAAGCCACTAATGTCACATACCTAGGCCATCCCTGGAATGCTGAAACTGTTTTCCACTCTCCACCTTTAGTCCATATTGGGTTGCGTCACTTCCGGAAACCATGATAGATACCTGAAGAAGTGCAGAGTACAGCAAATTGTCTCAACAAAAGTGTTATTAAAATCATCACAAATTTTCTTTATATATATTTAGTACTACTTTGAACTTGACACAGTAAGGTTCATATGTGTTTTTAATAACTTTAGTTGTCAGGGCAGCTTCCTCAAGGAGACCACAATAGGGGGGGAAGATTCACTTTCAGAGAACCAAAGGATGTCCGTCTAATCAGAATATTATATATGATATTTATATCATACATTTTTTTATTTATTTTTTTACAGGAGCTTGAGCAGGTTCTCAAAGTAATAAGTCAAATAGTCAAATAATTCAAATTTGCTCATGAATGAGATATGCAAACATAGTGATACTTATCTCCTCTTACATAGCCATTAACTTTTTTCAAGTATAAAAATGAAAAATAAAAACATGTTAAATTTCTGCCCCTAAGTAAGAATTTATTCTAGTGTAAAATCTCAAGTGATCCGTTACTGTCACTCGTATGTGTCACTGTAGAAAACAGTGTATCACTCCCCTGGGAAAACACAAAATAAAAGAATTTCTTCCCCAGCAGTATAATCAATAATCTCCAATCACAAAGACACACCTCACTAGCCAGGTATTAAGAAAAACACACAAGAGTCTTGATTTAGTATATACAATACTCTGAAATGGGCTACATGGTTTTTTTCTGTTTCACAAACTATATCAAATCAAAAGCAGCTGCAGCATTTTTGGCAAGCACAAATTTGGAAATGAACCATAATAAACAGAACCAGCGGTAAACAACTGTGCAGGTTTAAATTGTATGAGAATCTTATCCAAAACGTTTATATGTTTGTGAACCATATTAAAGGGAGATAAAACCTATCCTAATTAAAGTAATTTATTTTGGTATCAGAGGTTGCAGATATCAAACATCCCAGAATCATTCATCCAGGGTGATTAAAAAATGCTGCTCTCATGCTATTAGTTGAGTGAGAGCATAGATATTGATGGCAGAAAAGAGCCATAGGCCCAGCAAGTCTGCCCAATATTTCCTAAAAGTATAAGCTCATTTAGTTTGTTGAATAGCCTTATGCTTGTCCTAGGCATTCTTAAAATTCCCCACAGTGTTTGTCATTACTACCTTTTATGGAAGTTTATTCCATAAATCAATCACTCTTTCTGTAAAGAAGTGCTTCCGAAAATTACACCTGAATCTACTACCCTTCAGCTCGAGATCATGACCCCTTGTTCTTGAATTTTCCTTTTTATGTAAAATATTTGCTGGCTCAGTTTTACTAAGCCCTTTAATATACTTGAAAGTTGCTATCATATCACCTCTTTCCCTTCTCTCCTCTAAGCTATACTTATTTAGGTCATTGAGCCTATCCTGGTAAGTTTGATTTTTTAGACCATGTACCATTTTAGTAGCCCTCCTTTGCACAGATTCAAGTTAGTTAATATCCTTCTAATGATATGGCCTCCAGAACTGCACACAATACTCAAGATGAGGCCTAACTAATGATCTATAAAGTGGCATAAGAACCTTACTATTTCTGCAGCAAATACCTCTACCAATACATACAAGCATTCTGCTGGCCTTACTCGCTGCATTACTACATTGTTTACTAAATTTTAAATCATCTGAAATAATAATAGAGCAGAGTGAGAGGCTGCAGGAGTGTGTGCTAATGGAATGTTAAATTAGATTCTTCACCGGAAAACCAGAAGATAGGTGGATAGGTTTCACTTGTCAGAGCCTTGCCCACTCACCAGTTGGCTTATTTGGAGGAGCCAAGTGTGTGTGTGCGTGTGTGTGTATGTGTGTGTTTATATGTGTGTGTGTGTATATATGTGTGTGTGTGTGTATATATGTGTGTGTGTGTGTATATATGTGTGTATGTGTGTGTATATATGTGTGTGTGTGTGTATATATGTGTGTATGTGTGTGTTTATATGTGTGTGTGTGTATATATGTGTGTGTGTGTGTGTGTTTTTCTGTGTGTATGTATATGTGTCTGTGAATGTATGTGTGTGTGTATGTTTGTGTACTTGTATGTATGTGTGCATGTTTGTATTTGTGTGTGTGCATGTGTCTATGTGTGTGTGTATATGTGTGTGTATGTATGTGTGTGTGTGTGTGTGTATATGTGTGTGTGTGTATGTATGTGTGTGTGTGTATATGTGTGTGTATATATGTGTATGTATATGTGTAATTATGTGTATGTGTGTGTGTGTTTTTCTGTGTGTATGTATATGTGTGTGTGTCTGTGTATGTATGCGTGTATGTGTGTGTGTGTATGTTTGTGTACTTGTATGTATGTGTGCATGTGTGTATTTGTGTGTGTGCATGTGTCTATGTGTGTGTGTATATGTGTGTGTGTCTGTGTATGTATGCGTGTATGTGTGTGTGTGTATGTTTGTGTACTTGTATGTATGTGTGCATGTGTGTATTTGTGTGTGTGCATGTGTCTATGTGTGTGTGTATGTGTGTGTGTATGTATGTGTGTGCATATGTGTAATTATGTGTATGTGTGTATGTATGTGTGTGTATGTTTGTGTACTTGTATGTATGTGTGCATGTGTGTATTTGTGTGTGTATCTGTGTGTGTGTGCTTGTGTGAATGTGTGTGCGCATGTCTGCTTGTATGTTTGTGCGTATGAGTGTGTGTGTATATATATATGTGTGTGTGTGCATGAGCGCTTGTATATGTGGGCGTCTGTGTGTATGAGAGTGTGTGTGTGTGTGTATTATTCCAACCCAACTTTACATTTAGCCATATCATTAATTTAATTTCAGTTATGTTCTAAGTTTGCTCTGCTATAATTAAAATAAAGCTGTACTGATCTGGCCAGGGTGATTGACAAGCCGGGATAACGTTGTATGAATGTCTGTGCAATGATAACTATGAAGAGCGAATGCAATCCCGGGCAAACAGTTCATTACGTGTGAACCTTGTCTGTCCAATCATAAATCTGGCCACGGTATTAGAAATCTGCAGCATTCCATTATAACTACAAATTTGAAAAGCTTTTGTTGACATACATACAAATGAATATACTTAAACATGCTCAATAAGTTGTCCTAAAAATGTTTAAAATTCCAGTGGGCAGAGAACTGCCAGTGATATGACTAATATGTAAAATGCAATACGTAATACAATGTGCCGAGCATATAAACACATTTCTGGCAGCACTTCAAGCCCAAGCTGAACGCCAGCATAAGGATCAATAGTTTGTTAAACAATGTCATTAAATGGCTGCTCTTAGCATTTTACAAGGTAATAGGAAGTGATATTGTGAATTATCCTGAATATTGCACCGTGAATGCCAGAGACCTAGAATTTTGTTCATTGTTAATTAACAAGTTGGTGTGTTGCCAGCTGCTCGTGTCTGCAGCATGGTCCTTTCCTTTGGTTTGGGGCAGACAGTCTTACTTTAAGAAGCCTATTGATCAGATGCCATCCTCACATGGTTAAAGTGCTCCTCTTGGGGAACTGCTCTCGTTTTTTAAGTGCACACAGTTACTCTCATTGCTGCTGGCTTGTAAACAATTTTTAATGGGGCTATTAGTGTAAAAGGACAGGAAACTTTCAAAAACAGCCTTTTAAATATTAATAACAATGTTTAATCTGGTGCTTAATCACCACTGTTTTCACATAGCTTTCAGGGAGAGTTGTAGACAGCAAAGCTATACTGTTAACCATTGACAGGGCATTAATAAATGCTGTATGATTAATGTGGATACACACCAGGTTTTTTTTTTGTTGGCAAATAGATGAATTATAGTCTGTGTGCATTTAGTCCACAATGATTGGGGTTTGTAAGTGTAATGCAATATATGGCACTATTTAAAATGACATAACCTACTTTGTAATTACCATTGGTTTCTGCTCTGCTGCAATTCAACACATATTATTATTATTATTATTATTATTATTATCATCAGTTATTTGTACAGCGCCAACAGATTCCACAGCACTAACAGATTCTGCAGCACTAACAGATTCCGCAGCACTAACAGATTCCGCAGCGCTAACATACTAGTAGAATGTGAACTTTTTCTAAAAAAGACCTTGTTTGTTGCAATTGTTTTTCAATGACCAAACAACCACTGCCTCTTGGCCTATTAGACATAGCAGATCTTCACAGGTCTTGTCAATGTAATTTAGTAATAATATGCATTATTGTGTGTTATGTTATCATACCTCCCAACATTTCAAAATTCAAAAGAGGGACACCCCCCCCCCCCCCCGCAAAAAACATTATGTGGGCGGGGCTTAAAAATCATAAGACCAAAGTAATATAAATAAAATTATTAATAAATTCATAGATTTTAATACACTTAGGCAGCAAATCAAACACAAGCTCAAACCACTGGTATGGCTATGTGAGCTATGTATTTAATTATCCTTTGCACAGACATTGCTAAATATTTTTATCTTAATTGGACATTTAATAATAAATTCTTTAAAACTGCTCTCTGCATTCCCCATTAATATTCTAAATTCTGGCCTTTAAAGTCAGCAAAAATGCACAGTAGCACACTACATAGTATACACTTATACATGCAGATACACACACACTACATAGTATACACTTATACATGCAGATACACACACACTACATAGTATACACTTATACATGCAGATACACACACACACACTACATAGCATACACTTACACATGCAGATACACACACACTACATAGCATACACTTATACATGCAGATACACACACACTACATAGCATACACTTACACATGAAGATACACACACTACATAGCATACACTTACACATGAAGATACACACACTACATAGCATACACTTATACATGCAGCATACACTTCTACATGCAGATACACAGACACTACATAGTATACTACATAGTATATACTTATACATGCAGACACACACACACTACATAGCGTACACTTATACATGCAGATACACACTTATACATGCAGATACACATACACACTGCATAGCTTACATTTATACATGCAGACATACACACACTACATAGCATAAACTTATACATACAGATACACACACATAGTTATGGATACAGATAGACACACACTACATCATATATGGGTATCTGTAATTCATTGTATGGGGTCCTGGGGTTGGCAAGCACATTAGCTGGCAGTCTGCGGCTGCCACTGTTTGTTACCCTGGTATTAGCACTGCTCATTGTATAAAACTGAAGGCATGCTAGTATTATCACCAGGGGTTAGATATCATCATTACCAGAGGTAGGTTAGAGAGGTCACCATTACCCGTGGTCAGAGGGTATACAGCCTTCTTACTCCTGCTTAACCCACACACCATTCCTTTTCCACAGGGAATGTAACAGGTATCTAACCCTGTGAGAGCAAAGCCAGCTGCTTCTGAGTATGGGCCCAATAGAATTTAAAAAAAAAAAAAAAAATTTTTTTTTTTTAAATACCTGGGGCAAATCGGGACAGATGGCTAGCAACTCGGGACAGATGGACAGACCCCTAAAATCGGGACTGTCCCACGAAAATCGGGACAGTTGGGGGGTATGTGTTATGTTATCTTATCACATCTGCTGAGGGCATTTAGGGACAGATATTTGGCATGTATGGGCATGCAACCTCTTCAGTGCACACTTTCCATTGTCAGAAATGGTAACCACATAATTTAAAGTTAAAGGGACACTCAAGTCAAAATAAACTTTTATGATTTAGATAGAACATTTTTAAGACACTTTCTAATTTACTTCCATTATCAAATTTTGCACATTTATTTTATATTCACACTTCCTAGCAATCCTAGCACAAGCTCACAGGGTAAATGTATTCTAGTCTGTGATTGGCTGTTGTCTGTCACATGATAAAAGGGGTCCGGGAAATGGGAGAAAAAATAAAATTGTGAGAAAAAAAATCTACCTGATTAGGTGTTAAATCATTATCACAGAGATTACGAGTTTTGCAGTAAACAGGGGTGCGTTGCTAACGAACATTTTTTATTACAGGTTTTTTTAAACCCACCGTTAGCCGCAAAAAGGTGAGCGTAGAGCAAAATTTAGCTTCACATCTCACCTCAATACCAGCGTTGCTTACGGTAGCGGTGAGCTGGCTAAACATGCTTGTGCACGATTTCCCCATAGGAATCAATGGGGCAGGTTCGGCTGAAAAAAACCTAACACCTGTAAAAAAGCAGCGTTCAGCTTCTAACGCAGCCCCATTGATTCCTATGGGGAAACAAAAATTATGTCTACACCTAACACCCTAACATGAACCCTGAGTCTAAACACCCCTAATATTACACTTATTAACCCCTAATCTGCCGCCCCCGACATCGCCGAGACTTGCATTATATTATTAACCCCTGATCTGCCGCTCCGGACACCGCCGCCACCTACATTATCCCTATGAACCCATAATCTGCTGCCCCCAACATCGCCGACACCTACTTTTTATTTATTAACCCCTACCCTGCCACCCCCAATGTCGCCGCCACCTAACTACACTTATTAACCCCTAATCTGCCGCTGCCAACGTCGCCGCCACTATAATAAAGTTATTAACCCCTAAATCAAAGTCTAACCCTAACGCTAACCCCATCTAACAAATATAATTTAAAATAATCTAAATAAAATTACTACAATTAAATAAATTATTCCTATTTAAAACTAAATACTTACCTATAAAATAAACCATAAGCTAGATAGATACAATGTAAGTATTAGTTATATTGTAGCTAGCTTATGGTTTATTTTATAGGTAAGTATTTAGTTTTAAATAGGAATAATTTAGTTAATGATAGTAATTTTCTTTTGTTTTATTTAAATTATATTTAAGTTAGGGGGGGTTAGACTTAGGGTTAGACTTAGGTTTAGGGGTTAATAAATTTAATATAGTAGTGGCGACGTTGGGGGCGGCAGATTAGGGGTTAATAAATGTAGGTAGGTGTCAGCGATGTTAGGGACGGCAGATTAGGGGTTAATAAAATGTAACTAGTGTTTGCGAGGCGGGAGTGTGGCGGTTTAGGGGTTAATATATTTATTAAAGTGGCAGCAATGTCCGGTTAGCAGATTAGGGGTTAAAAACTTTATTTAAGTGTTTCCGATGTGGGGGGGGCCTCGGTTTAGGGGTTAATAGGTAGTTTATGGGTGGTAGTGTACTTTTTAGCACTTTAGTTAAGAGTTTTATGTTACGGCGTTAGCCCATAAAACTCTTAACTACTGACTTTTAAATGCGGTAGGAGTCTTGACAGGAGAGGGTCTACCGCTCACTTCTTCCAAGACTCATAATACCGACGTTATGCAAGTCCCATTGAAAAGATAGGAAATGCAATTTACGTAAGGGGAATTGCTGTAAGCTCGAGTCGCGGAAGAAAAGTGAGCGGTGAGCCTGCACCTGTCAGACTCATAATACCAGCGGGCGTTAAAAAGCAGCGTTGGGACCTCTCAGCGCTGCTTTTTAAGGCTAACGCAAGACTCGTAATTTAGGCGTATCTTTTTATTATGCACCTGTTAAATATGTAATTCTACTGCATGAAAAGGGTGCAAATAAATAATGAAATTATACTGGAGATTTTTTTTTTACTTCACATAATTAAACAGTTTATATTATAATCTCAAACTGTTTCAGGTTCTAGTAATGCCATATAGCTACAATGCTTATAATGTATAGATTTTATATATGCAACTCGTATTACTAGGAATTATTGCTATAGCTGAAATATTCAAATGAACTGAAATGACCCTATGATATTATTAATTTTAATATTTTAAATTCTAAACGAGAGTTGATTTTCAATTTAGTTTTAATCAAAGTGACCTCACCCATATAAATAGTTTCTTCCAATGCCAGCTACATTTTTATGCATCTTTAACAAAATATTTTTACTAAGTGATAAAATAAAAACCTTTCCTTTTTTTAAAATTTATTACAGTACTATATAATGTAGCAACTATGATTTAGGTTCCGCAGAGCCAAGAGGAGAGTATAAGGTACAGTAATCCTAACTTTTTACAGCAATGCTTCCTTGTCAAGCGTTTGCACACTTTAAAAGAGTGGCTGTACAAGATGCCATACAGTTCCGATGTAGACAAATTGAAATCCTGCGATCGTGCAATTTCAATTTGTCTACATTGGCGCTAAAGCCTGACACCGTTTGGATGGAATAGAACGCCTTAACGGAGCTAAAAGGGTAATATTTTATTTTTTTCAAAAGCTTCTGCAAGAGGGCTGGCAGCACTATTCAAGGTGAATGCAACGGTTGTGAAACTAACTATTGGAAATGCAGAATTGAATGTAAACCTTCAATAGTGTTTTTGTTTTGTTTGAATTAGAACTAATTGTAATAGTGATTGTTTGTTCTAAATGGTCCACTAAGAGGAAGCATAGTTTATATCAGAAACTAAGTACTGAATTGCAAAAATCCTTCATACAGAATAAATACAAAAAGTAGTTAAAGGTACACTGTATTATAAAATGTGTTTGCCCTTACTGTGTTTCAAATTACTTTTTATACCCACTGCAGAGTATTAAACTTATGCAACATTATTGCTTCATGTTTATTTTTGTATTTATAATAACTGGTTTTGCTTAATTAAAACCATCACCTGTTGTTTTTAAGGACTTTCCCACAAAAATAGGCTGAGCCTGCAGGTAAAGCAGACCTGCTAATGTTATCTATGTCTAAACACAAAGACTAATAGGTATTGAAATGGCAATCATGACTGAGGTGTTCAATGAGCACAAGCAGTCATTTCAAATACAAAATGATTTCTCCTATCCCCCTCCCTCCACCGGAAGATTAATTAGGTCTATGGTCTCCTGTTTAAATAGCTTTTCTACAGCTAAAATAATTGGTACTCGTGTTTTAAGTATAGGTGGGGATACAACAGGCAAAAGTAGCTACTTAAAATAACAAAATAAAAATAAAGGAACTGTTTGCAAACAATTAAATACACTTAGCAGGAAAAATGAACAGTCGGAAATACATTAAAGGGGTGGAAATGTTACAGTATAATATAATTTTAGTAATTTATTCATGATTTGCAAAACTACTTGAAAATTCTCTTAATTGCAATGAACAAGGGCTAGCTGCAATTGGGTTTGTCCACTAACTGCTGTCAAATTTGTATTTGGTTTTCTCTTTAGCGAGAACAGGGCAAGCACATTTTTGCACAAAAACAAGCAAACTACATTATGAATGTATATTTCTTACGACACATCGGGCCAGTTTAGAAGTGGAACGCTAATGACAGCATGGATGAAATAAGCAATATCGCTGGACTGCACTAAAATTAGTGTACAACTTTATATTACAAGTCCATGTTAAATCCCTTTTACCAGAGATGGGTTAGTGTGTCCGACATCACTCAAGTGCAACCAGTGACGTGCAGTGACGTCAGAGGCTGGTGAGGCAGTGGCTAGGATACGCCTTCATTCTTTAGATATTCTTTGTTGAAGAAATAGCAGTGCACATGGGTGAGCCAATCACATGTGGTATCTATGTGCAGCCACCAATCAGCAGATACTGAGCATATTTAGATATGATTTTCAACAAAGGATATCAAAAGAATGAAAAAAAAATAGATATTAGATGTAAATTGGAAAGTTATTTAAATTTGCATATGGGATTGATATGGGTTTCATGTCCCTTTAAATGGTGTCTTGGAAAACTGGTCAACTTAGTAAACATCTGATTTTAGTCTAAAAGGATTGTAACAGAAACTCTTGCCAGATAACACAAGGCTTGCTCTGATTATGAGATCTAGAAATCCATGCCCATTAAAATATATGTTTAAAACATACTTTTTACTTTAATGCTGCAAATTATGCTTATAGATTCTTTCATTATGCAGTAAATATAAAAATGTCTTGATCCAGTGGCGGCTGGTGAAATTTAAAGATGGTGGGGCGCTTGGCCTCACCCCTTTAAATAAAGCCACACCATCAGGTGGCACTATCAATTCATTAATTAAATAAATAAAAGGTAGACAGAAACACAGAAAAGCATTCGGGGGGAGAGGGAGAGACAGACGGGGGGGAGAGGGAGAGACAGACGGGGGAGAGAGACACAGAGGGTTAGAGAGAAAGAGAGAGAGACACAATCACACACAGAGGGGTTAGAGAGAGAGAGAAAGAGAGAGAGACACAATCACACACAGAGGGGTTAGAGAGAGAAAGAGAGAGAGAGAGACACAATCACACACAAAGGGTTAGAGAGAGAGAAAGAGAGAGAGACACAATCACACACAGAGGGTTAGAGAGAGAAAGAGAGAGAGAGAGAGACACACAATCACACACAGAGGGTTAGAGAGAGAGAAATAAAGAGAGAGAGAGAGAGACAATCACACACAGAGGGTTAGAGAGAGAGAAAGAGAGAGAGACACAATGATTCAATCACATACAGAGGGTTAGAGAAAGAGAGACACAATCACATACAGAGGGTTAGAGAAAGAGAGACACAATCACACACAGAGGGTTAGAGAGAGAGAGAGAAAGAGAAACAATCACACACAGAGGGTTAGAGAGAGAAAGAGAGAGACACAATCACACACAGAGGGTTAGAGAGAGAAAGAGAGAGACACAATCACACAAAGAGGGTTAGAGAGAGAAAGAGAGAGACACAATCACACACAGAGGGTTAGAGAGAGAGCTAGAGACACAATCACACACAGAGGGTTAGAGAGAGAGCTAGAGACACAATCACACACAGAGGGTTAGAGAGAGAGCGAGAGACACAATCACACACAGAGGGTTAGAGAGAGAGAGAAAGAGAGAGACACAATCACACACAGAGGGTTAGAGAGAGACACAATCACACACAGAGGGTTAGAGAGAGAGAAAGAGAGAGAGAGACACAATCACACACAGAGGGTTAGAGAGAGAGAGAAAGAATGAGAGAGAGAGAGAGACACAATCACACACAGAGGGTTAGAGAGAAAGAGAGAGCGAGACACAATCACACACAGAGGGTTAGAGAGAGCGCGAGAGACACAATCACACACAGAGGGTTAGAGAGAGAGCGAGAGACACAATCACACACAGAGGGTTAGAGAGAGAGAGAGAGAAAGAGAGAGACACAATCACACACAGAGGGTTAGAGAGAGACACAATCACACACAGAGGGTTAGAGAGAGAGAGAGACACAATCACACACAGAGGGTTAGAGAGAGAGAAAGAGAGAGAGAGACACAATCACACACAGAGGGTTAGAGAGAGAAAGAAAGAGAGAGAGAGAGACACAATCACACACAGAGGGTTAGAGAGAAAGAAAGAGAGAGAGAGAGACACAATCACACACAGAGGGTTAGAGAGAGAAAGAAAGAGAGAGAGAGAGAGACAATCACACACAGAGGGTTAGAGAGAAAGAGAGACACAATCACACACAGAGGGTTAGAGAGAGACACAATCACACACAGAGGGTTAGAGAGAGAGAGAGAAAGAGAGAGAGAGAGACAATCACACACAGAGGGTTAGAGAGAGACACAATCACACACAGAGGGTTAGAGAGAGACACAATCACACACAGAGGGTTAGAGAGAGACACAATCACACACAGAGGGTTAGAGAGACACATAAGGGATGAGAGAGTCTGAGGGGGAGGAAGAGAGACAGAGAGAGAAAGAGACCATGGGGGAGAACAACACATAAGGAGAGAGATGGATAGAGAGAGAGACACACACACACACACATACAAGGGGGGGGGAGAGGGACCACTGCATTTTTAAGTAATAAAACAGCAAAGCTACAGAGACTAAGTGAGACTATAACTAAATGAGACCATACATTAGTGTGAAGTACAGAGGCAAGCTGCTAAGTTAGTGGGTGTAAAGTTTGAGTAAACAAAATACAAAAATGATCCTTTGCTGTAAAAGAGTAAAAAAAACACTAAACCACATTCATTAAATTATCATTTTCACTAACAGAATCCTTTTCAGTAAAATCTTACTTTAATAAGATGTGGGTGAAACAGTTCTCTCTGTGCCTCTCTCTTCCTGCTCTGTAAGGATTCAGGAAGTGACAGTGGCACATTCCACTGCACTTAGAGGGGAAGAACAGAACTCTCTTTTTCACTTTAGCAAAGCTAGCAGGTTCACAGGACAGCAACAAAATATATGAAAGTTGTTTTTTTCCGTTTTTGTTTTATTTTATATCATTTAACATCCAGCCCCAACCCTAAGTTCCATTTACTAATGCCTCTCACTGGATTGGTTCAGCCCAAGTAGGACTGCCTCAAATAAGCAGTTAATGGGCCATGCAATGATCTTAACCACTTTCATCCAGTAGATGGCGCAGCATGTTGTGTAATGGTGGGCAGACCTGCTTGTGCCTCTCCATTGCACAACATATAGCTGTGAAAAAAAAAAATGCTGGGGAAAAAAAATACAATTTTTTTTTTAAAGTCAATAAAAAAAATATATATTTTTGCCCATATGAGAGGTGAAGCACTGCCTCACCTGCCTCTAGTGACTGCACATCACTGAGTGCAACCTATACTTTCAATAGATATCACAACCACACTAAATAGCGCTCATATTACAAGTTAAAAGTTATAGTTTGTGCTTCAGCGAAAGTCAAAACTGCACTAGAATATTTCGTGCAACTTGAAAACTGAAGTAAAGTGCAAGGGTAAACAATACACATAAAAACACATTAAAATAAAGTATTAAACACATATATACATTTTCTAATAAAAATATACAATTTAAATATTAATTAAAGCGGGTTTAAATGATGTTATATGGCAAGGAAAGGGCTCCAATGTGTAAAACAATAGTGATATTTTTACACCCCTGTATGTGTGTGTGTGTGTGTGTGTGTAAACATGTGTATATACAGTATGTATATACATGTGTATTTACTGTATGTTTAGATGTATAAATATGTATGTCCACACATACATACTGTACATGCATACACATACAGTATATATACATAAATACACATGGATATACATATAGACACTTTTGAGCCCTTCCCAGTCAAATATCTTAAAACATGCAATATCATTTTTATTAATTTATAATGTGTTTTGAAAATGATATAAAGCCCTTTTTAATCGTCCGCAAATTCAACCTGTTTATTTATTTATTTTTTTCACTCTTGATCACGCTTTTTTGTCATCCTATTGAAATTCTGGCCGTTAGAGGGCCGTCACTCAATGTCATCCGCCCTTTATTAATCTGCGCATGCGATAATAATTTTGGCTTGATCTTGATAACCCTGTGCGCTCCCGTTTTGTGCATGCGTATTAATGACAGTTAAGAGTCCTTTTCTGCTTCATTGGCAAGCGCAGTAGAAAATAGGTATCAGCGATTAGAGCATGCACATTTCAAGGCGGCATCTGCGAATAGCGCTTGCGCATTTTAAATAATATTTGTGAATGCGCATTTGAGAGACGGGGACAGCGGGTGGGACCGCTAAATACGTCACAAGTAGAAGAACACGGAAATAGGGCTTAGGAGGAGTCGGGAGCAAAACGATACGGAATTTTATATATATATTTTTGGGATAACTATAGCAATAATCAAAAAAGAAACTTAGCAACTGCATTAAGGTTATAATGAGAAACGAAAGATTGAGTTCAATACAGGATAACTTTACCATTACTTTTTGCGTGCGCGTGCATGTATTCGCTCATAGAAATCAATGGAGAAAAAAAGGAGAAAAAAATCTAACACCCGAGAACGCACAAACACGATCGCATTTTCGCAATCCCTATCGCACAAACAACCTAGCATATTCGCATTAGCAAATGTGAAATATTTACAGTAAATACATAGTTAAAATCTTTATTAAATGTGAATATTGCATAAATATATATTTTTTTTTTTTTTTTTTTTTTTATATAAATTTTTATTGAGGTTTTGCAGAAAATACAGCATATATGGATTACCATAAAACAGAAATTACAAAAGTTTCAGGGTAACAATATCCATTGATACATGTAAAATTAACATTAAGTGTTAGAATAGGTAGGCGTCTGAAACCTCAGTTTTAGAAAAAAAAGAAAAAGAAAATTCTTTAGTATTTTCCTCACCTGACACAAAAAGGTCCCTCTTGAACTTGACAAAACTTATACAATCTAGAGGAGGAAAATAGGTCCTAGATAATGAATATTAACAACTGATAGAGCAGATAAAATTAACAAAGGGTAATATGCAACTAGATGACTAATAATACTATGGACCAGAGTTGTGATTGCATAAAAAAGGTCACTTATGATTGGCATAGTAAGAGTGTATCTACCCATAATAGTGTAAATGATAAACATTATATGCAAACTGGTTGTATTAGGTGCTAAAGTGTATAAGTATATAAAATACAATGATAAATAATGGTTTAACTCTATATTACAAAGTCAACAAACAAGGATAAACCAATATGACACATCAGTGGTGCATTCTTTGATAATGATGCTAGTTGCCATAAGCAAACGGGATAAAATTCAAGTTTAAGAAAATTAATCAGCTACGTCAAATATTATGTCGGGACCCTTGTATAGGACAAGTGTATACAGAAATGCAGACACATTGAAAGGTCTTGCAGATGCAAAGGTGCCTCTGCAGTTGCATTTCCTCCTAGGGACTAGGTTTATGGTAGTATGTTATACCAAGCTAACAATTAGTAAAGGATGCAGGGCGTCTAGTGGATATTTGCTAAGGAGAAATTGTACAATCTTTTTCCTAGGTATAGCCCCTAGTAAGGCTGTACTATGTAAGCTTATAGGATGTTGGTATAAGCAAACCATGTGGTACAGTTGTATTTGCAACATAAAATGACTAACAGGCTGATAACCTAGGAGGTATAAGGAATATAGATATATAGACTACTGTAGATGAACAAACAAAACTGCAATATAAACCAACCTGACTCAGGAGGAAAAAAACCCCACGCTAGTATCATGAGATATGAGACCCAGGACATCACAAATATATCACAGATATAACAGACTCTGTCTGAACACATGCATTCCAACGAAAAGAACAATGGGAACAAAACAGTACAAGCATGGTAGTTTGACCAAATAATACCTGTAAAACATTGCGTAGTAGCAGTTCATACTAATAGTGTGGGGAACATATAACGGCAGCATATCGGCATGTGACTAAACAGATACAAGCCGTGAAAAATACATAACGGCATTGACTATTAGGGTCCCCCAGGTATACAGCATAATCGCCATCATTAGGCTAAGGCAGTCTCTGTAATGATTGAATTGAGATCCTATCAGTGAACTCGTGGTAGTTGATTAAGGCAAGATATGTGCTAAGTTGATCTTATACCTTGGCCTGTGTCAATAAACAGAAATGTTCAACCGATCCCAGTCTTACTTCGTTCTGATGTGGTAGACAGCTGTTTTGCAAGGGACATTTGTAAAGGACCTTGTCCCCAACGAATGTTATGTGTGCCGTCTCTCGTGAGGTGCAGACAGACCGCTGCACATATCTTCGGATCTGTCTGGGTGATCTGAGTGGGTTTAGCCTCCGTTCCTGAGCAGGGCCTTGGTAAGTCTACCATTCCTAAGACACCGACAGTCCCAAACAGCAGCTCAGCTTCAGGTGACATATAGCAGTTAGCGTAGATATGGCAGACCGGGTCTTCCCACTCTCTCTCCCTCAGAGGTGGTTGTTTAAATGCACTTGATGAGTTCCAGGAGCTGTGCGTTACCTTTGTGGGCTCCACATACTGTTCAGCAGGATCCTCTGATTCCCGGTCTCCATCATAGGGGTCACATGGAGGAGGGCAGCCTGCAAAGCACTGCACAATCAAATTTCTCAATCCAGCGAAGTGCACATTAAGCATCTCATAAATAGTGTCTGCTGATGCTCGTGTATCGGTACCCATGTCTGATTAATGTTGTGTAGTAAATAGTACTACTCGTAACCCCAGTCTCCCAGGGGGGGGGAATATGTGGAAGCCCCGGCTCCAGAAACCGCCAAACACTTTGTAAATGCGGCAGCCTTGAGGCCTAGCTGCAGAACTTAGATAGAACGGTCAGTCCAGAGAATTACCCCCAGGGCTATCAATTTCTTGGATCTTGCAGTATCACTCTGGTCCTCATGTGCAGTATTAGAGTTTTATAAAGGAAAACAATAAAATATTGTATAAAACACTGTGGTAGGACCAGGAGCTCCCATGAAACACGTCCTGTCTCTGCAACTGTAGGCTCCGCCCCCCCAATATATTTTATCATGTTGTTATCTACTTAATGTTAAAGGGCTCTAATACACACATATATATATATATATATATATATATATATATATATATATATATATATATGTATGTCTATATGTGTGTACATATACAGTATATTTATGTGTTTAAATGTGTATATATGTATGTAAATACATATATACACATAAATACATTAATATATTAATATATATGTACACATATCTATACATTTATATCTATATACATACAAATACATTTTTAGCAATGTATGTGTATGTATCTCTATGTAAAAGTACTTTGGTGATCTCATATCTTTAAACCCTTCTAACTTTTGTATGCAATGTTTATAAAACATTTTTTATTAGACAGTGTTGTTATGAGTGTAACTGTACTTTGTAATGTATTTTTGCAACTTTTTTGTTTCATAAAACTGTTAAACACAGCTCTGAGATCGCAGTAAGGATTGAAGCTCAACTTGTAATATCATAAAAATGTCGTGCGAAAAGACGATATTGCTAGCTCCAAACCATTTGCGCTTCACTTATAATCTAGCCCATCATTTATTTTTATTTTTTTCAGCAGATCCAGCTAATTCAAACTCTACCACGTAAAGCGGCAATATGGCATTTCTAGTCAGACACCCTATCTCTATCCATGGGACCATGTGTATTTTTGCAGGTATTTCTTCTTATGATATATTGTTTGGTTGTTGGTTTGTTTTTATTTATATCCAGGTAAAAAAGTGATCACCAACAAGTTCTATATTCATGTGATTTCTCTTCACATTTTTGGTGTGTAAAACTAGGGGACCAACTTTATATTTGTACTTATTGTTTATAGCTGATAGCTCTGTTTTCCCATTGGCTTACCAGATCTGTTCAGCTAGCTCCCAGTTGTGCATTTCCACTCCTAAGCCTACTCTGCAAGATACCAGGAGAGCGCCACAAATTTGATAACAAAAGTTAATTGGAAAAATGTTTAAAATTGCATACACTATTAGAATCACAAACGTTTAATTTTGTCCCTTTAAAAGCTGTTATTGTATTTATAATGCTTCTAATTCCCATATGAGCAATGAACATATTTCATTTTTAAACTTAAAGGGACATGAAACCAAAATAATTTCTTCCATGATTCAGATAGAGCATGCAAAATGTAAAAAGTTTCCAGTTTACTTGTATTTTATGTTTACTTTATTTCTCATTATAATTTTTTGTTTAAATGCATACCTAGGTAGGACATGTCTGGAGCACTATTTGCTTTTAAGAATGTTATACTTTTGAGAACTAGATGGCATCAGTGATTGAATATTGTATAGCATTGTTAAAAACACTAATGCAAAACTGCAGCCATATAGTGTTCCAAACATGTGCACACCCCTGAGTCTACCTGCCTGCTTTTCAACAAAGGATACCATGAGAATTAAAAGGACAGTCTTCTCCAGAATTTGTATTGCCTAAAAAGATAGATAATCCTTTTATTATCCACTAGGTGATAAGGCTGCCCAGAGGTCAGTCTATTTATTAAAAAAAAACTACAACCCCCAAAGCTAAAATTACAACTTCAAAAAATGTAAAATTACAGAAAAAATAAACAAAGCTATCCAAAATAAAAAATTTAAACCTAAAGTAATACCCCTATAAAAATAAAAAAAATTAAACCTAAACTAATACCCCTATAAAAATAAAAAATCCCCCCCAAAATAAAAACACCCCCTAATCTAATACTAAACTACGAATATCCCTTAAAAGGGCTTTTGTAGGTTATTGTCCTAAGTTTGTTTTTTGTTTTTTTCTTGAGGCTGAACTTTTTTCTTGAGGCTGAACGTTACATTGTTAAATGAAATTGCCGCAATGAATTGAACATAATATGCATGTTATCTTGTACTTTCTCTCAAACACTATTGTGAATATATAATGTTATGCTCGCATAGAATTAGTTTAGAGAACAATCGCTGGTCACTTTTTTTCTGTTTCCATTGTAGAATCCTTTTTTCTTGCTCATTGGTTGAGACTCACATGTTGACGTCACCTAGGACACTTCCTCCACTACTACGTGGTATAATGAACACGGACTTATTCCAGATTGCCACCTCCTTCAAATACCGGATCATAGACTTTTGGACTACAGTCCATTTCTCATTGGATAAAAACATCATATGACCATTGACCGGACCTGAAATGGAACTTTCATGCAACAAACTACTCATTTGAGGACTGTTTATCATCATTTTCTCATTGGTTAACATATTGAATATGTATTTTGATTGGTCAAAAATGGTATCAATGTCAAGCTACACTTTCGAACATCTAAATTTATTCAGATTTATTTTTAAAGTTATTTAATGACATAATTTTGATTATATCCTCATTTTATTAAAGTAATAGTTTGATATTGATACATATTCATTAAAATTCCACACTTTGTAAGTCCAATTTCCTGTGCCAAACAGGAAATTGGAACATTTGCTTTCCTGTATATAAACCGGCTTTTCAGTCACAGCAAACACACTCAGCATTTGTTTTTACTTATCTGTTTTACTTGTTTTAACTTGTGCTCTTGATAAAGACGTGTAATACGTTGAAACACGTTGAGCAAATAAAACCTTTTTTTACCTTAGTTGAAAGATTGTTAATATCTTTCTTTGCTGTGCCGGGCCGGATTCTCCTTATATATGGAGTAAGTTACTACATTTTTTTCCATTTTACATTGGATATCTTTGTCACTTGGGTTTCCATTCATTCACAGTTCAATATTTTGATACTCTTTGGAAGATTGGCATTTTACACTAGAATCCTGTGGGCTCTTGCCATCTAATGTCATATCCCATTTCAGCTGAACAGACACAACTTATGGAGTGAGTATACTGCACCCATATTAATTGGCTTTTATATACGCTTCAAGCCTTTTTCTCTTCATTTATTAGAGAAAAATCATCTAATAGACCTGCGCCATCTATCACCACTACCTTATCTCTATACAGTCACAGAGGAGAGACTGCAAGAAGGCTGCGGTCTAATTTAAAGGAGAGTATCAGTTCTTAGTTCATCTGTTACAGAATATTGTGTTTGTTTCCAATATTGTATTTATTCCATCTGGCACTTCTGTACATTGCTTGTATTTTGTATTGTCCTAAGTTAAACAGCTTTTTTACCTAAACAAATTACCAATTACCCCCTAACAGTAAAAAAAAAAACCACCCACCAACCTTCCAAAATAAAAAAAAACTAACACTAAAAAAACTAAACTACCCATTGCCCCTAAAGGGGCATTTGTATGGGCATTGCCCTTAAAAGGGCATCCAGCTCTTTTACTGCCCTTAAAAGGGCAATCAGCTCTTTTCCAGCCCATTAAATACCTAATCTTAAAAATAAAAAATTTAAAAATAAATTTAAAAAAATCCTAACACTAAGCCCCAAATAGGTACTCACCGTTCCTGAAGTCCAGTGGAGAAAGTCTTCTTCCAGGTGGCTCCATTATCTTCTATCTTCATCCGGAGCGAAGGCGGCGCGGAGTGGAGGTGCGTGTTTTTTAGGGCTTCGGGTTTGCTTATGCTGCATTCCAAAAATAGCAGGGTGGTGAAAGAATCCACCTTTGGTGCAGCGAACATTCTTTTAGCTGCCTCGCGCAGCCAACATTCCTTTGAGGATGCGTGGCAACTAGCGACGGCGATGGACGCGTTACAAACGCGATTATAGTATAGATTCCCCAGTTTTGCATAACAAACACTGTTATATTAATACACTATTCACCTCTTTATGATTACCTTGTATCTAAGGCTCTGCAGACTGCCCCCTTATTTAAGTTTTTAACAAACTTGCATTTTAGCCAATCAGTGCCCTCTCATAAGTAACTCCACGGGCGTGAGCACAATGTTATCTATATGGCACACAAACTAATGTCCTCTAGTTGTGAAAAACTGCATTCACATAAGAGGCGGCCTTCAAGGGCTAAAAAATTAGCATATGAGCCTACCTAGGTTTAGCTTTCAACTAAGACTACCAAGAGAACAAAGCAAATTTGATGGTAAATTGGAAAGTTGTTTAAAATGACATGCCCTATCGGAATCATTAAAGTTTAATTTGGTTAGACTGTCCCTTTAAGTTGATAGTAGAAGCAAATTGGAAACTTTTTAAAGTTGTGCACACTATCTCATTGCTTCTCAACCGCGGTCCTTAAGTACCCTAAACAGGCCAGGTTTTTATTATAGCTGAACCAGTGCACAGGTGAAATAATAACCATGGTTACTGATCAGCTGATTACATCACCTGGTTCAGCTATAAGGAAAACCTGGCCTTGAGGACCATGGTTGAGAAACACTGCTCTAACTGAATTGTGAAATAAAACTTTTTGGTTTCATGTTCCTTTAAATGTCTCCAGAATTAATTAACCGATATAGGGCTAGATTACATGTTATGCAAGGGATTTCACGATCGCTTGTGCGCAGGTTAAATTGCGCTCATATTTCAAGGTTTACGCTAGAATCATTACCGTGATCTTAGAGCTGTGGTTAACTCTTTTGCAAAACTAAAAAGTGGCAAAAAACACATAAAAAATACATTAAATAGTACAGTTACACTCATAATAACAATATCTAATAAAATTATTTGAAAAAATGTACACAAAAGTTATAAGGGCTCGCGTGTTAGAAAACAAAAGGCAGACAAAGGACTTTAACAGAGCTACATACATGTACATGTCTGCATGTCTATATATGTATACATATGTATTTATGTATTTATATGTGTATATATGTATTTATGTATTTATATGTGTATATATGTATTTATGTATTTATATGTGTATATATGTATTTATGTATTTATATGTGTATATATGTATTTATGTATTTATATGTGTATATATGTATTTATGTATTTATATGTGTATATATGTATTTATGTATTTATATGTGTATATATGTATTTATGTATTTATATGTGTATATATGTATTTATGTATTTATATTTGTATATATGTATTTATGTATTTATATGTGTATATATGTATTTATGTATTTATATGTGTATATATGTATTTATGTATTTATATGTGTATATATGTATTTATGTATTTATATTTGTATATATGTATTTATGTATTTATATTTGTATATATGTATTTATGTATTTATATGTGTATATATGTATTTATGTATTTATATGTGTATATATGTATTTATGTATTTATATGTGCATACATATGTATTTATGTATTTATATGTGTATATATGTATTTATGTATTTATATGTGTATATATGTATTTATGTATTTATATGTATTTACAGACAAATATACACCTATAAACACATAATATTTATACATATATAGACATATATATATATATATATATATATATATATATATATATATATATATATATATATATATATATATATATATATATATATATATATATTAATAAGTGCATTGCAGCCCTTTGCAGTTAGGTAGATGAAAATATGTAAAAACATATTTATGCAATATTCCTATCTCCATATCGGGTTAGCTCATATTAGAATATGCGATTGAGTATGCGCATATGAGAACATGATTTTATTTTGGGGGGCTTTATTATTTTATTAGGGGGCTTAGAATAGGTAAAATTAGATTACAAATCTTGTAATCTTTTTTTTTTGTAATTTAGTGTTTGTTTTTTTTGTAATTTAGTTTAGTTTATTTAATTGTATTTTTAGATAGATATTTGTAGTTTATTTAATTTATTGATAGTGTAGGTGTATTTGTAACTTAGGTTAGGATTTATTTTACAGGTAATTGGGTAATTATTTTAACTAGGTAGCTATTAAATAGTTAATAACTATTTAATAGCTATTATACCTAGTTAAAATAATTAACAAGTTACCTGTAAAATAAATATAAACCCTAACATAGCTACAATGTAATTATTAATTATATTGTAGCTATCTTAGGGTTTATTTTATAGGTAAGTATTTAGATTTAAATAGGAATATTTTATTTTATAATATGAATTAGATTTATTTAATAAGAATTTAGTTAGGGGTGTTAGGGTTAGATAGAGTTAATATAGTTAATATAAATACTATAGTAACTATATTAACTATATTAACCCTAATATAATTAGGGTTAATATAGTTAATATATATAATGTAATAACTATATTAACTATAATATACTTAGGGTTAATATAGATAATATAGCTGGCGGCGGGGTAGGTAGATTAAATTAGGGGTTAATAATTTTAATATAGATGGCGGCGGTGTAAGGGGCTTACATTAGGGGTTAATACTATTAATATAGGTGGCGGCGGTGTAGGGAGGGAAGGTTATAGGGCAAAAGAGCTGTTTACTTTGGGGCAAAGCCCCGCAAAAGGCCCTTTTAAAGGCTGGTAATAGAGATAATTATTTTAGGGGGATTAGATTAGGGGTTAATATAGATACTATAGCTGGCGGCGGGGTAGGGGGATTAGATACTGGTTAATATAGTTTAATATAGCTGGCGGCGGGGTAGGAGCTCACATTAGGGGGTAGGTAACATAGATGGCGGCGGTGTTAGGGCTCACTTTAGGGGGTTATAGATTTAATATAGCTGGCGGCGGGGTCCGGGAGCAGCGGTTTAGGGGTTAATAACTTTATCAGGTGGCGGCGGGGTCCGGGAGCGGCGGTTTAGGGGTTAATACATTTTTTTATTGTTAGGATAGTGAGGGGAGATAGCGGATAGAGGGTTAGACGTGTCGGGCTATGTTTGGGAGGCGTGTTAGACAGTTACGGGAGATTTAGACTTTAGTCAGGTTTTGTAGGCGCCGGCAGTTTTTTAACGTGCCGTAAGTCACTGGCGACTCCAGAAATTTGTACTTACGCAGATTTCTGGACATCGCTGGTTTATCAGACTTAAGCCAGTTTAGCATCTGACGGCGCCATATATTGGATAGCTCGAGTTGCGAGCTGAAACTGCGGGCGACGCGGGTTCCCTCGCTTGCGCCGCAAACTACGCCGTATATCGGATCGCGCCCCACAAAAGCAAAAGTACCAGTCATCACAGTGATTGTTTGGCTCCCTCCATATCATTAGCTCTCCGAATCTGAATGTTTTCTTTTTGCCTTTCGACCACTTCCTAAGATTCTTTACGCAAATAAAACAAACATTGTGAGGAGCCCATGGTTTGTCTTGATCTCCAAGCTTCACTCCAAAGTAGGTGGGGTAAACATTTCTAATATTTTGTTAATCCAGGCATCTACATGATCAGCCAGATTCAAAAAGATCTCTTAATTGAGTGGAACATTTTGTGCACTAATACACATCCATACCAGTCAAGCAATACATGTATGTTTGTGCCGGAAAAAAATGCAAAAGAAATATGTCACGCATAGGAAATTGTATTAGTGTCAAACAAGTCTGCAGCATAATGAAGGGAACCCAAAAGTAACACAATGCTTTGTAGGCTAAGGGAATTGGATTCTTGCAGACGTTGGCAAGATTTTTCTAAATTCATTCATTTTCTGATTGAATTTCAGTGAGAGAAGCTGGGTACCCTTAGACAAGAGATATCTGGGGCGAAATCATATCACTGATTATTTTGATGAACCTCAGCTTATTTGACTGTACTCTGTAGGCTTATGGCAAACCACTGAATGAAACAAACTGTTCTTAATAAATAGCAGAGTGGTCAAACAGATAATAGGCAGGTCAGGAGAAGGGGTTCCCCAAGCAGTAATCCATAGAGGATCACCACTTTTGAGGGTCATAAATCTTTAGTAAAAGTAACCCTAGGCTGGGTACGTAGTACAGCTTCTTTAGACGTGATACAGAGAGGGAAATTATTTTATTGATGCGATGGCATGCAGTAACTGAGTAATTAATGTAAATGCCAGTGGCTCTAGAATCAATGAAGTCTTCAAAGTTTATAAAAGGTAGTTCTTAGTATAAAACTACTGGCACCATTATGTGTGGGACAGGTGAAGATTTGCGGAAATCCTACAGTGTTCCCAAATCATTAACAATCCCTGTCTGTGTCAAAAGAAGAAGGCCTTTTGGTCTCTATATGGGCAAATATAGTGACCTAATTCATTAATCGTGCACAGCAATATACAAGTATTTTGTATTTTGCATGTTTAAAACTCAAAGCTGAATTTCCAATTAAGGCCCAGATTAAGTGTAGAGCAAAAAAAGATTAGCGCTATTGTTTGCTAACGCCTCTAAAGTTAAATTAGTAGTGCTCTATAGGTCCGATGATAAAAGATTGTAAGACCCAAGAGAAATGACCATTATTGTCTCACTAGTCTGCCGATATATATATATATTTCCTTTTAAAGTGGGTTGACCCTCTCTTTAACTGGTGATGTGTCTTCCATAGGAAACAGTAGGAATTGCAGTCGGAGCAAAAATTCTAACATATCACCAGTAAATTCGGATTTAGACAGTAGGAAGGGGCCATGTTTTCACAACATACAATGTGCGTTCGTTAAAATTAAAAATAATTTTAGGGTTTTAACAGTTCAAATAATACATACTGTATGTAAACTAAGTTTTACTTTACATTTCTACAATTAAAAATCTTGCCAGACTGGTATGGGTGAAAAGGTGCGACTAAGATGAAGGATAGTCCTTTTACAATTAGAAACTCCTAGCAATGTTTTACTGTTAAAATACAGGTTACTCCTGTGGCACGCTTATATATTCGCTATGTATACAGTCACCATTTTTAATAAAGAAAAAATAATAATAATAAACTTATATTAACTGGGGGATTGTAGGTATTATTTATTTATTTATAAAATATTTTAACAGTAAAAAAATTTAGATTTCTCTTCCTTTCAAATATGTCCTGGGCTACACCATCAGATGTACATGTGTATGCAGTATATTATATGTATTTATTATACTGTTAAATATTGTAATATGTACTTATAGTCTTTTCGTAATGTTTTTCATTTTTATTCTTTTCTTTTCAGGAAGAAGACTTAGTGTACAAGATATTAATATTCCATAGAAGACAAGAGCACCTTTTTTGTTTTACCAATGTGCACTTTTCACAGCTTTGCACTAGGTAAAATGTCTTCTTTAGAATTGACGGCTTTTTTAATATTAAGTTTGTATAGACATTATAACTTCACACTGAACTGAGCGTGTTTTACTTCTAATACTGGCATGGGTGCGTATCCACCCTAAATCCAAGTACAGACTGCAGACCTGCACCCATGCCAGGGAAGCACTTACACCCTAAATCCAGGTACAGACTGCAGACATACACCTATGCCAGGGGAGCATTTGTACCATAAATCCAGGTACAGACTGCAGACATACACCCATGCCAGGGGAGCATTTGTTCCCTAAATCCAGGTACAGACTGCAGACATACACCCATGCCAGGGGAGCATTTGTACCTTAAATCCAGGTACAGACTGCAGACATACACCCATGCCAGGGGAGCATTTGTACCCTAAATCCAGGTACAGACTGCAGACATACACCCATGCCAGGGGAGCATTTGTACCCTAAATACAGGTACAGACTGCAGAAATACACCCATGCCAGGGGAGCATTTGTACCCTAAATCCAGATACAGACTGCAGACATACACCCATGCAAGGAGAACATTTGTACCCTAATTCAAGGTACAGACTGCAGACATACACCCATGCCAGGGGAGCATGTGTACCATAAATCCAGGTACAGACTGCAGACATACACCCATGCAAGGGGAACATTTGTACCATAAATCCAGGTTCAGACTGCAGACATACACCCATGCCAGGGGAGCATTTGTACCCTAAATCCAGGTACAGACTGCAGACATACACCCATGACAGGGGAGCATTTGTACCTTAAATCCAGGTACAGACTGCAGACATACACCCATGCAAGGGGAACATTTGTACCATAAATCCAGGTTCAGACTGCAGACATACACCCATGCAAGGGGAGCATTTGCGCCTTAAATCCAGGTACAGACTGCAGACATACACCCATGCCAGGGGAGCATTTGCACCTTAAATCCAGCTACAGACTGCAGACATACACCCATGCCAGGGGAGCATTAACACCTTAAATCCAGGTACAGACTGCAGACATACACCCATGCCAGGGGAGCATTAACACCTTAAATCCAGGTACAGACTGCAGACATACACCCATGCCAGGGGAGCATATGCACATTAAATCCAGGTACAAACTGCAGGCATACACCCATGCAAGGGGAGCATTAGCGCCTTAAATCCAGGTACAGACTGCAGACATACACCCATGCCAGGGGAGCATTCGCACAATAAATCTAGGTACAGACTGCAGACATACACCCATGCCAGGGGAGCATTTGCACAATAAATCAAGGTACAGACTGCAGACATACACCCATGCCAGGGGAACATTTGCACCTTAAATCCAGGTACAGACTGCAGACATACACCTATGCCAGGGGAGCATTTGTACCATAAATCCAGGTACAGACTGCAGACATACACCCATGCCAGGGGAGCATTTGTACCCTAAATCCAGGTACAGACTGCAGACATACACCCATGCCAGGGGAGTATTTGTACCCTAAATACAGGTACAGACTGCAGAAATACACCCATGCCAGGGGAGCATTTGTACCCTAAATCCAGATACAGACTGCAGACATACACCCATGCAAGGAGAACATTTGTACCCTAATTCAAGGTACAGACTGCAGACATACACCCATGCCAGGGGAGCATGTGTACCATAAATCCAGGTACAGACTGCAGACATACACCCATGCAAGGGGAACATTTGTACCATAAATCCAGGTTCAGACTGCAGACATACACCCATGCCAGGGGAGCATTTGTACCCTAAATCCAGGTACAGACTGCAGACATACACCCATGCCAGGGGAGCATTTGTACCTTAAATCCAGGTACAGACTGCAGACATACACCCATGCAAGGGGAACATTTGTACCATAAATCCAGGTTCAGACTGCAGACATACACCCATGCAAGGGGAGCATTTGCGCCTTAAATCCAGGTACAGACTGCAGACATACACCCATGCCAGGGGAGCATTTGCACCTTAAATCCAGCTACAGACTGCAGACATACACCCATGCCAGGGGAGCATTAACACCTTAAATACAGGTACAGACTGCAGACATACACCCATGCCAGGGGAGCATTAACACCTTAAATCCATGTACAGACTGCAGACATACACCCATGTCAGGGGAGCATATGCACATTAAATCCAGGTACAAACTGCAGGCATACACCCATGCAAGGGGAGCATTAGCGCCTTAAATCCAGGTACAGACTGCAGACATACACCCATGCCAGGGGAGCATTCGCACAATAAATCTAGGTACAGACTGCAGACATACACCCATGCCAGGGGAGCATTTGCACAATAAATCAAGGTACAGACTGCAGACATACACCCATGCCAGGGGAACATTTGCACCTTAAATCCAGGTACAGACTGCAGACATACATCCATGCCAGGGGAGCATTTGCACCTTAAATCTAGGTACAGACTGCAGACATACACCCATGCCGGGGGAGCATTTGCACCTTAAATCCAGGTACAGACTGCAGACATACACCAATGCCAGGGGAGCATTTGCACCTTAAATCCAGGTACAGACTGCAGACATACACCCATGCCAGGAGAGCATTTGTACCTTAAATCCAGGTACAGACTGCAGACATACACCCATGCCAGGGGAGCATTTGTACCTTAAATCCCGGTACAGACTGCAGACATACACCCATGCCAGGGGAGAATTTGCACCTTAAATCCAGGTACAGACTGCAGACATACACCCATGCCAGAGGAGCATTTGTACCTTAAATCCAAGTACAGACTGCAGCCATACACCCATGCCAGGGAAGCATTTGCACCTTAAATATAGGTACAGACTGCAGATATACACCAATGCCAGGGGAGCATTCGCACCTTATATCCAGGTACAGACTGCAGACATACACCCATGCCAGGGGAGCATTTGTACCCTAAATCTAGGTACAGACTGCAGCCATACACCCATGCCAGCGAAGCATTTGCACCTTAAATCCAGGTACAGACTGCAGACATACACCCATGCCAGGGGAGCATTTGTACCTTAAATCCAGGTACAGACTGCAGACATACACCCATGCCAGGGGAGCATTAGCACCTTAAATCCAGGTACAGACTGCAGACATACACCCATGCCAGGGAAGCATTTGCACCTTAAATCCAGGTACAGACTGCAGACATACACCCATGCCAGGGGAGCATTTGTACCTTAATTCTAGGTACAGACTGCAGACATACACCCATGCCAGGGGAGCATTTGCACCTTAACTCCAGATACAGAATGCAGACATACACCCATGCCAGGGGAGCATTTGCACATTAAATCCAGGTAGAAACTGCACACATACACCCATGCAAGGGGGCATTAGCATCCTAAATCCAGGTACAAACTGCAGACATACACCCATGCCAGGGGAGCATTAGCACCCTAGATCCAGGTACAGACTGCAGACATACACCCATGCCAGGGGAGCATTTGCACCTTAAATCCAGGTACAGACTGCAGACATACACCCATGCCAGGGGAGCATTTGCGCCTTAAATCCAGGTACAGACTGCAGACATACACCAATGACAAGGGAGCATTTGCACCTTAAATCTAGGTACAGACTGCAGACATACACCCATGCCAGGGGAGCATTAGCGCCTTAAATCCAGGTACAGACTGCAGACATACACCCATGCCAGGGGAGCATTTGCACAATAAATCTAGGTACAGACTTCAGATATACACCCATGCCAGGGGAGCATTTGCACCTTAAATCCAGGTACAGACTGCAGACATACACCCATGCCAGGGGAGCATTTGCACCTTAAATCTAGGTACAGACTGCAGACATACACCCTTGCCAGGGGAGCATTAGCACCTTAAATCCAGGTACAGACTGCAGACATACGCCCATGCGAGGGGAGCATTTGCAATTAAATCCAGGTACAGACTGCAGACATACACCCATGCCAGGGGAGCATTTGCACCTTAAATCTAGGTACAGACTGCAGACATACACCCATGCCAGGGGAGCATTTGTACCTTAACTCCAGGTACAGACTGCAGACATACACCCATGCGAGGGCAGCATTTGCGCCTTAAATCCAGGTACAGACTGCAGACATACACCCATGCCAGGGGAGCATTTGTACCTTAAATCCAGGTACAGACTGCAGACATACACCCATGCCAGGGGAGCATTTGTACCTTAAATCCAGGTACAGACTGCAGACATACACCCATGCCAGGGAAGCATTTGCACCTTAAATCTAGGTACAGACTGCAGACATACACACATGCCAGGGAACATTTGTACCATAAATCCAGGTACAGACTGCAGACATACACCCATGCCAGGGGAGCATTTGCACCTTAAATCCAGGTACAGACTGCAGACATACACCCATGTCAGGGGAGCATTTGTACCTTAAATCCAGGTACAGACTGCAGACATACACCCATGCCAGGGGAGCATTTGTACCTTAAATCCAGGTACAGACTGCAGACATACACCCATGCCAGGGAAGCATTTGCACCTTAAATCTAGGTACAGACTGCAGACATACACACATGCCAGGGAACATTTGTACCATAAATCCAGGTACAGACTGCAGACATACACCCATGCCAGGGGAGCATTTGCACCTTAAATCCAGGTACAGACTGCAGACATACACCCATGTCAGGGGAGCATTAGTATCTTAAATCCAGGTACAGACTGCAGACATACACCCATGCCAGGGGAGCATTTGCACATTAAATCCAGGTAGAGACTGCACACATACACTCATGCAAGGGGGTATTAGCATCCTAAATCCAGGTACAGACTGCAGACATACACCCATGCCAGGGGACATTAGCATCCTAAATCCAGGTACAGACCGCAGACATACACCCATGCCAGGGGAGCATTAGCACCCTAAATCCAGGTACAGACTGCAGACATACACCCATGCCAGTGGAGCATGTGCACCTTAAATCCAGGTATAGACTGCAGACATACACCCATGCCAGGGAAGCATTTGTACCTTAAATCCAGGTACAGACTGCAGACATACACCCATGCCAGGGGAGCATTAGCACCTTAAATTTAGGTACAGACTGCAGACATACACCCATTCCAGGGGGCATTAGCACCTTAAATTTAGGTACAGACTGCAGACATACGCCCATGCCAGGGGAGCATTAGCACCCTAAATCCAGGTACAGACTACAGACATACACCCATTCCAGGGGGCATTAGCACCTTAAATTTAGGTACAAACTGCAGACATACGCCCATGCCAGGGGAGCATTAGCACCCTAAATCCAGGTACAGACTGCAGACATACACCCATGCCAGGGGAGCATTTGCACCTTAAATCCAGGTACAGACTGCAGACATATACCCATGCCAGGGGAGCATTTGCACCTTAAATCCAGGTACAGACTGCAGACATACACCCATGCCAGGGGAGCATTTGCACCTTAAATCCAGGTACAGACTGCAGACATACACCCATGCCAGGGGAGCATTTGCACCTTAAATCCAGGTACAGACTGCAGACATACACCCATGCCAAGGGAGCATTTGCACCTTAAATCCAAATACAGCCTGCAGACATACACCCATGCCAGGGGAGCATTTGTACCATAAATCCAGGTACAGACTGCAGACATACACCCATGCCAGGGGAGCATTAGCACATTAAATCCAGGTACAGACTGCACACATACACCCATGCCAGGGGAGCATTTGCACCTTAATTCCAGGTACAGACTGCAGACATACACCCATGCCAGGGGAGCATTGGCAACTTAAATCCAGGTCCAGACTGCAGACATACACCCATGCCAGGGGAGCATTTGCACCTTAAATCCAGGTACAGACTGCAGACATACACCCATACCAGGGGAGCATTTGCACCCTAAATCCAGGTACAGACTGCAGACATACACCCATACCAGTGGAGCATTTGCACCCTAAATCCAGGTACAGACTGCAGACATACACCCATGCCAGGGGAGCATTTGCACCTTACATCTAGGTACAGACTGCAGACATGCACCCATGCCAGGGGATTATTTGCACCTTAAATCCAGGTACAGACTGCAGACATACACCCATGCCAGGGGAGCATTGGCACCTTAAATCCAGGTACAGACTGCAGACATACACCCATGCCAGGGGAGCATTTGCACCCTAAATCCAGGTACAGACTGCAGACATACACCCATGCCAGGGGAGCATTTGCACCCTAAATCCAGGTACAGACTGCAGACATACACCCATGCCAGGGGAGCATTAGCACCTTAAATCCAGGTACAGACTGCAGCCATACACCGATTCCAGGGGAGCATTTGCACCTTAATTCCAAGTACAGACTGCAGACATACACCCATGCCAGGGGAGTATTAGCACCCTAAATCCAGGTACAGACTGCAGACATATACCCATGCCAGGGGAGCATTTGCACCTTAAATCTAGGTACAGACTGAAGACATACACCCATGCCAGGGGAGCATTTGCACCTTAAATCTAGGTACCCGACTGCAGACATACACCCATGCCGGGGGAGCATTTGCACCTTAAATCCAGGTACAGACTGCAGACATACACCCATGCCAGGGGAGCATTTGTACCTTAAATCCAGGTACAGACTGCAGACATACACCCATACCAGGGGAGCATTAGCACCTTAAATCCAGGTACAGACTGCAGACATACACCGATTCCAGGGGAGCATTTGCACCTTAATTCCATGTACAGACTGCAGACATACACCCATGCCAGGGGAGCATTAGCACCCTAAATCCAGGTACAGACTGCAGACATACACCCATGCCGGGGGAGCATTTGCACCTTAAATCCAGGTAAAGACTGCAGACATACACTCCTGCCAGGGGAGCATTTGTACCTTAAATCCAGGTACAGACTGCAGACATACACCCATGCCAGGGGAGCATTAGCACCTTAAATCCAGGTACAAACTGCAGACATACACCCATGCCAGGGGAGCTTTTGCACCTTAAATCCAGGTACAGACTGCAGACATACACCCATGCCAGGGAAGCATTTGCACCTTAAATCCAGGTACAGACTGCAGACATACACCCATGCCAGGGGAGCATTTGCACCTTAAATCTAGGTAGAGACTGCAGACATACACCCATGCCAGGGGAGCATTTGCAACTTAAATCCAGGTACAGACTGCAGACATACACCCATGCCAGGGGAGCATTTGCACCTTAAATCTAGGTAGAGACTGCAGACATACACCCATGCCAGGGGAGCATTTGCAACTTAAATCCAGGTACAGACTGCAGACATACACCCATGCCAGGGGAGCATTTCCACCTTAAATCTAGGTACAGACTGCAGGCATACACCCTTTGCAGGGGAGCATTTGCACCTTAAATCCAGGTACAGACTTCAGACATACACCCATGCCAGGGGAGCATTTGCACCTTAAATCTAGGTACAGACTGCAGACATACACCCATGCCAGGGGAGCATTTGCACCTTAAATCTAGGTACAGACTGCAGACATACACCCATGCCAGGTTAGCATTTGCACCTTAAATCTAGGTACAGACTGCAGACATACACCCATGCCAGGGAACATTTGTACCATAAATCCAGGTACAGACTGCAGACATACACCCATGCCAGGGGAGCATTTGCACCTTAAATCCAGGTACAGACTGCAGACATACACCCATGCCAGGGGATCATTGGCACCTTAAACCCAGGTACAGACTGCAGACATATACCCATGCGAGGGGAGCATTTGCACCTTAAATCCAGGTACAGACTGCAGACATACACCCATGCCAGGGAACATTTG
The DNA here is from genome assembly GCF_027579735.1 of Bombina bombina. Classification (NCBI taxonomy): domain Eukaryota; kingdom Metazoa; phylum Chordata; class Amphibia; order Anura; family Bombinatoridae; genus Bombina; species Bombina bombina. The sequence continues at coordinate 63,282,479 of NC_069500.1, read as the reverse complement.
TACCATAAATCTAGGTACAGACTGCAGACATACACCCATGCCAGGGGAGCATTGGCACCTTAAATCCAGGTACAGACTGCAGACATACACCCATGCCAGGGGAGCATTTGCACCTTAAATCCAGGTACAGACTGCAGACATACACCCATGCCAGGGAACATTTGTACCATAAATCCAGGTACAGACTGCAGACATACACCCATGCCAGGGGAGCCTTTGTACTTTAAATCCAGGTACAGACTGCAGACATACACCCATGCCAGGGGAGCATTTGCACCTTAAATCCATGTACAGACTGCAGACATACACCCATGCCAGGGGAGCCTTTGTACCTTAAATCCAGGTACAGACTGCAGACATACACCCATGCCAGGGGAGCATTAGCGCCTTAAATCCAGGTACAGACTGCAGACATACACCCATGCCAGGGGAGCATTAGCACCCTAAATCCAGGTACAGACTGTAGACATACACCCATGTCAGGGGAGCATTTGCACCTTAAATCCAGGTACAGACTGCAGACATACACCCATGCCAGGGGAGCATTTGTACCCTAAATCCAGGTACAGACTGCAGACATACAGCCATGCCAGGGGAGCATTTGTACCCTAATCCAGGTACAGATTGCAGACATACACCCATGCCAGGGGAGCATTAGCACCCTTAATCCAGGTACAGACTGCAGACATACACCCATGCCAGGGGGCATTAGCACCCTAAATCCAGGTACAGACTGCAGACATACACCCATGCCAGGGGAACATTTGCACCTTAAATCCTGGTACAGACTGCAGACATACACCCATGCCAGGGAATCATTTGCACCTTAAATCCGGGTACAGACTGCAGACATACACCCCTTTTAGGGGAGCATTTGTACCTTAAATCCAGGTACAGACTGCAGACATACACCCATGCCAGGATAGCATTTGCACCTTAAAACTGCAGACATACACCCATGCCAGGGGAGCTTTTGCACCTTAAATCTAGGTACAGACTGCAGACATACACCCATGCCAGGGGAGCATTTGCACCTTAAATCCAGGTACAGACTGCAGACATACACCCATGCCAGGGAAGCATTTGCACCTTAAATCCAGGTTCAGACTGCAGACATACACCCATGCCAGGGGAGCATTTGCACCTTAAATCTAGGTAGAGACTGCAGACATACACCCATGCCAGGGGAGAATTTGCACCTTAAATCCAGGTACAGACTGCAGACATACACCCATGCCAGGGGAGCATTTCCACCTTAAATCTAGGTACAGACTGCAGACATACACCCTTGCCAGGGGAGCATTTGCACCTTAAATCCAGGTACAGACTTCAGACATACACCCATGCCAGGGAAGCATTTGCACCTTAAATCTAGGTACAGACTGCAGACATACACCCATGCCAGGGGAGCATTTGCACCTTAAATCTAGGTACAGACTGCAGACATACACCCATGCCAGGTTAGCATTTGCACCTTAAATCTAGGTACAGACTGCAGACATACACCCATGCCAGGGAACATTTGTACCATAAATCCAGGTACAGACTGCAGACATACACCCATGCCAGGGGAGCATTTGCACCTTAAATCCAGGTACAGACTGCAGACATACACCCATGCCAGGGGATCATTGGCACCTTAAATCCAGGTACAGACTGCAGACATACACCCATGCCAGGGGAGCATTTGCACCTTAAATCCAGGTACAGACTGCAGACATACACCCATGCCAGGGGAGCATTTCCACCTTAAATCTAGGTACAGACTGCAGACATACACCCTTGCCAGGGGAGCATTTGCACCTTAAATCCAGGTACAGACTTCAGACATACACCCATGCCAGGGAAGCATTTGCACCTTAAATCTAGGTACAGACTGCAGACATACACCCATGCCAGGGGAGCATTTGCACCTTAAATCTAGGTACAGACTGCAGACATACACCCATGCCAGGGGAGCATTAGCACCCTAAATCCAGGTACAGACTGTAGACATACACCCATGCCAGGGGAGCATTGGCACCTTAAATCCAGGTACAGACTGCAGACATACACCCATGCCAGGGGAGCATTTGCACCTTAAATCCAGGTACAGACTGCAGACATACACACATGCCAGGGAACATTTGTACCATAAATCCAGGTACATACTGCAGACATACACCCATGCCAGGGGAGCCTTTGTACTTTAAATCCAGGTACAGACTGCAGACATACACCCATGCCAGGGGAGCATTTGCACCTTAAATCCATGTACAGACTGCAGACATACACCCATGCCAGGGGAGCCTTTGTACCTTAAATCCAGGTACAGACTGCAGACATACACCCATGCCAGGGGAGCATTAGCACCCTAAATCCAGGTACAGACTGTAGACATACACCCATGCCAGGGGAGCATTTGCACCTTAAATCCAGGTACAGACTGCAGACATACACCCATGCCAGGGGAGCATTTGTACCCTAAATCCAGGTACAGACTGCAGACATACACCCATGCCAGGGGAGCATTTGTACCCTAAATCCAGGTACAGACTGCAGACATACACCCATGCCAGGGGAGCATTAGCACCCTAAATCCAGGTACAGGCTGCAGACATACACCCATGCCAGGGGGCATTAGCACCCTAAATCCAGGTACAGACTGCAGACATACACCCATGCCAGGGGAACATTTGCACCTTAAATCCTGGTACAGACTGCAGACATACACCCATGCCAGGGAAGCATTTGCACCTTAAATCCAGGTACAGACTGCAGACATACACCCCTTTTAGGGGAGCATTTGTACCTTAAATCCAGGTACAGACTGCAGACATACACCCATGCCAGGATAGCATTTGCACCTTAAAACTGCAGACATACACCCATGCCAGGGGAGCATTTGCACCTTAAATCCAGGTACAGACTGCAGCCATACACCCATGCCAGGGGAGCATTTGCACCTTAAATCCAGGTACAGATTGCAGACATACACCCATGCCAGGGGAGCATTTGCACCTTAAATCCAGGTACAGACTGCAGACATACACCCATGCCAGGGGAGCATTTGTACCTTAAATCCAGGTACAGACTGCAGACATACACCCATGCCAGGGGAGCATTTGCACCTTAAAACCAGGTACAGACTGCAGACATACACCCATGCCAGGGGAGCATTTGTACCTTAAATCCAGGTACAGACTGCAGACATACACCCATGCCAGGGGAGCATTAGCACCTTAAATCCAGGTACAGACTGCAGACATACACCCATGCTAGGGGAGCATTTGCACCTTAAATCCAGGTACAGACTGCAGACATACACCCATGCCAGGGGAGCATTAGCACCTTAAATCCAGGTACAGACTGCAGACATACACCCATGCCAGGGGAGAATTTGCACCTTAAATCCAGGTACAGACTGCAGACATACACCCATTCCAGGGTAGAATTTGCACCCTTTCACCCCCTATGGACAGCCATAATTAAAATCATACTCATTCACATAAAAAATAAATTGAATATAATGATTCTAGTTAGCATCAGACAAATAGTTGGTGTTTTTCTAAGTGGTGCTTCAGGATCAGTACAGTAAGCTAAGTCTTAGGGCCAGATGAAATATAATTCTCTGCTCTGGCGAGATTATCTAAGGTGTCTCGTCAGTACTGCGAGGTCCTATAAAAAAATGTATAAAGGAAAAATGTACCTTGAGAGTAGTTTATCTCAGTCTACAGGGTCTGCATGTGAAGGAGAGGCACCTACAAATATTTTGTGTAATTTCTCTCCATACCGGGGAGATTTTGATCATTAGGGCCCTACACTCCTGCTGAGAAGTTGTAAATTTAACAAATTGGGATCATACTTTGTATATTTATTTTTTTGTATCTTATACATATTACGTTGCACTTTGTATTTATTCTTATAAAATAAAACTGAAAAAAAGACAGCTTCAGTTTTCCAGAGTGCTTCATTACTTTCTATGGCCCAATAATCAAAGATTCTCTAGTTTGGAGAGATATTATTGTGCAGATTTCACAAGGGCTAAACTCACTGAATTCTATAAAAAAAAGTATGGAATTTGGAAGTCCCGGAGAGATGAGATATGCCTTCTATAGAAAGTAATTAAGATCTCTGGGATGCAGAATTTCACAGGGGAAAGAGAAGGTAATTGGAGAACAGTGTATTGTGAACTTTGGGCAAAATTCACCTGCATATAGCAGACCAGCTTGTTTAATATGCTTACTGCATTTACAAGACTTGTGAGAAAGCTTCAGACATACTTTGGGGATTTTTCTCCAAGCAGGAGAATCTTTGAATATCAGGACCTAAGGGCTCCATGAACTAAGCCGTCAATTAATCCGACATTGTAGACACAGATAAACTCGCCGTTACTCGCCGCGGGCGAAATGGTGTCCGCTGTCACTATGTACTAATAATCCACCTATAAATAGACTCGTCTAGCCCGCCGCGAGCAGTGGCGGATTATTGATAAATTTGACGCCTCGCTCGCTGCGACTAAGCTAATGTACTTAAATGTCTGTAGAATTGTATGGCCAATATAATTCTTGCGACTTTCTCAGGTGCATACTGCATAGCACCGCCAGAACGATCAAGACAACGAAACCGCATTTTCAAAAGACTGAAAGTCCTCTCAATTATCCCCCTGGTAGATCGATGTACTTCATTGAAACATACTTGATTTCTGGTCTGTGGGTTGTTATAGGGAGTCAACAGCCATTCTGTACATGAGTACCCTCCATCTCCTAATAGGACATAAAAAAATATAAATATTAATATAAAAATAATTATAAAGATTGAGAACTAATACGATACAAATTAAAAATATACAACACATTACACTTTAATTACATTCAACAAATTTGGCGCAATTTATGTACATGGAAATTAAAAACGACAAATTAGACACCAGTTATGCTTACCTAGAAGCCATCCTTCAGGCATATCTCCGTCCTCGAACTTCCGGTATAAGCCAGTCTGCATTAAGATGTAAGAATCATGACATGAGCCTGGGTAGTTTGAACGGACACTGATTATCCTCATGTTGGGGTCACAGACCATCTGAACATTCAAGGAATGGAAATGCTTTCTATTCCTATAGATCTCCTCACGAGCTTGAAGTGGTCTTACAGCAACATGGGTGCAGTCTATGACCCCTAGGACATTGGGCATCCCAGCCATCCTATTGAAATTTGACTTTATAGATTGCCATTCTTCAGGGGTAGATGGCAAACAGAGATATTGAGGAAAATCAATCATCATAGCCCCTATGACTTTTGATAAGTGGCGTGAAAAAGCTGATTGACTCATTCCAATAATGACGCTAGAAACCACCTGAAAGGATCCTGTTGCCATAAAATGCAATGCAGCTAATAGTTTCAATAGTCCCGGAATAGCTTGTGAACGAGCCGTCATCGGCTCCAAATGATCTTCAATCTCTCTATTCAGGTGTAATATGGATTCACGATCAAGCAGGAATCTTTGTATGATCTCTCGGTCAGAAAGGCCGTGCAAACCATCTCGTGGAAGGAATACACACGGGGGACACAAACTCTCCTTCTTCTAACCAATCGATTAGCGATATTTCCAGTATTCTGTCTTCTAGACAGGATTTTCAGCACATGGAGAATAAACAAATACAGAAGTGTCTCCATAGCTGCTGAAATCAAAAATGTAAGTACAATGCTGATATTACTGCATTTTATATACTGTATGTATAGACTGGCGTCTACATTGACATTCCTATTGTTTTGTACCTTGCCCGCCACCTAAAAGGTGGCGAGGCAAAAATAACAAGGTGGGTGCGGCAATTGTAGCGAGTGTACAAATAGATGTTTTAGTACATTAGTTTATGGCGAGTTGGTGGTCAAATGTGTCTATTTACAGTGAAAAATGTAGAGGTAGCGAGGTTTGGCGGATAAGTACGCTCGCAATTTTAAATATGCGGGTTTGAACATAGTTGACGACTTTGTACATATCAGTTTGCGAGTTTTTTTGACGCAAGATTTTTTGCGGGTAGCTCGCTGACTGCTTAGTACATGAAGCCCTAACACCTTAAAGGGCTACTAAACCCAAAATCTTTCTTTCATGATTCAGATAGAGAATAGAAATTTAAACAACATTACAATTTACTTCCATTATTTATTTTGCTTCATTTTTTAAATATCCTTAGTTGAAGAAAAAGCAATGCACATGGTGAGCCAATCACACAAGGCTTCTATGTGCAGCAACCAATCAGCAGCTAGTGACACATACATAAATGCCCCTTGGAGAAGTAAAGCAAAATTTGCCTTTTGCAAAATTCACTAGGGATTGATCAGTGCTGGATGATCATTTTAGAATATCTCAACTGAGCAGAGAGGTTTTGAATATCAGGCCTTAAGAGAGAACAATTGGAAAAATAACATTTTATTGCTTATTTCCCCTAACCACCTCTGGTAGTGTAATTTCTTCTACTGGCTATGTTTACCCTCCTTTTCTATAGCCAATACTTAAAGGGCCACTAAACCCAAAATCTTTCTTTCATGATTCAGATAGAACATACAAATTTAAACAACATTACAATTTACTTCTATTATTTATTTTGCTTCATTTTTGAGATATCCTTATTTGAAGAAAAAGCAATGCACATGGGTTAGCCAATCACATGAGACTTCTATGTGCAGCAACCAATCAGCAGCTACTGAGCATATCTAGATATGCTTTTCAGCAAAGAATATCAAGAGAATAAAACAAAGTTAGATAATAGAAGTAAATTAGAAATATGTTTAAAAATGCATTCTCTTTCTAAATCATGAAAGAAAAAATGTGGGTATCATGGCCCTTTAAGTATAGAAACTTTCAGCATAAGTAGAGATACAAAGGGCAAATGTAACCATTTAAAATGCCAATACAATTAAATTCAATCCAGCATGTTAAATGAATCATTGAGAACAAATTAAAGGGGGAAAAATGTTGGTACTTTTTAAGGTAATAAACTGTACACTGGTAAAGGACTACAGGATCTCAAGGTGATGCTTAACTGCAAACCCAAAGCTGACCAAGTGCCCGATTATCTATAGCTCTGGGCCTGTGTGATTCTCTTATAAATCTTGCCAGTACTATGTTGCCCCTGGTGGAATTCTCTAAAATTGTTGGGAAAAAAAAATCATTGTTTAAAAATTGTATGAAATGAATAAATGAAGTATTAAAATAACACAGGGGCCAATTCTAAAAAAACAAATCATAGGCCTAGACTGTTTTTTCACTCCGTCACTTGCAGGGGCAGCCTTATGGAGTTCTATTAAAAATTATATTTATAAAATTGTCTGTCTCTGAGAGTGGCAAGCTGTCTCCCATAGAAATAATAAGAGCACTCTGTTAGTTTGCAGTCAACGATGAAGTATCAAATTATGAAGAATCAAATTACATTGTTTTCAGTGCACTGCACCTAAACCCCTTAATGACCACGACGTACCCTGTACGTTGCTGGTCGTTAAGAAATTGTCTGGGTAATACTATTAGACCCTTCCTCCTGAAGGATTGCTAAATTAGTGCGGTCATACAGGGTACAATGCTGGTCATTAAGGGGTTAAAACCGCTTTTATTTTCGTATACATAGGGTTTTCTTTCACAGTAATTAGTGTTTTGAGCATTTTGTTAAAAGCTTGCCACAATTTGTCAGAAAAAACTGTGAGATTTATAGGGTGAAAATTTATAGAATTATGCTTGAATTTGAAAGACAATTTCATACACGCCCACGGAATGCCCATGTTTAGCTCATTTTAGGAAAAAACTATTACACTTTGTATTTTGTACTTATAAGTACGAATTTATATGAGTTTTTTTGTACATCCAGTGTACTTAATTTATGATTTATGCTGATTTTTGGTGAACAATTTTGTAAGGATTTTTCATGCACTTACAATTTTTTTCGGAATATTTTTGTGTGAATGGTTTAGCTATTCGTTTTCTGTGATTTTCAAATTATGGTTTTCATTGTGCAATTTTTTTATGTATGCATCTTCTTCCCATATAAAAGTACAGTATACACCTCTTAGCGAGTCACCCTGTTTTCAGGATAAAAAGTGGCTTTATAGAATTCCACCAGGGAAATAGAAGAGAACAATGGAAAATTATCATTTTATTACTTAACTATCCTGCACCCCACTGGGAGTGTAATTTCTACTGCTGGCTGTGTTTACTTAGGCTATTCAATAGATGAGACTCCAGTATCAAAACTTTTAGTATAGGTGGGGATACCACAGGCTACATTAGCTATTTCAAAGGCCAAACTAGGGGTAAAGGAGCTACCTGAGGCTGTAAACAATTTAATACACTCCATACAGACTGACACACATACACATATACATTCACAGACACACACACAGACTGACACACATACACATGTACATACACAGACACACACACAGACTGACACACATACACATGTACATACACAGACACACACACAGACTGACACACATACACATGTACATACACAGGCACTCACACAGAATGACACACATACACATGGGCATAAACAGACACACATACACATGTACAGAGTCCAGCAGGTAAACTGGATCATTGGGAACTATTTAAATGGAGAAAAATTTTATGTGAACTGTCCCTTTAAAGAATCTCACCAGCCCAGAGAGTTTTATAGAATTTGGCCCAAAGTAATAAAATTGTATTATTACATCACTTTAAAAATCATGACATAATTATTCTTCAAAAAATGGTATCTTATGGAATAATAAACATTTATATTGAAATTACACTGTGAAAAAAAAACATATTTATTGCACAGAGAAGAAATCCTAATATGATCGTCTGTGGTTGTTCCTTGTTCAGAGGAGCATTGCCTGGTATTTCGTGGCTGGACTGACCTTGCTAAGAAGGCTCACACTAATATACTTCAGGAAAGTTATTCTCTGTGAAAAGCACAATTGGGCTAAAAGAGACTGTTCCTAGGTAGTAACTTGTCATACAAAAAGCTAATGAGCTGTTGTTGGTTCCTGATAGAATGCTTCTCTTTCTAAATGCATTAGAAATCATAATAAGTCTACACAGCATCTACACAGCACATGTTAAAAATGTCTTGAAATTCATACTTACAATACAACATATTCTCTAAACATTTTCCCCTGTAGATCTTGATTATTTTTTTGTCTCACATACTGAAAGTGGCAAAATTCTGTGAAAATATAAAAAACTCGTATTACCCTAATTGAAAAACATATGCATACAAAAATATAGGTGATTGTAATATATTATACTCTGAATAAAAGTATAACCTGATTTGTATTGACAGCAGTATTTATTTTTTTATTTTTTGTATTATGTTTTATTAAGGTTATAGACAAGTACATACAGGCAGCACAGTAGTTCTGAGTTGTACATATTATGTAAAAAACTACAATACTTACTTAATGAATAAATATATGACAATAAAAAGTGATAAACTAAACAATAGACAAATGAAAAGAAAAAGAATAAAGATATACCTGTATATATAGGCGCACACCCAGTTTTATACTGCCAGGTAACCAGTAAATACCAACTGCAAACAGCTGCTTCAGGTAAAAAGATATTTATTAAAATACATAAAATTATAAAAAGCCACTAAGATATACACTAATATATACAGTCACTTGGGTATCGGACCACTCACAGAGCTTTCAGTGGGAGAGATAACTTAACCCTTACTTGGGTGAAAGGAAATAGCGTGCCGCACCGGCTTAGCTAGCTCCCCCTGGGTAGGTAGTAATCTCTCTATACCTGTCCCGGCAACCTTGCTCATAAAAAGCGTATAGTGGCATTCAGCTAATGTTCCTGACGTACGTTTCACCGTAAGCGTATGGCTTTTTCAAAGGAGAGTCTACACAGGAACATTAGCTGAATGCCACTATACGCTTTTTACGAGCAAGGTTGCCGGGACAGGTATCGAGAGATTACTACCTACCGAGGGGGAGCTAGCTAAGCCGGTGCGGCACGCTATTTCCTTTCACTTGAATCACTGCAATTGAGGAGAACTCCTATTGACCACTAGTGATGTCGCGAACTGTTCACCGGAGAACAGTTCCCGGCGAACATAGCTTGTTCGCGTTCGCCTCTTTGGGCGAACATATGCGATGTTCAATCCGCCCCCTATTTGTCATCATTGAGGAAACTTTGACCCTGTATCTCACAGCCTTCTGACACATTTGAGCCAATCAGCAGCAGACACTCACTCACAGACCCTCCCAGCTCCTTGGCAGCAGCCATTTTAGATTCATTACGATCTTGCTTTCTTAGTGAGAGGAGCTTTAGTGTTGCTGCTGCTGACATTATAGGGAAATAGATAGCTAGGCTAGTGTATTTAGTGTCCACTACAGTCCTGAAGGACTCATCTAATCTCTGCTGTAAGGACAGCACCCCAAAAAGCCCTTTTTAGGGCTATAACTTCAGTCGTTTTTTTTTTTATTTATTTGTAATTTTATTTGCATTTGCCTGGCTTTCAGCCTGTGTGTGAGGCTCACAGCATATACTGTGATTAGTGCCACCACTGATATCTGCTTAACATTAGTGTAAATTTAAACAACAAAACTTTTAAATCATTTTGCTAGTGTAATCTAATTTCATTTTCTATCAGGCCTGTGTGTCAGGCTTACACAGCATACTGTGGTTAATTGCTGTGCCAGCAGCCACCACTCATATCTGCTTAACATTATTTTAAATTTAAAAAAAAAACCTTTTAAATAATTTTGCTAGTGTAATCTAATTTCATTTTCTATCAGGCCTGTGTGTCAAGCTTACACAGCATACAATGTTGTTTAATTGCTGTGCCAGCAGCCACCACTCATATCTGCTTAACATTATTTTAAATTTAAAAAACAAAACTTTTAAATCATTTTGCTAGTGTAATCTTATTTCATTTTCTATCAGGCCTGTGTGTCAGGCTTACACAGCATACAATGTTGTTTAATTGCTGTGCCAGCAGCCACCACTCATATCTGCTTAACATTATTTTAAATTTAAAAAACAAAACTTTTAAATCATTTTGCTAGTGTAATCTAATTTCATTTTCTATCAGGCCTGTGTGTCAGGCTTACACAGCATACAACGTTGTTTAATTGCTATGCCAGCCACCACTCCAGCCACCACTCATAAACATTATTGTAAATTAAAAAAAAACATTTTAAATCATTTTGCTAGTGTAATCTAATTTCATTTTCTATCAGGCCTGTGTGTCAAGCTTACACAGAATACAATGTTGTTTAATTGCTGTGCCAGCAGCCACCACTCATATCTGCTTAACATTATTTTAAATTTAAAAAACAAAACTTTTAAATCATTTTGCTAGTGTAATCTTATTTCATTTTCTATCAGGCCTGTGTGTCAGGCTTACACAGCATACAATGTTGTTTAATTGCTGTGCCAGCAGCCACCACTCATATCTGCTTAACATTATTTTAAATTTAAAAAACAAAACTTTTAAATCATTTTGCTAGTGTAATCTAATTTCATTTTCTATCAGGCCTGTGTGTCAGGCTTACACAGCATACAACGTTGTTTAATTGCTATGCCAGCCACCACTCCAGCCACCACTCATAAACATTATTGTAAATTAAAAAAAAAAACATTTTAAATCATTTTGCTAGTGAAATCTAATTTCATTTTCCATCAGGCCTGTGTGTCAGGCCCACATCATATAGTGTGATTAATAGCTCTTTTTTGCACCACTTATATCTGGTGTAACATTAGTGTAAAAAAAATTTAAAAATTTTTTTTTACATCAGTCCTCTTCTAGTGTTATTTAATATTAGTTGCCAGGCCAGCCTGGCTGCCATTAGTGCCAGCCTGTGTGTCAGGCTGCCAGCATATACTGTGCCTACTTCCATCCTCAGTGCCAGTCCACCACTCCTATCTGGTGTAACATTAGTTTAAATTTTTTTTAAAAAACTTTTACATCAGTCTTCTAGTGTTATTTAATTTTAGTTGCCAGGCCAGCCTGCCACTAGTGCCAGCCTGTGTGTCAGGCTGCCAGCACATACTGTGCCTACTTCTATCCTGAGTGCCATCACTCCTATCTGTTGTAACATTAGTGTAACTTTTTTAAAAACAAACTTTTACATCAGTCTGCTATTGTTATTTAATTGCACGTGCCTGTCTGCCAGCGTGTGTGACAGGCCCACTTTCCAACTAGTGCCACGAATCATATTTGTTATAACAGTAGTGTAAATATTTAAAATAAAAACGTTTTTGACTGTGAATCATCAGTCTGCTAGTGCAATTTAATTGCAGCTGCCTGCCTGCCAGCGTATGTGCCAGGCCCACTTGCCAACTAGTGCCACCAATCATATTTGTTATAACAGTATTGTAAATATTTAAAATAAAAACTTTTTTGACTGAGAAACATCAGTCATCTAGTGTAATCTAATTGCAGTTGCCTTCCTCTCAGCGTGTGTGCCAGGCCCACTTGCCAACTAGTGCCACCAATCATATTTGTTATAACAGTAGTGTAAAATATTTAAAAAAAATATTTTTTGACTGTGAAAGATCAGTCTGCTAGTGTAATCTAATTGAAGTTGCCTGCCTGCCAGCGTGTGTGCCAGGCCCACTTGCTGCCAACTATTGCCACCAATCATATTTGTTATAACAGTTTTGAAAATATTTGAAATCAAAACTTTTTTGACTGTGAATCATCAGTCTGCTAGTGCAACTGAATTGCAGTTGCCTGCCTGCCAGCGTGTGTGCCAGGCCCACTTGCCAACTAGTTCCACCAATCATATTTGTCCCAGACCGCATGTCTTATTGTTATACTCTTTCAGGGAAATTATATATCTTTCAAATCTATCTATTTATCTATCGAATCTATCTAACTATCAATCGTATCTATCAAATGTATATTGCATCTATTGATCTATGTAATTCGTATCTATCAAATGTATATAGCATATTTTGATCTATGTAATTCGTATCTATCAAATGTATATTGCATCTATTTATCTATGTAATTCATATCTATCAAATGTATATTCATCTATTGATCTATGTAATTCATATCTATCATATGTATATTGCATCTATTGAGCTATGTAATCTATGTATCTATCTATCAAATCTATCTATCTCGTAGTTGTGCAAATGAACTGTTTGCGGTGCTTTACACGGAGAGTTTGGTCTGTCACTGTGAAGCGGGCGTAACCCTTACACTACCTGATCGATACAACATCATACCTGATGTTTTAAAGCACGTTATTCCAAACAATTTAGGAATGTTAGGTGATTTAGGCCCTTTATGGCTTAAAACCAGACTCTGCATCAACTATGTAATTTTCCATGGGAGTTTTGCCATGGATCCCCCTCCAGCATGCCACAGTCCAGGTGTTAGTACCCTTGAAACAACTTTTCCATCACTATTGTGGCCAGAAAGAGTCCTTGTGGGTTTTAAAGTTGGCCTGCCTATTGAAGTCAATGGCGGTTTGCGCGGTTTGCGCGGTTCGCCGGTTCGCGAACAATAGCGGAAGTCCGAGTCTGCAGTTCGCGAACCAAAATTTTTAAGTTCGCGACATCACAATTGACCACCCATATCCTTATAAATTATATATCTTTTTTCTTTTTCTTTTAATTTGTTTATTGTTTAGTTTATCACTTTTTATTGTCACTGAGTTGTACATATTAAATGATACATCAGAAACCTTAAATAAAAACATATCATATATTGTCCTTCTTTTACATTACAGACAAGCAAACCTCACCTTTTCTGGTTGATAACATAAAATATTCCCTATGCAAGAGTTTATTGAAAACACATTACAATATTCTCTCTCAGAATAAATAGTGGCCACTCTTGGAAGGCTGCAGCATATGGAAGGCGTCTCACAGCAGGGACAGCCCTTATGTTTATAGAGTTCCATGAGTGTGAGAACCTGATTGTATAAAGCTCTATGGGCTTGTGAGATAAAGTGCCTGGTGATCTAAAGCTCTCCGCTCAGATGATATGGTCTAAAAGGATGTGAATTTGAGATAAGCCCAATGCAATATAGCACTACATGACATGAGAATGTTGTTACATTTACTCATTGTGCTATGTATTTACTTTAGACTTCAGATTGTGTACTTTAAGTTTTTTACCTTTAACCTTTGCACCTTATATTTTGTATTTTAAGGCATTTTTATTCTGTATACAACAGTGCATTTTGTATAATGCTTTAAAAGTTTATATGTAACTTTAGCAAACTAGGTCCATACCTTGTATATTTCTGTATACATTTTATAAATTGCATTGCACTTTCTGTTTGTTTGTGTAAAATAAAATTGATAGCTTCAAAAAGTGGACGGGACAGGGGAGTTCCCTGAGCTGAACATGGGAGTTCTCAGGGTATGTCTGAATCTGTCACACAATTCTCACAACATTCTCTAAGCATTTTAAACCAGCAGATCTCACTGATTTATCTCACCAGCTGTATTCAGTGAAGTTTGCTCAAAATTCACCATAGACTTTTATAACTAACAGACAGATTACAAGTTTTGCGTTATGAGTAGCTCGGTAATAACTTGCAAGTTATTGTCACCACTCACCTTTAATAGCGCTGCTATTACAGGTTTGCACAAACCCAGAGATATGGGTGCATTGAGCTCCATACCGCACACAAATACCAGCTCTGCTTTGAGCTGGTTTGACGTGCTCGTGCACGATTTCCCCATAGATATCAATGGGGAGAGCCGGCTAAAAAAAAAACTAACACCAGGCAATAATGGAGCGTAAAGCTCCGTAACGCAGCCCCATTAATGTCTATGGGGAAACAAAATGAATGTTTATACCTAACACCCTAACATAAACCCTGAGTCTAAACACCTCTAATCTGCCGCTTTCGAAATCGCCGACAGCTACATAATACTTATTAACCGCTAATCTGCTGCCCCCAATGTCGCCAACACCTACCTACACTTATTAACCCCTAATCTGCTGCCCCCAATGTTGCCGCCACCTACATAAATTTATTAACTTCTAATCTGCCACCCCCAACGTCGCCACCACTATACTAAAGTTATTAACCCCTAAACCTCTGGCCTTCCACATCACTAACACTAAATAAATATATTAACCCCTAAACCTAACCCTAAGTCTAACCCTAACCCTAACACCCCTAACTTTAATATAATTAAAATAAATCTAAATAAAACTTACTATAATTACCTAAATGATTCCTATTTAAAACTAAATACTTACCTATAAAATAAATCCTAAGCTAGCTACAATATAACTGTTACATTGTAGCTATATTAGGTTTTATTTTTATTTCACAGCTAAGTTTGTATTTATTTTAACTAAGTAGACTAGTTATCAAATAGTTATTAACTATTTACTACCTAGTAAAAATAAATACAAATTTACCTGTAAAATAAACCTAAACTGAGTTACACTAACACCTAACATTACAATAAAATTAAATAAATTAAATTAAAAAAATACATTTATCTAAATTACAAAAAATAATAAACACTAAATTACACAAAATAAAAAAAGAAATTATCAAAAATAAAAACCAATTACTCCTAATCTAATAGCCCTATCAAAATAAAATACCCCCCCCCCCCAAAATAAAATCCTATCTAAATAAACCTAAGCTCCCCATTGCACTGAAAAGGGCATTTGGATGGGCATTGCCCTTAAAAAGGTCATTTAGCTCTTTTACGGTGCTCAAAGTCCCTAATCTAAGAATAAAAGCTACCCAATAAACCCTTAATAAAACCTAACACTAACCCCCGAAGATCCACTTACAGTTTTTGAAGACCGGACATCCATCCTCATCTATCCGGGAGACGTCTTCATCCAAGCGGGCCAAAGTCCTCAATGAAGCCGGCAGAAGTCTTCATCCAAGCAGCAAGAAGTCGTCCTCCAGGCTGGCAGAAGTCTTCTTCCAGACGACATCTTCTATCTTCAGCCTTCCGACGCGGAGCAGCTCCATCTTCAAGACATTGGGCGAGGAGCATCCTTTTCATACTGTCCCAGCCATACACTGAAGGTTCCCTTTAAGGGACGTCATCCAAGATGGTGTCCCTTGAATTTCGATTGGCTGATAGAATTCTATCAGCCAATCGGAATTAAAGGGTAAAAAATCCTATTGGCTGATGCAATCAGCCAATAGGATTGAGCTTTAATCATATTGGCTGATCCAATCAGCCAATAGGATTGAGCTTGCATTCTATTGTCTGATTGGAACATTTGTAGTAAGATTAGGGGTGTTTAGACTCAGGGTTCATCTTAGGGTGTTAGGTGTAGACATAAAAGTATTTTCCCATAGGAATCAATGGGGCTGCTTTAGGAGCTGAACGCTGCTTTTTTTCAGGTGTTAGGTTTTTTTTCAGCCGGCTCTGCCCCATTGATTCCTAAGGGGAAATCGTGCACAAGCACGTTTAGCCAGCTCACCGCTAACGTAAGCAACGCTGGTATTTAGGTGAGATGTGGAGCTAAATTCTGCTCTACGCTCTACGCTCACCTTTTTGCGGCTAACGCCGGGTTTAAAAAAAAACGTAATACCAGCGTTACTGTAGGTGAGCGGTGAGGGGAAACTGTGCGTTAGTCACTCACACCATTACCGACAAAAACTCGTAATCTAGTTGATTGTTTTTTTTTATATTTGTTGCCAATTTTATTCGGCATTCGTTTTGCTTTAAACTAAATGATTACTGAATATTCGTGTAACATTTACATTCGTTTTCGTTACATTAATGTGAATGTTTCTTTGCTGCAGGTGCAAAAGCCCACCTGTAGCGTTAAATACCTTTAGCGTGCTGGAAAGTCGCGCTATTCTCGATCCTTCTTTAGAGAGCCGCGGGCGCACTAATAGGAGACTTCTTTGAGCATTCTTTCTTATATTAATGTTGCGAAAAAGAAGCGAATATCTGTTTTTCTCTATTGAATTTGCTTTTGTAACCAAATTAATTCACCTGTCTAAATGGCACCAGCTAAGCAATGGCAGGTCAAATCGTCTATAACAGTGAACTGCAGGACCCATATTCATTAGCACTGTGGAATTTGTTGACGCTCTACAAATTGATAATAGATCAATTAGATTTATTAGATTCATGAATTCAATCTGAATCCCTTTAAATTAATGTACTGACCAATTTCAGAATATAGTAGCTAAAATTATGTGTTATTGTTTTGAGGTCTTAAAGGGACAGACTTCTCCAAAACGTTTATTGTTAAAAATAAAAAAGATAGATAACGCCTTTACTACCCATTCCCTAGCTTTGCACAACCAACATTGGTCATGATACCCAAATTGAAAGTGATGCAGCATTACATAGAGCCGCTCTGTGCCGGATGGATGCAGCATAGAGGAGATCTGCGCGGGATGGATGAAGATAGAAGATGCCGTCTGGATGAAGACTTTTGCCCGTCTGGAGGACCACTTCTGCCGGCTTGGATGAAGACTTCTCCCGGCTTCGTTGAGGACTTTCTTGCTGCTTGGATGAAGACTTCTCCCGGCTTCATTGAGGACTTCTTGCCGATTGGATGACGACTTCTCCTTGCTTCGTTGAGGATGGATGTCCGGTTTTCACAACTGTAAGTGGATCTTCAGGGGTTAGAGTTAGGTTTTTTTTAAGGGTTTATGGGGTGGGTTTTAGTTTTAGATTAGGGTTTGGGCACTTGAAAAAGAGCTAAATGCCCTTTTAAGGGCAATGCCCATCCAAATGCCCTTTTCAGGGCAATGGGGAGCTTAGGTTTTTTTAGGTAGGATTTTATTTGGGGGTTGGTTGTGTGGGTGGTGGGTTTTACTGTTGGGGGGTTGTTTGTATTTTTTTTTTACAGGTAAAAGAGCTGATTTCTTTGGGGCAATGCCCCACAAAAGGCCCTTTTAAGGGCTATTGGTAGTTTAGTTTAGGCTAGGGTTTTTTTTTATTTTGGTGGGGCTTTTTTATTTTATAGGTAAGTATTTAATTTTAAATAGGTATTATGTAGGTAATGATGGTAGGTTTTATTTAGATTTATTTTAATTATATTTGTTAGGGAGTGTTAGGGTTAGGGTTAGACTTAGTTTTAGGGGTTAATAAATGTAGGTAGGTGGCAGCGATGTTAGGGGTGGCAGATTAGGGGTAATAATATTTAACTAGTGTTTGTGATGCAGGAGTGCGGCTGTTTAGGCGTTAATATGTTTATTATAGTGGTGGCAATGTCCGGAACGGCAGTTTAGGGGTTAAAAAGTGTAAGATTAGGGGTGTTTAGACTCAGGGTTCATGTTAGGGTGTTAGGTGTAAACATAAATTTTGTTTCCCCATAGGAATCAATGGGGCTGCGTTACGGAGCTTTATGCTGCTTTTTTGCAGGTGTGAGACTTTTTTTCAGCTGGCTCTCCCCACTTATGTTTATGGGGAAATTGTGCACGAGCACATAAAACCAGCTCACCGTGGCTTTCAGCAGCGCTGGTATTGGAGTGCGGTATGGAGCTCAATTTTGCTCTGCACTCACTTTTTGCCTGATAATGCCAGTTTTTAAAAAACCTGTAATACCAGCGCTGTAGGGAAGTTAGCGGTGCAATAACTTGCAAGTTATTACCTAGCAGCTCTTACCGCAAAACTCGTAATCTAGCCGACAGTCTTGAAATTATTAAAAGAAAAAAAGTTAATAGAATAGATACTGAAAAATACTTGAAGATTGGTTTATCACTGGCTGAAAGATTTTGTATTATTATTTTTATTCAGAACCTGAATGTATATTTTTCAAAAAGCACAAATTAATCTATATTAAAATATAACAATGAAAAAAGTGACATTAATATACATTTGAATGATGTATCCAACTATTCAAGTGCCCCAAATAATTAAAAATGTTGTGGAAAAAAGTGATATGCTATTTGAATTGCTTTATTATTTCATATCTTTAGCGTGTACCCCTTCAAATAAAACCATTAAATCTCATAAAACCTATTCTTAAAAGAAATGTTATATATTATACAAAAAAAGATTACAATAATTTATGATAGTATATTATTGCAATCATCTGTGTAGATTTTTAAACACAAGTTTGAGGGGAACTGATCATTTACTTATGCTTGATTAGTTCCTTAAAATGTATAAAATCCCAAATAATTTAGAAATCTGATCTGCTTTATTTGAGTCTCAGTCAGTGTGCTGCAAACCAGGCTGTCATAACTTATTTGATAGCATTGTTCATATGCATCACATCAGACCACTATTTGATGGATATTCGTCCTGTTTTACCTAATTAATGACATCCATCACAGTTTCAGATCTACTGTACATGCCAAAAACATTCATCCAAAATATTTGTATTTCTTTCACCTCTGTGTGTCTTTACCTTACACATTAAAGATGTGTAGTTTTTTTACCATTTCAGATTAAAAAATAAAAATACGTTGAGAAGTGCATTAGTTTATGTACGAAATTGACACTCCAGCGTTTATTTTTCAATAGAGCACTATGATGTTTAATTAGGAAGCTGATAATTGTATAAATAATACAAAGAACGTTGAAAGTTTATCTGTGAGCTCTTGAGAGAGAGAAAAAAGTGTGTGTGTGTGTGTGTGTGTGTGTGTATGTTGGTATGTGCGTGTGTGTGCAAATTTGCTTGTATGTTTGTGTAAATGTGTTTTTGTGTTGTGTATGTGCTTGTGTGTGCATGAGCTTGTGTGTGTGTGCTTGAGTGTGTGTATGTGCTTGTGTGTGTGTGTGTGCTTGTGTGTGTGTGTATGTGCTTGTGAGTGTGTGTATGTGCTTGTGTGTGTGTGTGTGCTTGTGTGTGTGTGCTTGTGTGTGTGTGTGTGTGCTTGTGTGTGTATGTGCTTGTGTGTGTATGTGTGTGTGTGTGCGTATGTGCTTGTGTGTGTGATTGTGTGTGTGTGTGCTTGTGTGTGTGTTTCTGTGTGACTGTGTATGTGTGTGTATGTGATTGTGTGTGTATGTGTGCTTGTGTATGTGCTTATGTGTGTATGTGCTTGTGTGTGTGTATGTGCTGGTGTGTGTATGTGCTTGTGTGTATGATTGTGTGTGTGTTTGTGTGTATGTGCTTGTGTGTGTGTGTGCTTATGTGTGTGTATGTGCTTGTGTGTGTGTGTGTGTGCTTTGTGTGTGTATGTGCTTGTGTGTGTGTGCTTGTGTGCGTGTGTTTGTGTGTATGTGCTTGTGTGTGTGCTTGTGTGTGTGTATGTGCTTGCTGTGTGTGTGTGCTTGTGTGTGTGTGTATGTGCTTGTGTGTGTGTATGTGCTTGTGTGTGTGATTGTGTGTGTATGTATGTGTGTGTGTGATTATGTGTGTATATGCTTGTGTGTATGTGTGTGTGCTTCTATGTGTGTGTGTGCTTGTGTGTGTGTACTTCTATGTGTGTGTGTGTGTGTGTGTGCATAGCTAGTGTGTCTATGTGCTTGTGTGTGATTATGTGTGTGTGTGTGTGTGCTTGTGTGTGTATATGTGCTTGTGTATATGCTTGTGTGTGTGTGTGCTTCTGTGTGTATATGTGCTTGTGTGTGTGTGTGTGCTTGTGTGTGTGTGCGTATGTGCTTGTGTGTGACTGTGTGTCTGTATGTGCTTGTGTGTGTGTTTGTGTGTATGTGCTTGTGTGTGTGTATGTGCTTGTGTGTGTGTATATGCTTGTGTGTGTGCCTCTGTGTGTTTGCGTGTATGTGCTTGTGTGTGTGTGCTTGTGTGTGTATTTGCTTGTGTGTGTGTATGTGCCTGTGTGTGTATGTGCTTTTGTGTGTGAAGGTGTGTGTGTGTGCTTGTGTGTGTGTTTCTGTGTGTGTTGGTATGTGCGTTTGTGTGCAAATGTGCTTGTGTATGTGTTTGTGTAAATGTGTTTTTGTGTTGTGTGTGTGTCTCATTGTGCTTGTGTGTATGTGCTTGTGTGTGTGCTTGTGTGTGTGTGTGTGTGTGTCTATGCTTGTGTGTGTGTGCTTATGTGTGTGTGCTTGTGTGTGTTTGTATGTGCTTGTGTGTGTATGTGCTTGTGTGTGTGTGATTGTGTGTGTGTGTGTGTGTGTGTGTTTCTGTGTGTGTTTGTGTGTATGTGCTTGTGAGTGTGTACGCTTGTGTGTGTATTTGCTTGTGTGTGTGCGCGCTTGTGTGTGTATTTGCTTGTGTGTGTGTGTGTGTGTATGTGCTTGTCTGTGTGTGTGTGTGCTTGTGTGTGTGTGTGTGTTTGTGTGTGTGTTGGTATGTGCGTATGTGTGCAAATTTGCTTGTGTATGTATTTGTTTAAATGTGTTTTTGTGTTGTGTATGTGTGTGTGTCTCATTGTGTGTGCGTGAGCATTTGAGTGTGTATGTGTGTGTTGGTATGTGCGTGTCTGTGCTAATTTGCTTGTGTATTTGTTTGTGTAAATATGTTTTTGTGTTGTGTATGTGTTAGTGTGCTAATGTGCTTGTGTATGAATATGTGTGTTATAGTGTGTGTGCGTGTTTGAGTGTGTGTATTGGCATGTGCATGTGTGTGTTGATTT